>NW_027210613.1:2835000-3435000 GCF_029030835.1 Brachyistius frenatus | reverse complement strand
CTACAATTATTAGCCACAAACAAAACAGTACAACTTCTGAGCATCCACTCAACCGCATTCTTACTTAAAACACTTTTCATTGAGATTGTGGACAACATCTGCAAACCAAATGGAGGAACTGCTCAACTTTCTTGCACTGCGAGATTTAAAACTGACATCTGCCACTTAAAATGTTCTTTGCTGGATAAATTAAAAGAGCATTTACAGCTTGGAACCTCTACTAAGGCGACCACTGTAAAGCAGGGCAGCTCCAGAGTTGACGATGCCTGTCTTTCAAGGAACAACAAGAGAATTTGTCTCGTGTCTTTTGACAGCTGCTGTTGAGGCGTCAGTTCCTCTGTGGCTCTATTCGGAGTATTCCCTCGCACAGTCTTAGCAGTGGTCTGAAATATCAGCCAAATTCTTCGAAATGAAGGGGACACTGCTGACAAGTTGTGCCTTGATTTATGAGCAGAGAAGGGTTTAGCTGAGAGTCTGACCTCATCTTGGTCAGTGTTGCATGTGCATGTCCAGAAAAATTCTGCTGCGGTACGTCCAAAAGTGACTTCGTCCCCGGCTTTTAAAACTCTTTTGTTCTGTTGCAGCCAAACTAAGCCATTAAAAATGCTTTTAAAACTCACATTATTAGCAGATATTAAAGGGCCATACCAGAGACAGGCACAAGGCCTTGATGTGCCTTTTTGCTTTCTATGATGATGATGCTAATTGGGTGCAATGTAATACAAGGGCATTTTTAAAGTTTAAGAATAGATGAAGTCGTACAGGAGAGCAACAACTTTACATTGAGGTGTCAGAGATACAACAACATTCTGCGCTGCTGCTGCATTAGCTACAAAAGTTTTTTGTTTGCATTTGTATGCATACAATGTAATGTAACATATAAGTTGTAAATGCAGTAATGGTGTATTGTGTGATGCTGTTGTAACAGAGAGCATAATGCCTGGCCATCAGCTGCTGTCTGGCACACACACACGAAGAAGACATGGCTGGGCAGGAGAGGAACAGTGGTGGTGTCCGATTACTCTGAAGCTCACTTCCACCCAAACTTTCTCACCCTCTCATCAACACAATTTTAAGTGTCTCTACTGCGCCCCACCCTGAAATCAGTGCAGCCAATAGACTAAAACCACAACAATCTATTAGCACTGATGCAAACAGTCATATTCATTACTCTAGTACCATATTCTCAATGCTTTCTTTGGAATCCCCCTCTTGACCATGAAAAAATCTCTCTTTAATCTGCATTGCATTACGGTGTCCCAACACCTGCTAAAGAAAAAAAAATGAAACTCTAATGTTTCAAAAATATTTTCTCAGGGATACAGTATTATAGAGGGCACCAATATTATGTAATCTGCTCTGAAATCATGGAATCCCAATTACGTTAGCATTTATCTCATGTTTTATGGTCACCAGCAGCTGTTCAAAAGGGGATTTTTTTTTTTTTTCCTCTGCATAGCAGTGTCATTGCCTGAATATTTCCCTCTCGCTCAGTTTGTGTGCGTCTCCGTTTTGGAACAGGTATCCTAGGAAAAAGCTGTGTGATGACCACAGAGCTGTCTCATATTCACTGACATAAAGTAGTGATCACGTTGACGGAAAACATATAAATAAAGTGCTCAGGAACGAAGGCTGCGTCCTACAGATCTTTGTTAGGTCAGACATTTTAAGTAATGATGGCATGTTTGTGGTTCATTGTGTCATCGTGTGTAGTGATGCGCTGTATATTATGTAGTCATTCCCACTTTGTTTTCACTGTCAGGTTCAAGAAAAGCTGGTGCTGTGAGTACAGCGCTGCACTGCTAGCTGTACTGATGAGTCCCTCCCCAGCTCAAAAAGAGCTCTGAGGCACTTTGGATAAAAACATCTTCCAAATGTTTTATTAGGATGGCTACCATCATACTCCACCTGCAGTCTGCAATATCAACTGTAGGACTGGATTACTGTAATTACCGTTACAGAGGGTTTATTTTTTCTTTAATACCACACAAACGTTTCCGGTAATTATAATGTTGAATTAAAACTAAGTAAAGAAAACACATTTGAACTAAGATTAGCTTCCCAAATGGCTGTCAACGGACAAGATGACATTAATGCAGTAAAAAAAAAACTGTATAGAGCAGAATAGTAACAAAAAAAGTCCCAAAAAAAGTCAAAATTACTTGTTTCCAAAGCTTTCAACACATCTTGTGGCCTTACTCAGTGGATGTTCAGTTGTCATGGGAATGGTTTAATTGTTTTGCATGACCTGCGTGCTAAATTATCATTATCTGACATCAGGGTCACAAAATAACATAAACATAAAACATGGTTTACAATGTAAAATGTGTCACAAATGGTGTTTTTTTTTTTTTATTTACTTAATTCTTTAAAGAATGCTCCAATGTCCTGAATAGATCTTTTTGACAACAGACATGCTGTACTCACAACATTACTAATGTTATAAGCTCCAACTATTGTCTGCTGTAAAGAGGTGTCGACGGTACACAACAGAAACCAATGAGTAATATGGGTAAAAAAAAGAAACATGTCATTGATACTGTAAGTTTAAGGAAATTGAACTTGGCTCTAGTTGTCACCCGTTTCCCTTAATATGGTTACAGGTTGATAAATATGCGTTCACTATACTCGCTTAGGGAAGCATGACATTTTTTTTGGCCTCCAAAATTGGACATGGCTGAAAAGGTCTGGGATGCACCTGGTACATTATAGTAAGCTCAGTAAATGTTTCTCGACCTCCTGTAGGAATCAATAAAAGCACTGATAAGATTTTTCTTTTTCTTAAAATGTCATGCTAAGATTTATTTACTGCACTCTAAAAGTGGTGTATATTGAAACACGACTCGTTGAATTGTCTAAGTTATGTTTATCAATCAAACTCTTGTAGAAGTCAGATATCACAAATTTACATATTACTACATATTGAACCCTGTATGTACGTGCACCAAACTCATGTAGTGTATAATGTTTCTATGCCACGCTTTCAGTGGAAAATCGAATTATGCTCCTATTGGTAAATGGATCGTAGTGGAGTCAGGAAACTAAATGTTTCAGGGCATACATCCAGGATCTGCTCCCAGTTTCCATCTGTCTGTTTCCCTCTGTCACTCTCTCACACACACACACACACACACACACACACACACACACACACACACACACACACACACACACACACACACACACACACACACACACACACACACACACACACACACACACACACACAGAAATGAAAACTTTGAGGTCAGTGGTGAGACCTCTCTGTCCCACCTCTCACCCAGCCACATACACACACTGTTGTCAGACCTCCACTGCAGTGTCTATTACCTGGGTGGCTTCAGGCTCAGCTGTAAGTCTAATGGCCTGGATGCTTTGATGTGCTGTCCTTTTTTTTTTTTTTTTTTTTTTTTCGTGACCTGTCCAACCCTGTCCTATCGAACACATACACACACACACACACACACACACACACACACACACACACACACACACACACACACACACACACACACACACACACACACACACACACACACACACACACACACACACACACACACACACACACACACATGCACACACACTGGTACCACTGAGCAGTCAGCCAAAGATAGCTGTCATTCAGTCTAAATTGTGCTCAGGTCACAGCACTTCCAGTCGTTCAGCAGGGATTTGTGAAGCTGTGGCTGTATGACAAACACTCTCTGTCTGTATCTTTTAAAGAGCTCATATAAATATGTTCAGATTTAGTCTCCCTTCTTCTCAAGTACTCCAACACAGCTTTTCCTCTACTCTCTTGTGGTTATCTTATATGCCTCCTTGTTTTTCTTTCCCCTCTTACCTTCTTTCTCACGCCACTACTTACAAAGTTACACACGGCTCTCCTATCAGCATTTGCTCACTAATGGATCTGTGTGTTTACACTGAGTTGAGGAAGCAGTGATAATGGTGGCCGTAAAGTAATCGAACAACAGTTTACGCTCATCTCTTGGCCTTATCTCCGTCATTATCTACAGCTGGAGCTGCTTTGGTGTGCATGCAAGTCCATTTGTGTGCATGTAACTGCGGGAGGAGCCATGTATTGGCAAGACATTCAGAAACTATTCTGCTGATTGCAACTTTTATACTAATGCAACAGATTTTGATTGTTTTGATAGATCATTTAGATAATTAATGAATTTAAAGCAATTCTCCACTTTTGTGGTTGCATTGACTGCGTAAATTACCAGACTTCATATTCAAACACTAAAAGCTTCAGTACTCATGAGATTGAAGAATATTTGCACAATAACACTGATATCGTACAAATAATAATACAATTTATTTGTATAGCACCTTTCATACAAAAAAATGCAGCTGAAAGGGCTTTACAGCCAGGAAATTACATACAGTGTATCACATAAAAACAGATACGTAAGAAATGAGATGCATAAGATCAGATAAAATTAATTTATTAAACACAAATACAGTTAAAATACATAATGTAACTGCATTTTAAAGGTGCAGTAGTTCAAGAGCAGGCAAGTGCAAGAGAGCTTCAAGAGTGGCAAGTTAAAGGCTAATGTAATGTTTTGAGCTTTCTTTTAAAAGTATTAATTGAGCTAGCTTCCCTGATATCTACAGGTAATGTGTTCAAAGTGTGAACATTAGATAATCTATATCTTTCCTATTGGTTGTGTAAACCTCCAGGCCACTTTTGCATTAATTTACACTCACATCAGAGCGTCTTACACCATTGCAGCACATATAAAGCTCAGATTTCCTATTAAATGTCAATAACATGCTTATAATATAGTGTTTGCGAGGATCTCATTTATATATCCTACTATATTAATGTGCTGTTTCATGGTTTAATCAACCAGAACTGGTTTTGTTTGTACTTCTGTTATAACTATATAGTATAGAGCATCTTTATAGAACAAAACTGAAACATATTTTACTTCATATGCTCCTTTTTTAAACAATAATACAGACAACTTTTTTAAAGAGCATCAGGTTTTTACAGTTTGTGGCTGTCCTCCTGCATAAACTGTGAGCTTAGACCAAACACATGCTGGACCAACTAAAACACACTCGCTAGACTAGCCGGCTGCAATCATCAGTCCATCGCTGCATGTCATACTATTCTGAGGCCGTGTAGTTATTTCATTTTGCTGTGTCTGCACCCACTGAGTTGGACTTAACAAGCATCACATCATGGAAAAGGGTGTCCGGTGCCCACTCACATTTAGAGCATGATATCACTCTGTCTCACAGTGTGGGCACACACTGATACAAGCAACGACAACAACAACAAAAAAACACACGCTGACATATACATATGAAAGTTCAAGCACACAGTGGCAAAGCCATAAATTCTGGTCAGGGGTTATTTAATGCCCCTGGTGTCCATCTCAACAACGTCATTTTGACCACAAAGCCTACCTGACACGCTGCCCACAGGATACCTGATCCCTCGTGCTTCTGTCCAGACAGTGTGATGCTTACTCGTCCTTTAACCGCACTGACTGATAGCAGCCAGGGCAAAAATCACAAGGTGGTCTACAACTTGATATGGCATATGTATTACGCCAATATCCATTTCCATGAAGTCATTACAGAGATAAACCTGTGGTACAAACAAATACCCTTCAATATTAGTTAATGTGTCACCTTTATCGTCCATCACATTAAAATATTTCGCTTACAATAGGTCAGATGACTATATTTTACTTTTCTGTTCAAAAAGCGATACCTGATATGTAACCAAGTGGTGCAAGAGAGCCAAAGCAATATGCCATGAAGTGTGTTAGTATGATGTCATGCTGTAGCAGGTTGGTAAAAGTTCATACATATAAAATCCATGATATCAACTCACCACTGCAAACTTGTTACGTCATAGGAATCCTGTGAAGTTTTTTTTTTTTTTTTTTTTTATCTATAAAGCTACACCAATTACAATTACAAAATATATTGAATGTCCTCCCTCTTGAAACCAATAATATGCATAACGTACCCAAATATAGCTCATATCTCAGCTCTTAAAAGACACAACGTGGCTCTAAAAATGGCTGTGACTTTAGCTCTGCTTGCATTTACTCATATTGAATGACACCAAGAAGGTTCAGCTGTTATTTCTTTGCCAAAGGCTAATGAATACCAAGTCACCATGTTAAATATGTTACATGTATGTGATGATCATTTAGTTAGCTGTTTAAAAGAAATAACCAAACAAAAACTTTCTTCCCTATATTCCCCCTACTCTCCCTCAAATCATACTTTGATGATACAACAGTTTGTATCTTCCTGCTGACAAGCCATAGCATAAAAAGACCAGTTGGACTTTGTCCCTCTATAGTTATTTAGATTCAGGGGTGCATGTATATTGCCCTATAGATCTTTCCTCTTCTCATTCCCCTCATACAACATTCCAGGGAAGTGATGCACCAAATTACTGCAAATAAAGTTTAGACTGTTAATATATACAAGTCAGTGTGCTGACAGAACCGTTTTTGGGTTGTTTGGGGGAGATTGTAGGAGGCTGGGTGGGTACATTGGGGTGAGGTTAGGGAGAGAATGACAGAGTGTGTAATGAAGGATTGAGCTGCCTGCACCTTGAGTTATGAGTCACTAAGAAGAGATGCAACAAGGCTGTAAGGACAAGAGAAGTCTGGGAGAATAGGTGACTTAAGATATTCTACCAAGGAGCAGTGTTGTAAGAAATGAACAAAAATAAATGTGTAAACTTTACTGCCCCAAATTGAGGTGCATAATATAAAGGGTGACATTTTTTATATATATATATATATATATATATATATAATTGCTTACATACTCTAATGTGTTGAGTACAAGTGGAGGTAATTATGAAAGAAATATGTCCTCAGCGGCCTTGTGGTAATGTTTAGTTTTAGTGGTCATCAGGGCTGAGTTTGGACAAGCATGCGGTTTAACATTTTTGTAATGGGGTTTAGGTTACAGTTTAAAAGCCTGGTGTTTCGACTGTTCTGACTTGCTCTAAAGCCAGTCATCCATGAACAAAGTCTAACACCTTATAGATTAAGACCTGTGCCAGTGGTGGAGGAAATCAGATCTTTTACTGAAGTGAAAGTACCAATACACCAATGTAAAATTACTCCATTACAAGGCAAAGTCTTTGTGAAAAATCCTACTTAAGTAAAAGTTAATAAGCAATTGTAGTAAAAGTACTGGTTTTGTCCCACTGACTGATATATAGTGATAAATGATATCATTAGATTATTAATGGTAACGCATCAGTGTGTCAGCAGCATGTTACATTTGTAGGTGCTGCAGGTGGAGCTAGTTTGAACCACTTTACATCCAGTTTTATATCCAAGGACAGCTGATAAATCTGAAGGGTCATCAGGAGAGGAAAAGACAGAGCACAAGTTTTCAGTTTTTCAACTTTTTCTTTGATTTTGGGGAGATATTTGATGATTAAATTTAAACCATGTAAAAAAAGATTTAGTGGAAAAATCACTATTTGGGTCTGTTAACAACTCATTGACTTCTGAAAGGTTTGTGCTTTTTGTAAGAAGTCAGAAACCAAAAAGGTTGGAAACCACTGGTTTAATTTTCAAAAGTGTTTTTTTAAAAGCTTATCCATCCACTCCAGTTCACCTGATGTCATCAATATATGGAGACTGGTATTTTAATTTTTTTGCATAAGTCTATATAAGTCTATGAATAAGCTACACATACATTAAGTTCTTAGGTTTACAGTCACTTTTATTTTTGAAACATCTGCAGTGGCCACAGGAGAAGAGAAGTGACTTTAGATGCAACACTGTGGGTCTTCTCTTCAATTACAGTTATCATTTTGTCATTCATGAGTTCCTGCGGGCTCATCTTAATCAGTGATTGAGGAGCTGCGCATGTTGACTCAGCGGCCTTGTGTTGTGTTCTTTTGTCCCAGCTGGTCTGTCGGAGAGTGGGGGGGGTGCAGCCAGAGCTGTGGGGGAGGTGAGCAGACACGGCAGGTCCAGTGTGTCCAGAAGACCAGCCAGACCAACGTAGACGCCCTGGCTGACTCTCACTGTGCCCAGTCCACCCAGGTCAGGAGGCAGGCCTGCAACACACACAGCTGTCCACCAGTTTGGACCACTGGGCCATGGTCACAGGTAAAAAGGGCAGGAATGATCATTTTCACCGTGTTTACACTCATACAAGTGGGTGAGGGCATGTTGCTGCTACAAAGCTCTAACCCATAGCTGGAAAAAACACTTCAAAGCCGACACACTCGCCATTCAGCCTGAAGAGCTCGACACATTGGGTTGTTAAGTGGACCCCAGCTTTGATGGCTTCAGCACATTTTATGACAGTGATCTCAGTGGCTTTAAACTATGAATGTGCCCACTGAGACCTCGAGTGTTTCATTCTCTCTCCAATTCCTGTACATTGTGTGCGGTGACTTGTCGCACTGTTAAACTTTTTAACAGCTATTTTATCCCAAATATCCCCAACTACATGGCACAAATGGTGTCCAGTTTACTTGCTCTCTGGTACTCTGTGCCACAGTACACGTCACAGCTCCGCATTTATTGTATATAGTGAAACACTTTCAAGATTTTGATGTGCACTGTGCCATAAGATGTGTGCTTGAATCAAAAATGAATATGGGGGGAACTGTTTGATGGCCTCAGTGGTGTTATTAAGGAACTAAAGCACAGTAAGTCATTGTGTAGAGAATATGGAATGAATATTAATATACTGTATAGAAGTAATTCTGAAATGCTTTCTGTGCATACTTGACTTGTTAAGATTTTTGGCCTGTGACATTTCTTTCCATGTTCACGTCATATTTTAACTACATTCTGTCGAATCTTGAATTCATTTTGATAATTACTTCTTAAGTAGAAAAGCTACCTCTAAAATAATGAGTATATTATAAATGTCCAAGAACAATTGAAACCATTTAGCCAATATTTATTTTATTTTATCTTTGTTAGTGAATGATAAAATGTTCCTTACAATGAGGCCTCGAGTTGACTTTGGAAACTTCTGTAATGTTTGGTTTCATATAGTGGCTCAGTGTAGATTTCATTTATCTTCTTAACTATCTTCTTTATTTGGGCAATTTTTTTTTTACGTAACTGCAGTAAATGATATTGTCATTTGTCAAATGTGATATTGTCACATTTGCTGATCTACCATTGATTAAGAAGTTTTACCTAAAGCATTTTGACAGATCAAAGCGCCATATAAATCCTGTGAAAGTGTCAAAGTCCAAATACACACAAGCCGTAATCAGCAACTGTGACATTTAGACGAGCCATTGGGATTTCCTTAAGTTTGGTATGTCACAAATTCTCACTGATGTCGTAGCTCAGCATGGCCCACTGTCAGAGCGCTCATTTTGTCGCAGAGCTCACAATCAACAGGACCAAATAAAACCAGTGATTGGCCGGGAAGTGTCTCGCTCAGAAAAGAGTCAGCAAATCACAAGAGACGGTCATATCAGTGAGCCTTAAAGTCACAGACACACAACACCCTGTTCTTGGAAAAGCTCCAGAAAGAAGCTTAAAATGGAGATGTAGCACGATATTGAGATGTTTTTTTTGGACTTAAAACCACAAAAATATCTTCTAAAGGATCTTAAGACTGCAAAAAAAACAAAACACCGGAAAAGTGTCAAATATGGGACCTTTAAATATCATGAAATATCTTGATCATGTTTCTTTCTATTTGGCAGTGCTCACGTAAGTGTGGCAATGGTTTGAAGAAGAGGACTGTGCTGTGTACGAACACCGACCCAGTCGTCCAGACACACACACTGCCAGACAGCGTGTGTGCAGGCCTGCCGAAACCTGCCAGTCAAGAATCCTGCTTCATCAAACGCTGCCAGAAACAACGCAAGGTCCAATGGTTTGTCTCCACATGGCAGGAGGTAATTTAATGTAATACATGAAATCGAAACGAGAAACAAAAATTAATGTTCATTTGTAAAAATATTTTTAGCCAATGCAAATAAGTTCTGTTTCTCTCTCTTTTCTGCTCCATGTTTAGTGTTCAGTAACATGCGGTCATGGCCATCAGGCACGCTTCATCAAGTGTGCAGAGAAGGTGTGTATTATATGTCATGGCAATTCTGTGCTTTAATCTCACCACCATATTAAAGTTTTCATTTGTTGTCTCTACTTATGTATGCATGAAAAACGTAAACTGCGCAGACTGTAAGAATTGTTTACTCAATGGTTTTGTGTTGTGTGATGGCATCTTATAACTTTCATCGCATTCCTGTTTTGGGCGATAAAGGACACTGCAGGTAAATACAGAGAGCTTGCTGCCAAGAAGTGCCACCACGTTCCCAAGCCCACAGTAGAGCTGCAGAGGCCCTGCATCCTTGCTGAGTGTCCTGTCCGCACAACCCCGCCAGTCCACCGATGGAGGACGCATCATCACACCTACCCGCCTCAGCCCCTCCCTCACCCTCCACCTCGACCAGAATGGCACTCACCTCCTTGGTCTCAGGTAAGTTAACATAAAGCAGGATTACACAGCTGAAACAAGGGAGAGTTTCTGCTTCTTTTTTTCTCTATTACTTTGTAAACTCATCAACACTTGTTGTTGAGAAAAGACAGGGCCCAGAGTGTGTTATACTTGGCAGATCATCAAAGCCTTGTTTCTTTGTACCTTACAGTGCACTGTGACATGTGGAGGAGGAGTGCAGGCCAGGATGGTCCAATGTCTGGTCCAGGGGAAGCCTTCCTCTGGCTGTACCCTCCATCTTAAACCCTCAGTGTCTCAGGCCTGCAACACCAACTTCTGTCCACAACCTGAGAAGAAAGGTACTGAAGCTCTTACACAATGCTGTTTGAACGAAGTTCTCTTAATTCACCAATAATTCATTTTCCATTTTTTTTCCACAGACCTTGCGTGTAGGGATTACTTCAACTGGTGTTACCTTGTGCCCCAGCATGGAGTCTGCAACCACAAGTTTTACGGCAAGCAGTGCTGCCAGTCCTGTTCGAATTCCAACCTATAATCATTGGAAGTGACTCAGTCTGTGATACAGACAGATAGGTAGTTAGCTAGTCCAAAGACTACATTTGATGTCCATGCTTGAAAAGACGTGTTTTTGTTTTAAGCGTGTGGCGAGCACTGAAAAACAGAGAACATTTCAATGGAAGTGCAAGAGAGTTGCAGTGCCCTTTGTTCTCCCTGCGATGCCGGACATCTGGATACAAGAACTTGATGCTGACAGCACTACGCAGGAATGTGATCAGGAAAGAACAAATAAAGGAAAGACAGACTTATGAGGAGAAATTCGCAAAATGGGGATCTTGATTAAAGCGAATAGTACTGACATGTCAAAAAGAAACTGAAAACCTGAAAAATCCCCGCTTTGTTTATGTACCGCAACTGAACAGCTCTGTACCCAGGACACCCAACATCTCCCCGTCAGCCAAGGGCTAATGATGGCAGAACAACAAAGAAACAGAGAAAAACTGTTGACGAGGTTTCAAGCACTGCCACACAACAACTTGAGATACACTCTGGTCTGCTCTGCAGTTCCTGATCAAATGGTAATGAAGGTCTGATAATGAAAAGGGATGTTTCAAAGAAGCAATTAAGTAAAAATAATCAAAAAAACAGGCTAATCAAAGCGGATTTCTTCAATAGCTGGACAATAGCAGACTGCTCTGTGTTGTCATGAAAAGGAAATAAAAGAAGAAAAAAAAACATATAAGCAGCATCATACATGAAATAACTGTATTGAAATAGGACAAAGCTCTGTGAACTGTCTTTTATATCTAGTGGTGCTACAACATTTTCACATTGATTTCACCCAATCAATTTGAAATCCTCAAGTTTCAGGAAAGAACAAATGAATTGTTGAGACCCATGTACAGTGTTGTCTTGTTTTATTTATTGGCTTTACAATACAGTGTTGCTGGAAGACTGTATTAATAAGCAGTCTAAATGTGTCCTTTTATTACTCTTCCCTAACCCCATAACATGTTTTATCACGTTTCAATACATGCTGAAAAACTGCACCTTTTTACGCAAAACATTTCTTTTAATTTGAAAAACCAGCTGTCCAGTTGAGTGTTGGAAATGTTTATCAGTAACAAACTGTATGAGCATGTTGTTTAAAAAAAAAAATTAAAAAAAAATCACTGGTTCATGTTGTATTATCCTGCATTATTCTATAAGGCAGTCATGCATTGCATATATGGCACAAAAATGCATTACATATCAGTTATGGTTTAAAAGACCTGACGGATGATAGCTAATACTGTTCCAATGTGATTTTTTTTTTTACAGTGTAAATGAAATAACATTAACAAATGTGTGTCATGACAGCAGTTCAGTCGTAGCGTGAGTCCTAATTTTATTCTTTTTAGTCTGACTGAATTTCATCTTCCATGGGGGGTATCAACTTTTAAACTCGAAATGGATTCTGTCGGCATGGAAAAAGACTCAGGAAGGAAACATGATCTCCAGTCGTACTTTTTTGGCTGAAGTCAACCGGGCATCATGCCCTGACAAAGGATTTGGCTTCCAACATATTGTTAAACATCACTATCATCATCGTTAGATGTTTTCACCTCCATAATAGCAGGGGCTAGACTGTTCTTTCTGCATTTCTGTGGCTTTAATACACAGCTTTGTAACTTTCAGATTTAACCGCTGTATTGTTTGTACATGTAAAGGTATCTGAACTCCAGTCTTTGCTTCTATTCTTTCCACAAAATACAAAATTATATGGTCTATTCCTCCCATACTAAAGCCCTTACATTCTTTTGTCTTATTTAAGATGTCACCAGGCAGGGCTTCACGTTACCCCATGAATTAAAACTAAATTCTAAAGCAATGATGACGCTTCCTTTAGAAGGAGCTCAAAGAGTAGGAAAATGATTGATGAGACTGGATCAAAATAACCAATTCGTGAGCCATAATACTGAAATATTGAGTTAAAAATACTGAAGGCAATTGCAGAGACAGTAGTTCTTTACTGCATGGGTTTTGTCACGAGCAGCAACACCTTTGCCTTGGAGCTACACTGCGTGACTTTTACACATAAGTGATCGTCTGTTACAGTCAATCCACTGCTAAACTAGTTCACACAATGCTGATTCATGCCAGATCAATATCTCTGTAAGCAGAGTTTTTAAATCTGGTGTCTGGTCAGATATTCCTGTGCTGGGCGGTTGAATGCAAACTCGTCACAGTCTATGGTCAGAATACCCAAAGACTTCCTCTGGCTGAATTCTAGTTTAGCACTATAGTAACTTAAATGTGGATAAAATAATTCAATCATGAGAATCTTGTAGAATTTACAAATTCTCTTGCAGAGTTGTGACACCTTTTATTTCATTCATCCTCCATTTTACAGCTGCAAAAGTGGCGATGGAGTTGGGTCAGGCTACTGACGTGCTGGACCTCACCTCACATGCATCAGCGTTCTGCAGTTCAGCATTAAGGCATTATGATATTGAGGTATAAAAATGAACTTGATTTGATTACTTGTTGTTGTTGTTTTTTCCTCTAGAATAGGCACATCTGCTGCCTTTCTTTTGAACCTTTTTCACTGTTTGTTTAATACACCAGAACCACGTTACACTTCATATCATTAAAAACCTCAATAGGAATTTGATTAAGTTCCTAAAACAGCGTGCATGGGGCTAATGCTAAGAAGATGGAGTTTCCAACATGCAGCGGAGTGCAGCACATAAGCCAAAGGGTACTGGCTAACAGCAATGCCAATGTGGTATTAGGCTTTTCAACACCTATGACATATAGTATCTGGGCTTTACTCTTTAGTCATTTCTCAACAAGTCGAGGAGACACAGATGCCCATAACAAAATAACCATTGTCATAATCCCCGGGGCACAGCCCTAAAGCTTTCAGAGGGAGAGACAGGGAGGAAAGAAGAGTTTGAGAAGAAGTAGGGTGGAAAAAAAAAAAAAAAAAACCAGGAGAGGCAGAATATCTGTGGGTTTCATGCTGTCAGAGAGAAATGGTTGCAGAAAGAGTGAGAAGGATAGGCGGGTAAGAGAAAAGGGGGGTTTTCATCCTTACAAACCAACTCTGTTTGGTTGATTTATAGAAGGCCAACTCTGGCCACTGTGTTACTCTGGTGTGTGTGTGTGTGTGTGTGTGTGTGTGTGTGTGTGTGTGTGTGTGTGTGTGTGTGTGTGTGTGTGTGTGTGTGTGTGTGTGTGTGTGTGTGTGTGTGTGTGTGTGTGTGTGTGTGTGTGTGTGTAGACACTGAACCGCTGAACATGCGAAGGCCAGAATAACAAAGTTCTCTTTTTCCCAAGCAGATGTTTGCAAGAATTTCAGTGATGCAACAACAGTTTTATTAATTGATGCTAGTTGTGCTTACAAAATTGACACAACACACGAGAAGACAAGAGAAGAGAAGAGAAGAGAAGAGAAGAGAAGAGAAGAGAAGAGAAGAGAAGAGAAGAGAAGAGAAGAGAAGAGACAAACAAAAAAAAGTCACATTTCTGTCAACAAAAAAGAAAGATAAAATCCAACCACACAAGAAGAAAGGGATTAAGAGGATTAAGCCTTTTTCTGTTGTTTATATAAAGATAGTGATCAGACACATGCTTCCTGTAGATAACAAAGGTGATCAAGACAAATCTGGCAACATCTAAAATGTTACCTATCTCATGTCAGGTAACAGAAGAGATTATCTGACAGACAGGAAGCGAGAAAGCTTGCACAACACTCACCTTTCCACTTTAATGAAACTATGCTATCTCTGACTGCATCTGTTTGGAGAGAGCTGGCTCTTTGGCCTTAAGGCTACACTCAGAAAGTTCATCTGAAGTTACAGGGCTATTATCGTTCCATCAGGATGCACCTACAGCAATCCCTTTAGTTGTTTCCGCTCGGCTTAAAAACCTGCTGGCACTGTATTAACGGCCAACATACTGGCTCTCTCCATTTATTTGAAAATATGTTAAATTCATGAGAGGCAAATTATTTATTAAATCTATCCATTGGATGAGCAATGGGTTCCAATAAACAAAGTTAAGTGCAGTGGATAGGTTAGAGGCATAAACCATTTCAGATTGGCCTCGATTTCACACAGAACCATATCAAGGGTCTGCAGGGTTATCAATGAAGGCTCAGAATGAATCCACACAAACACAGCTCAGCCCGGGGCAGTGTTACCAAGGCTAATGGTATGGTTTCTGCCATTCCTTCAGTGTGTGTGTGTGTTGTGTGTGTGTGTGTGTGTGTTTGTGCGTGAGAGTGAGGAAACTGTTACCAGAACAACAGCGCCCTCTGCTGACTGTGTATAGAGATTTAGAAATTAGGCAAATATCACAACCTGAGGGACAAAAAAAAAAAAAAGCGAGTTCCCTGACCGGGAATCGAACCCGGGCCGCGGCGGTGAGAGCGCCGAATCCTAACCACTAGACCACCAGGGAGTGGTGCTCTGATGCGGTACGAGTCGTCGTGAAATCATGTCTATAGTTCCGCGATGGCTTATTGATCTGTCCTTCGTTATCTGTTGAAACACATTTTAGACACGTGGAGATGTTTGGTTCTAAACAGAAAATGCCACACGTTGAAGACCAAATCTTCTAAAGCCAAAAAAAAAAAAAAAAAAAAAAAAATCACGTGACCACCCCAAACCCCAGTGCTGTTTCGTCACGTGTATCAGAGGGTTTTCGTGCTGGCTTGAATACCAATAATCTTGTCAGTTTGCTAAATGACAAAACTGTAAACTCCGCTTAAAATTCATAAAAGCAGTGCCAGATTCAACCTTTCAATACAGAGGCAGTACCCAGTATTTTCCCGGCAGATGTCGCTATTTTTGACTGTATCGAAAGTCCACGACAAAACAAACTATTTTCAGCAGTAATGCTTCATGCAGATTTTGTGCTCCAGTAATCATTGTTACCAGTGTCTCTATATCAGACTGTAATTACAACAAACATGGTGCTAATGCTTTACAAAATTGTTATTTTGACCCTACATGCCATACGGGATTTTGACCGGCAATGCCCCACAAAAATATGCCTGAACTAAAATCCGACCAACAGCAAAAAAAAAAAAAACAAATCTAGACCAACACAAAATGACGACACGTTTTAATACATGGTGTACTTATATTCAACTATATATATATATATATATTTACAAATTTGAACATGTTTTCAGCGTAGCAATAATATCTAACTTCAGCTCTTCCGGCATTTCGCGGAGTTCCTCCTGCGGGGTCCTGGCTTTGGGTCCTCGGCCAACGTGGGAGACGCGAAAACGTGTGAAGTTGTTTTGAACCTGTGTGGAAGTTGTGACACCGGAATACGTTCGTCCCGTTACACCTTAGACACACGTGTCTATGCTCATAACACCTCGGCTGCGTGGAGCTCGGTGGACATTGAGTTACTATGATGCCGGGTGACAGTCGGGCCAACACGGTGGCGATAGCCGCGGACGCGACGGTTGGAAAATGTCCAAACTGCTCTCTCTTGCATCAGGTCAGATCAACTCTTCACGACAAAAGAAGTCCATTAAAATGCTGCGTTTCTCGTGTGGAGACTTGAGTGTAAACAGTTGTTGTCTTATGTGTGTGTGTGTGTGTGTGTGTGTGTGTGTGTGTTACAGAGTCTGACAGAATACGTGTCGTCATTTTTGGCACTGAAGCAGAAGATAACGTTTTCAGAGTGAGTATTAACAGACGATAGTTGCCATCGTTACACGTGTCCACTCAGAAAACCGTCGGTCAACAAGTCGCGAAAAGAAAGTTGGGACATTATTAATGATTCCTTTGTTTTATATATATATATATATTTAACGGTGGACTGTGTTCAGGAAACAAACAAAGCTGCGGTGTTTTGATTTGAGGTTGCTGCCGACAGAGAGGATTCAGCCGCAACCACGTTGGCGAAGTTTATTCACCTGTTCTCCAACTTTACTTAAAGTGTGTTATCTATGGAAATATGTCCCATCAAAACACGAACAACCAATTATATTCTTGTATATACACGAGTTTTAGCAGTCTTAGCTATTTTTTCCCCCCCCTCACAACTATGTAATGTGAAAAATGTGTGTGTGTGTGTGTGTGTGGGGCGGGGAAATAACTATAGTACAATGGTATTATACAGAAACATAACTTTGACATGTTTATCCTGTCTTTGAAAACTTCACTCTCGACCAAACAGTATCAATGTTGTTCAATGTTGTTTGCAACTGGATTAACACGTCTCTGTCGTGACCGGGTTTTATACAGTGACTCAATCAGGCTTCAACAGCAGCTGGAGGAGCTGCAGATCCGGTTGGTTACTCAGGAGAAGAAGACAGCAGATTATGAATCTGTGCAGGCAGAACTGGAAGAAAAGAAGGTGTGTCCTTTCTCTGTAGAACCATTTCAAATGATATTGTCACTGCAGGTAAAAATGTATTTGCCTCTCAGTATTGTTGCTACACAACCAAATCCCAAGTCACTGAATACATTTGTTGTTTATTCTGCTGCTATGCCGATATTCACAGTGTGTTTATTTTTAATAAGGGTGCTCTGGAGGCATACGGACAGCTGTCTGAAGAGGCGGAAAAGCTGAAGCGGGAAAACAGCAAAACAATGGCAGAGTAAGTGATGGCGACAGTTATAATCAGGACCATTCAGATAATGGTATTTGTCTTGGTGGTCTTTGTGATGAAATATTAACAGGTGTTTTCCATATCCTTTAGAAATATGAAGCTTGAAGACCAGCTAACACATGTGAAAGGTACTTTGCATTCAGATGCTGTTAATTTTTACGAGGCAAGAGTCTCATATTTGTTAATAATAGTTTATTGCAAATGTGTTAAATGCTTCTCTCTGATTCTACATTGTCGTTCACACTCCTAGATTTGACAGAAACACAGTCACTTGAAAATGCACAGCTGAAGAGGGAAAAGGCTGCCGTGGAAAATGATTTGCTGAAAACCCAGGTGAGAAAAGCAAATGCTCTTCGGGTACATTTGACCAGCTGCATTTGAATTTCATGTAATCTGAAAACTGACAAGAATATGGCCATTCTTCTTAAGAGATGTATACAAATCTTCTACAATCCAGCTCAGAAATTTGATCAAATTTGTAAATCTTTGTTTTCACCTCTGCAGGCATCCTTAAAGAAATCTCAGGCACAAGCAGAGCAAGTTGAAAATGTGATGAAGGAGAATGACAGGCTGATCAGTGTGTAAGAACTTGCTCTGGTTCTACAGTTGCTTTAGAGATATGGTTTCTTAAATTAGACAGTAATGATTGTCTTTTTCTTGGTGTCTTTTGTGTTTTTCATTTTGAAATGTCAAACAACTTTATGCTACATTATTATTATTTGCAGTTGTTGCTGTTGTTTATCATCTTTCATTTGAGAGACACTTTTCTCAGTCTAATCATGCTAAAAAATACTGTATGTTGTGTTCTCATCAACAGAAAGAACAACCTTGAAAATACAGTCAGACTGCTCGAAGGTTGGTATTAAAAAAAATCAGGCTTTACTCGGTATGAAAGATTGTTATGATCATATGGATGTCTTGAATCTGTGTTTATGTGACGATGCTTGTTTGGTGGCTCAGCTGTTCTTACTTTGACCTCTTTTCAGACACAGTTTTAAAACAGAATCAACAAATATTCCAACTGACTACAGAGAAGATCCTGTTGGAAAGAAATATTTATGACCTCCAGGTGCAGTAATGACTTTTTATAAACAATAAATTGGGAAGCATGTTTTTAATACTGTGGAAATGACCTTTCTAAATGTATAATTTCAATTTGTTTGTAGGTCAGACTGATGAAACTGGAAAGAGAAAGGAATAAAGGTAAACAAATACAAAGTTTTGTTTATAGACACAGTGCTGCAATGGAAGCTTATTTTACTGTGGTCAGGTCTTTTTTTCTTCCAGAAGTTTGAAAAGTCGCAAAACTTCTCCCAAAAATAACCAGACCTGATATCATTTTAATTATGTTTCAATGTCTGTAGTATAAATGAAAAAAATCTTTAACAATATAACCAAGTTCATTTTACCTGTGAACAGTTTTTCCAACAACAGCAGAATCTTTTCCTGACACAAAAGATCATTCAAATTCAAACTATCTGCATTTTTTTTTCTCCCCAAGAATATAAGAGCACAACAACTCAAGCAAGTGTGCCTACAGAGCATAAAGTTGACAAAGGTATGCAGTTTGTTTCACATATTAATTGACATTGGTTTGATAAGCAAAGCACATGCATTACCCCGACTAGCAGATTGACTTTTGCTTTTTCATTGTACAAATGTTTTGGTGTGTTTTTCAGAGAAGTTTCGAATTCTGCTGAAGGATCTGTGGGCATGTGTCCAGCCAGAGTCGGCAAACCAGATGCACCTTGCAGGTGAGGCATCATTAATCCCTCTCGCATATTAGTGTATTGTTACAAACAAAACATCAGTCAATTCCGTTTTTTCAGTTTTGTTTGTATTTCTGTCACAATTTGACTCTTCCACATTTATGAAATCCTTTCTTTAATTGTCCTGATTTCAGAGTCCAGCGGCAAGCACGTTTTTCCCTCCCCTCCACAAAACAGACAACACTCTCACCAGAGTAAAATGTCCCCAACAGCTTCTCACAAGACCAATGAATCCCACACTTACCACACACAGGCGAAGGTCACTTACACAGAGTTGAAGCTGTGTCCTGCAGCGCAGCATGCCATCAAGCGTCAAGCATCTCTTCAGTGCTCAAGTGGCAAGAAGCAAACAGACTCTTGGAAAAAAGGCAAGCGATTGACCGAAGAGCGCAAAACCGAGGAGTCATCTTCTGACACAAGCATTCCTGAATTGTCTTTAGAGGAGATAATGGGATTGTTTAAACCTTTGCTTCCCTGCTTATCGCCGCTATCAGATTTGGTGAGAATTTGTTTATGATTAATGGGAATGTCTTTTGTTGTTGCTGTTTAAGTTGACTAATGTGCAGTTTTCTCTGTTTTTGTCTGTAAATTTAGGCCAGTGCACGTTGCTGTGGTTTTCTATTTATACAGTATAAACTGCAAATAGTCAAAAGTCATAGAAGATCTGATGTGAAAATGACTTTCAAAAAGTATGTTTGTATCAGGTACTAGTTCGAGTCATTTATGGATTCCTCCAAGTGTTCAAAACTTTACTTTTCATAAAAAAATACTTTGAGTTATATGTATCACCAGTTGATACATTTACAAACTACATATTCTCCATGTATAATTCACAATTTATTCATACACTCTGAAAACTCCAGACATATATATATATATATATATTATATATATATATATATATTTAATGAAAAATGACAGATTTGACCTTTTTAGTAATTTTAGTAAAGCATGGCTTTGGTTAACCTTGTCATTCTCGGGTCATGGTGGACATGAGATTTCAGAAATGACATTGTTGCTCTCTTATTTCTTGCAGGACACTGAGATGGAACCAATAGAGATGGATGATGGAAAAAAGAAAAACCTTCCTAAACCCCCTGAGGACTCTCCTCCTCTTAAACAAGAGGAGTCCTTCCACATCAGAGCATCACTGTCAAGCCTAAAGAGTTCAAAATCTGCTGCAGTTCCAATAGAGGACAATGCAGACTCGCCAATGGTCCCAACGCAAGAAGAGGAATACATTTCCAAGGAAACGGACTCGAAGGACTTGGGACAAAACGGGTTGAGTGGCACTGCTGAAATGAAGGGCAAAATCAGTACAGATGATGGAAAACTGCATCCTCAAACAGACGTGCTGACTGAGCAGGAGTCAGCATCTGTGCAATTAATATCAGCATCATCACTGCCGCCTGCTTCTCCCACACCAGACATTACAGTTATAAAGGAGGTTCTTCCATTAATTAATGAAGGTCCAGAGCCGTCCTGCAGTGTGAACCTCAACAGCACTGGGGCCAACAGCATCTCTGAAACTGAAACTGCTTTAGGACAGGAAAAGGAGGATCTGTCAGAGACTATTACAGAAATGGATGTAGACACAGGCCCTAGTGATGTTACTGATGCCAAAACAGTCACTCCTGATGGCGGGGAGTCACCCAGAGGAACGGATCATTCTGTAATCTCTATGGAAACACAGGAAATGCAGCTAGTTACCTCCTCAATGTTCACTGGATTTGTGAAAGACAACAAGGCAGCAAATCCAGAAAATGGTTTAGAAGTTGAAAAAAGTCATCCAGATTCTTGTAGTTTACAACACGACAGACAAGATACACCTGCAGGCTCTCTCTGCAAGAACTCTGAATCTGCCCCCTGTTCATCAAGCAGCAAGGACAGCATCAGCAGTGCTTCAATTAAAAACCTTGGAAAGAGGCTGGAAACTGATGAATCTATCAAGCTTTCTGGGGAAGAATGTGGGAAAGCAGCACAAAGATCTAGAGGAGTAGAGGTAGCTGCTTCTCCTTCAAAGTCAAATGGTGATAATAGACCTTCACCTACTAAGACATCGCCACTGTTGAAGAGAGGAGATGACGTGTCCCGTACTGATCAGGAATTTAGTCAAGCAAATGTCGAACCTCCTTTGAAAAAGGATGCTGACGTAGAGACAATGAACATTACTGTTGACTGTAAATCTCTGGAACAAAATGCACATTTGCTTTGCAGGCAGTTGAGTCCTTTATGCCTCTCACCCATTGTTAAACTGCAGGCTTTGGAAAGTTACCCAAGACCAGGAAAAGTGGATGCTGATATTAACACAGAACACATTTCAGTGGACAAAACAACTCTTATTCCCAGTTTGGAGGAAGAAGGCAACATTGAAAAGGCCATTGTAAAAGACTTCCCTCAGGACAGAATTGAGGCAGGTAGTACGACCTCATCAATTCATAACGCTGCTGAAACAACAGGGGAAAAGAGATGTTTGGAATCACAGACTGCAGTGTGTGAAAAACAAAGTTCCCATTTGATCAGAGAGGAAAAAGTACCTGGAGGAGTTGATGTAACAGCATTGCCCTCAGAGTTAAATGGTGGTAATAGACCCGAGTCTCTTAGAAAGTCTCCAGTGTTGATGAGGGAAGATGACGGGTCGCATGCTGAACAGGAATCTAATCCAGCAAATGTTGAAACTCCTTCAAAAAGAGATGTTGACATAGAGACAATGAACAGTGCTGTTGAATGTAAGTCGCTGGATGAAAATACACATTTTCTTTGCAGTCAGTTGAGTCCTTCATGCCTGTTGCCCACTTTTAAACTGCAGGCTTTGGAAACTCACCCTCACCCAGGAAAAATGAATGCTGATGTTAACACGGAACACATTTTGACAAAGCGGCAAACACCTGCTGCCAATTTAGAGGAGGAAAGCAACACTGAAAAGACCATTGTCAAAGACTTCCCTCAGGATAGAATAGACGTGGGCAGTAGTACAACTACAGCTACAACCCCAGAGTGTATAGGCCAATTTCGCTCTGAAATAGGATCTCCACTTCCTCCTGTCCTGACTCCTCTGACCACACCTCCAAAGGCAGGCAAATCAATCAACCCAAGGCAGGCTATAGGAAAACTCCTGTTTCCTTCACCCATGGATAGACTGGCTTCGCCAAACACTCCCGTCCAGGCCCACTTGACACCCAACAGTCAGCAGCTGAGTTCTTCATCCCTCAACAGCCCAGCCCGAGTCCCCTCCTCGCCACTCCAGTTCGGCTCGGCCACTCCCAAACATGCCGTGCCAGTCCCTGGTCGCCTGCCCTCGACAATTAATTCTTCCCCGTCATCTTCTACCAGTCCGTCTCAGGAAAACTCCATGAGGTTTCTTGACACCATGTATCCGGAGCTGTCCGCCCGTGCTCGGACTCTGAGCATTCTCAGAGGCAATGTCAATCTCAACACTTGTTCATCAGACAGTGGAACATCACCCGCAACGACTGACAGCCAGATGTCTGGCTTTAAAACGATAAACTCCACCTCTACGGCCTTCACCAAGACTGAGATGAGAGGAGAAAAAAGGTCGGACGTCAGCTTGCCTCAGAATGTAAACAAACGTCTTAAGCTTGACTGCAGCTCTGCTGGTGTTACTCGCAAGCAAGTGCCTTCGCTCTCCTCCACCGGTGGAGAGGAGACTACCTCGGCCCAGACTCAGAAGCAGAAAGATGAGACAACACTTCCATCCATCAAAGGTGGAGAACCCGCAGAGCAAAATCTCATAGTTAATGCTTTAAAGAAAATTGAAAACCAGAGCTTTGATCTGCTGCCTGTGATCTGGAGCCACCTGCATGTCGGTAACTTGCCCAAAAAGCCTGTTCTGAGAGATGAGGAGAAGGAGGTCATCTCTGACATTTGCCAAAGAAGCTTGGTTAGTGTACTTGTTTATTGTTCTTGCATATCAACATGTTCATTTCTGCCATCCATTCTGTGTGGGTTTTTTTCCAGCTTGAGTTACTGTACATTTGGAAGAAAAACTAGAATTCCCAAGTGATCTGTATTAGGATACAGTGAACCCTCCTTTATCGCGGGGGTTACGTTCCAAATAGAAACCGTGATAGGCGAAATCCGTGAAGTAGTAACCTTTATTTTACAATTGAAATAGATAGAACTGGACATTAAATATATCTACGTTACATATAGTCGTAATGTGATTTCAATGCACGATGCAAATCCGTGAAGCAGCGAGACCGTGAAAGGTGAACCGCGTTATAGCGAGGGTTCACTGTATATGATACATTCTTCATTTGAAATGGCATTTTTCTACATAATTAAACCAAGCTATGGGATGCATAGCAAACATGCTAAACTAATCATGCCTTTTTGATAACTGGGATGGAACTACACAAATGATGTTACTTGGGAAACTACTTGCCTTCCAACAAAATGTCCAGGTTCTTATTCAAATTTTTGTAGTCTGGCTCATTTTGTATTTAAATTACTAGAAAACCTTAGTTTGAATAGATGATCTTAACCAGATGTAGTTTCTACAGAACGCAAGAGCAGGAGATCTGTTAGGGAAAACAAAACAAAAGTTATTTGGCCTGCAAATAGGTTTTGCAGAAACTACAACACTTTTTGTTTTCGCTAAAGATTTTTTGTTTTGGTAAAGACTTTATTCTCATTGACAGCATTTGCTCATTTCCTTTTGTATGTTGTGATTAACCCCTTCTGTCACTGTTATGTTAACTTGCTTCTAAAGTTTAACAAAGAAAACAGAGAGGGAACCACATACAAGTTGGCACAATCTTAGTACGAAGGCAGTGATGTGTGAATGTAATCACAAGGGTTCAAATAAAGCCGGGAAGCGCTTCATGCAGGCCTCCCGTCAAATAATAGTTTACTATATGTAAGGACAAATGACTGTCATGGGCTCGAGAGATCAGCTTTGTGTGAATGTACTTATGCAAATGTTTCTCTTTTCTCCTCAGCTCGAGGCAGATCACATGATTTTAGCCATCCTGAACAAACTGAGAGCTGAAAAGATGGCTCTCAGCAGAAGCTATCTGCAGGCCCTCTGTAGAGTCTACACAGGGATCTGCAGACAGAAGAAAAACTGGGAGAAGGCTCACATCCTGGCCTACAGCATTCTCGCCGAAGGTGAGCAGTTTATTTCCTACACCGGTGTTTTTCTCTGAGCCTTAAAGTAGAAAACAGGGTTTTACCGAGATGGAAGAAACCCTTCATATCGTCTGGATGGTAGTTCTTTTGGTTCGGAGCCTCTTCATCAAAGTCAAATGGAGTTCAGCTGTTTTTATGCTTTGGCTTTTACAGGAAAACACGGTGAGCAATGAAAATGGAAACTAACTGAATTACAAAAGAAGACTCTTAATGCTTTTACCTTACACCTGGTCACTCACCACTTGAGCTTAGTTGTACTAATATATGTATTTTTATTTGATTCTTTTCCTCTGCAGATTTCCCAGATTCTGCTAAGCTGATTTTGTTTATGGTGTCAACATGGCCCACTGTTCTGTCCCACAGTAGTTCTCTGTGCCAGGCCATTCATGCCATCACCAAACTGAAAGCACCACAAGAGCTCATCAGCTGCCTGTCAGCATTCCTCGGCTGGGAAAAGGTATTTTTAGAGATTCATTTCCACATTTGTCACATTGTCAATATTATTTAACTGACATAGCGCCAGTCCTGACATCTCCAATGACCAGAGTTTACTACAAAATACTATTCTATATACTATATTTAAATATTGTAACCACCTTGGCACTGTGGGGGGCACCAACCACGAAGTGCAACATCCCATGTCTGTGTCCAGCAAAAGACTTAACATTTCTCCCTCCGTTCTCTTTCTTTTCATCTCTCCACATCTCTCAACACATAACGGCAACAATATCAAAGAATAATAGTTTTTTTTTTTAAACTGCATTTTTGAAAACACTTTTATGAGCATGTTTTGCTTTGAGGACTGGTTCATTTCCAACCTGTGTGACCTGCGGTTGGAGTCAGTTGCTTGTCTTTATCACACCATCTCTCCTTGCCCATCTTTCCCATCTATGTCCTGTCCGATTAAGTGAAGTGCACCCTCTACAACTTAATCGTCTCATTTCACTACAGAGTCCTCCCCGCGACATTGACCAGCTCATCTCCAGAGCTCTGTCTGAGGTCCAGTCAGGGTCAAATCTGTCTTTCACCAAACACAGTCGGTACGGGGATGACCTGGCAGCTGAGGCTTGGGAACATGTCTTCACACTGCACCTCCTTTGCACACACAAGAAGTGGAGGTGGACCTATGAGTATTTATTGAGGTATAGTATTTTTTCTAACATGAGTCTATAGTGAGTTTTACATATAAATGAACGTCCTTTACATTAAAGCCTTTCTAAACTAGTTCACACAGTGCTGACTAAGTCAACCACCGCCAGATAACTCTTTCTGTATATCGCAGTATGCCGAGTTTTTATATTTGTTGTCTGGTAAGACGTGCCTGTGCGGATTGGGTGAATGCATACATGCTCTATGGGCAGAGACTCGAGACTTCCGCCAGTCGAGTCGACTGATTTCTGGTTTAGCCCTATGTTAATTTGACTCGGAGTAAAATAATTAAATCAAGCAGCTCTTCTAGACTTTCCAAATGTTATTGGACTGATTGCAACAAATATTTTGATAGTGAAATGCATACTTCTAAGCCTTTTATTTAATTTGTCCACCGTTTTACAACCGCAACATACATGGAAGAGGCTTCTGGATTTTGGTAATTACTCTCCCTGCTGGAAGGGGGAGACAAAAGTTCTGCACTGCAGGTTTAATGATGTCATTTAATCCACTGTTGTCTGCCAATGAAAATATAACAACAATGTTGTAGCAGGTGTGTGCTACCGGGGTTCCTCCTGGACACAGATGACTCGCTGAGTCACACGTTCGTGTATAAATGCTTTTTATTCACCCCTGACCCCACACCAATGTCTCTGTGCCGACGCTCTCCTGCCCTGCCTCCGAGCGTCCGTCCCGTCTCTGGCTTCTCCCCCTCCTCTCCAGGTCCTGCTCACTTGTATAGGAGAGACAAAATCATCCTGATTTAGTTCAGCTGGCATGGTGATCTGTCTCGTGAATGGGAAAACCATGTTAAAGCGCTTTGTGACCGAAAGGTGATAAAGCGCTATACAAGTCCAGACCATTTACTCTCTACCCCCTGCAGCTGAGCTAACCACAAATGTGGAATATAGTTATAAAGATGATCCATTATTTAAACAAATGGCTCGTAAACCTGTTATAATCTTTTCATTTCACTTTTGACAGCAAGGAGTTGTGGCCATTAATGAACACTTGGGTAACGCAGCCAAGAGATCAACAAGAACCGGTTTCTGACGTGACTGTCGCCACTGTACTCCGACTCATAGGTCAGTTTTTTGTGAATTTATGTGTATATTAAATATCTCCTGTTGTGGTGTCATTAAATTATCAAAGGGCAGTGGAAAATTTAATTTTTTTTTTCTTTATTTTTTTAATAGGACGCCTCAGTCAGCTGGGACTCAAAGAAAGGAGTGTTTCCTCTGTTTTAACTGTTGCCAACATCATCAACACGTTTGGTAGGCAGGGACACACTGAAGGTAAGAAATATTATGAACAATGGAGAGAACATAAAGATTTCCGTTTGACTAACTAATACATAGCCTTCACTTTGTGCTGAGAGTTCTTCTAATTTCAGCCACACATGCCTTTCACCAATGGTCATTTTAAATCTGTTATCTTTTTAATGTCAAGACACACATTTACTTGTCTGCCTTCAAGCAAGATCTGTATTTATATCTTGCTTTGTCATGTGTTGGAAAAATTACTCACAGGCTAAGATTCAAAATCAAACATATCGGACATTTATTCTTGCAAGAAGGAGCAAATACATGTACACTCAAAGAAGGATGTCCAGCATTGCTCAACGTCACTCCTCCGTAGGGCAGCTTTTATAGTGTGACAAACAGTTGACAGTCACCCCCATTCCCTTTGTATCTGCTTTAATACTGGTAATACCGAGTTGGTTGTAGGTCACAAGATAAGGACACCGGGGAGTCATAGATTAGATGCGAAAAGTAAAACAAAAGGAGTTTTCCAGGAGCCACTTGATGAGAAACTTACCGGAGCCACATGCAGACAAGAAACAATCGTTTTTCTTTCCATCACATGTTGAAGCACGTTTGTATTTATTTGTCACAAATGTGACAAATAAGAGGGAAAAAAACGCATGACACCATGAAAAAAAGACAAAAGTCAGTCCCATTAGTGGATTTCCCTCAAGAATTCTAATCGTATGACATCATCCGTCTGCAGGCGTGCCATGGGAGGTCCAGTTAGCAGCTGTCTACTGCATCTACGACTTGTCTCCATGTGACCCCAAACAAGCCCTGGAGGCCCTGGCAGGGTGGAGAGGAGAAGCATCTCAGAGTGTCCCCCCTGCTGTCACCAGCTGCATTAACCAGTTAGCCTCTATTTGCAGACAGGTCAAGAGCTGAAAGATCCAGCATGTCAGTCTCTTAGAGTATTTTAAAGATTAGGAGGAGTACCTCAATGATCATTTTAACTAGCTGACTGCCAGCCTATAATTGTAAATCATAGTTTTCCCAAATCTCAAACAGGTTTGTGCTCTTTGTCTGGAGGTCAATTAATGTCTTAAATTAAACTAAATTGTTAAAGAAAGTTTCAGACTTCTTAAATGTCTGCGTTTTTGTTTGTTTTGTATGTGCACTTAACCTCTAAAGAGTCGTATAGCAAATAATTTCGTCAATTTTTAATGGAGACAAAAGTTTTGGTTTCCAAACATTTTACTGGCATAGCATCTTGCCTCTGCAATACTCAGGTAATGCTGTAAAAATATTGTAAAGCATGTAAATGTGTTAAGCGGTGAAGCGGCTGTAAATGTTTTTTCATTCAAATGTCTATATGTGGGCTCAGTGTCTGTATTCATTGCTAAAGTAAATGTTTTGTACAGCTTCAGTAAAGTTTCAGAGATTTATTTAAATTTTTCAAAATAAAATACATGAAGTCATATTTTATTTGTTTTAGTGTAGTCTCTATTCATGTGTCTCCTCCACATCATGTATTACAAAGACATTTGCCTTTTGAGGATTCACCTGATACCACTGTCTGTTGTGATGAAAAAACAGGCGTTAAAACCAAAAGAAGAAGCAAGTTCAGTGAACATTATGGCTTATTAGGCACAACATCAGCAGTCATAAAAAAGAATAGTGATTGAGGCAGCTACTAATATTCCAGCCAAATTACTACTACTATCACGTTTTATTTTACCGGGCTGCATCTCTGCTCAGTGTGCAAACAAGTTAGTGTTACTATTTCCGGTGTAGGCCACCAAAATAAAAGCCTCACCCACTTTTAGACCAGTAAATTGGAAGCGTTCTGTAACATATCAATGTTAAGTAGTAAATATGAACTTGTACAAATCAATCTGACTTCATAAACCAAGATGTTCCTGTATAACGGCTTTGGACGTTTTGCACTGATAAACCCTTAAACTCATAGAACTGCACTTTCTAAAACAGCCTAAAATAAAAATAAAGAAAAGTGTTTTTTTTTTTTGTGATCAGCTTTAATTTGAAGATTAGAATAACACCTTTACAATATTTTTCATTCAATTTCAATTGTACTTATGCAGGAGAACGTTAGAGAGATTTGGACTGAATTATACAGTAGCCAATCAAAGTACAATATTTGATCGTTATTATTAGCAAAATGTAAGAAAAACAAAACAGATCTAAACTCCTGTTTCTGGCAACAGCTTTCAAAAATGGAAACGAATAGGCTTTATCATATGCCAATATGAGCTTTAAAATAACTCACAGTGAGTATAATGTGTGAACAGAATGAAAATGTAATTGGTTTTTGTGTGTGCATATTTTTACAAATACATGTGTTTTTTTTTTGTTTTTTTTTTAAATGTTGTATTTTTGTTTCAAATGATCTCCCAAGAAAGAAAACATCTTAAATAGCTCAATTTCCGGTTGTTTCCGGCACGCGTAGAGGCAGCTTTACGCATCTCTGTGATGAGGGGTGTGTTCAAAGATTTAAATCCCTCGCACATGCGCAAATGCTGATTCGTACTGCTGGGTGCGCCATATTGGCTTGTCTTACATGGGGAGTGGAGTTGGCCAAGCTGCTTTTAAACGGCAAACCAGTTTCCGGACATGAAGCACTTCGAGGATGACAAGTAAATTAACGCAGTAGGGTATACTAGTTTTCTTGAGCGCAAAGTGTTTAATTTGCCAAATTGACTGCAGTTTACTCATCGAAGAGGTTTTCGGCAAAACTCGAGTCCAATGGATGTCAGGACCGCTTGGATCCAGCCGGAGCAGAAGGGACCTGCCAATTCCCTATGGATGCACATTTGGGAAACCTCTCAGGGATCCGCAGCGAACTCCGGCGTCGACAACCACCTCCACCACCAGCGCAACTTTGCGGCGCAAAACTCCGCGGACTCACACCGCGAGTACTGCAGAAATGTAGCGCCGCAGCCGGGGGTCGTGTTCGGGAAACCGCCGAAGCGAGACGGCGGCGGAGAGAGGAGGGGAAGTGTCCGGAGGAAGGGCTCGTTGTCGCCGTCCTCCTCCTCCTCTCTGGACTCGGAGGCCGAGAGCTCCTCGCCCTCCGGCTCCTCTCTGCAGATAGACAATTTGAACGTCACGGAAGAGGCCAACCAGTTTTTACACTACGGCGAGCGCGAGTTGAACGAGCACCGTGTCCGAGAGCAGCAGCAGCAGCAGCAGCAGCAGCAGCACCACCACCACCACCCCGCTCCGCCTTTCCACACTGTCCAGCAACACTGTCGCAGCATGCAACAATCCGACGGCCACACCCCCGCTGGGCTGAAAAATCTCAACCAGTACCAGCAGCAGCAGCAGCAGCAACACTATCCGTCACATCCATCCGGCCGCAGGAGGCAGCTGAGCCGGGCCAACACTTTCCACGGCATCAACCCGCTGCTGTCCTACAGCTGCAGTGGACATCATGAAGACTCCTCCTGCAGCCTGTGGAAAACCAGGCGCTACAGCCCGGGCGTCAATGGGTAAGAGAGACGTGGAGAAATATTCTTGTATTTGTCGCACTTGTATTCTGTCCCTATTTCATGTCTCCTTTTTTTTTTTGCTTTCAGTCTTCACGAGGAGATAGTGGACTTTTTCAACTTCATGTCACCGAGACCCGAAGAGGAGGCCATGAGGAGAGATGTTGTGAGCAGAATAGAGCGCGTCATCAAGGACTTGTGGCCCACGGCCCGGGTGAGTGATCCAGCTTCCTTTGCAGAGGCTCGGAGAGCTAAACTCCTGCTCTCGTGGAGGATGTGCCCCACTCCGGCCTGCACAGCATGCGGGAGTCTGGCCTGTCTTTTGATTACTCGAGGTGCACCGTGCTCGGCCAGTTCCCGAGGCCTTGCTGCTCGTCACCCCCTCCCTCTAACTTGGTCGATAGATAGAGAGATAGATAGATAGTTACTTTATTAATCCCAGAAGGGGGATTTTTTTTTTTTTTTTTTCTGCTACAGCAGCATTATAGGTACAGGAAAGCAATAAAGCAACAGTAAAATATTACATATAAAAATGCACAGTATTTACAATAAATAGAATAAATTAAAATAGAATAATTCAATTCAATTAAAACTAACGAAACAACAGTGCAAAGATTTTAACAAACAAGAAAACAGACGACCAACGGTGTTATTGTTGTGTGATGGATTTTGCCAGAGGTGAGTTATTGTACAGTCTTATTGCGATATCATTTTTCTGATAGGTTTCCAATCATACTTGTAGGCTGAGCCAGGTCAGTGCGTGGCAGCTTCAAGTATTGGGTGCCTTAACTTAAGCTGAACAAGGCTGGGGTTTACGTTTGTGTCGGATAACTGTGTCATGGCCTTTAAATTCATGAACTCTGTACAGCAACCAAAGTCCTCTGAGCGACGCTGAAATAGATCGTTCACCTATTTTTGAATAAACACAGCTATTGTATTTTGCTGAAATGATGCTGAAACATTTGATGCCAGACTTGGAATTAGGTCTGCAACTCGCAATTATTTTTTTGTTATTGAGACACCTGTCAATTGTTTCTCTTGATTAATCAATTAGCTGTTTGGTCTTTTTAAAATGTCAGAATATGGTGAGAAATGGCAACCCGTGTTTCCTGAAGCCTAAAGTGCAGCATGAGATGTCCTCCGCCACGACATACTCGGTTTGTTATCATGGAGGAATAAAGGACCCCAAAATATTCACCTTTTTAAGAGGCCAGAGTTGAGTTGTAGCTTCTTTTTTTTAAGAAACGAAAAAAAAGACTCAAAAATAGAATTATTCTGCAGAGCAAATCATCATTGCGGCTCTACTTTAATTTCCTCCGTCTCAGTTTATCTCAGTTAGGCTCATAATTGTACAGCAACTTCAGTTCTTTTGAAACTAACATTGTGCTAAGATAAGAAAAGTGAACAGGTATCTGGTTACATTATGTCACACTTAAAAAAAAACAGTCCTCAAAATAGAATTTCCATCCTTTAGTTATGATTACCATGCTCAGTGGGATTTAGCAGTTTTATCATTATGTAACCTTGTTTTTTTATGGCAACATTTTATTTCTAGTTGTGACTTTTGTTTATTGCTTTCCATATTATACTGCACAGCTTTAAATCAATGTTCTTGTTTTAAATACTGAGCCGTCCCGTGTGTTACTCCACTTGCGTCTCTTGTTTCACCGCACAGTAGTCGGTCAGCAGCTGAGTTTACACTATATGTCCAAACAGAGTTGGCCAGATGTAATTATTTATTCATGTCACTTGTATTCCCAGAGCAACATTTGTGAATTATTTTCCACAATATACTGCCAACAGCATGTTAGACAGGGTGTACTTTGTTACAAATAACTTCCATTTTATTTTATTTTTTGGGGTTGTATTATAAACATTTTAAACTAATCCTGGCCTGCAGAAATCCCACTGGGCCTCACTGTGAATTACATTTGTTTCCTTCTCTTCTCTAAAGATCATGTGGCGTTATTCTTCCAAGCTGTGCAGCTACAGATGTTTAATTCTTTTAGCTGAACGAGATAATTCAACAGGAAACGGCACATACAGTGAGACCATAGAGTCGTTGTACAGAAAATAATCCTGCCCTTGTTCCAGAGCAGTCACATTTTCACCTAACATATGACTTTTCAAAGTATTTTAGACATTTTAAACAAACACATGCAGAATTGAACTCTGCAGAAAGACATGCATCCAACTATGAATGACTTTTGATGGCCAGGTATCAGTATGACGAAACCTTGTTTGATTTCTATATGTCCCACTTCCTGCCTCCTCCAGCTAACTGCACATTTTAATCTAGCTTTTTCTTTATTTTGAGAACTACTTTTTAAGATGGCAACAGACCATGCTATTTCCATATGGATCGCAACCAAAGTATCCTGCTTTTTTCCCCCACGGGGCTCATCAAAAGTGGAGAATATCAGTATCATTTTAATAAACTAAATATTAGCTTTATGTTGCCAGTGAAGTTTCCAACTAGTTTAGACATGAGCTATCACCTTGCCAAGCGTTTTACTGATGTGTCAGCTCATTCATTTGTCCTGTCCTCTGCAGGTGGAGATTTTTGGCAGCTTCAGCACAGGACTTTATCTTCCAACAAGGTAACATTTAGGTCGTAGCCTTTCCTGTACTGTCTGACCTTACATGGGTTTCTTTTAATACATCTCAGTATGCTAAGTTGTAGGAAGTGGGAGAACTATTTTTGGTCGGGGATGTTTTTTGTGTGTGTTTGTATTATGATATCACTCTGCTGCTGGAAATGCTAATTTTACTACAACTTTTTTGTCAAGTACTGTTGTGGTATTTGAGTTTCTCAAGACCTCATGGTTATGAGAGTTATAGAAGTGAAGAATGTTGAGGGGAGGGAGATTTGACACGTCTTTTGGAAGAGGTTGTGCTTCAGGAGGTGGTCAGCAACCGTTCGTTCAGCTGAAGAAACATTTTACTTCTCAGGAACATAGTTATAGTTTTTTTGTCTTGTACATCTAAAAGTCTTCATCTGTCAAACTGTTAACAATGTGCTCGCCACCCTCGTATGTGTTTTTCGGTGGCCTGGGCATCCGTGCGCTCCGCGGTTGTAGACGGGGCGCTTGAGATCACACACTTGTTGTTTTTTAGGTACAATGTATTTTGTGGATTTGTCCTTTAGTGACATTGACCTGGTGGTGTTTGGAAAGTGGGACCACCCCCCACTGCAGGAGCTGGAGCAAGCCCTGACAAAACACAATGTGGCTGGCCCTTATCCCATCAAAGTCCTGGACAAAGCTACAGTAAGTCTCTTCTGACAGTAAGGTTCACACACACACACACACACACACCAAAAAAGTTTCAGTTCATCACAAAATCACGATGCATTGAGTGGCTGAAATCCTGACCTGTCCTCAGGTGCCAATCATCAAGCTGACTGACCATGAAACAGAGGTGAAGGTGGACATCAGCTTTAATGTAGAGACTGCAGTCAAGGCAGCACAGTTGATCAAGAGCTACCTGAAGGTAAGCCTTTAACACGTGACATATTAAATGGGGCTAACATGGATGTTGTTGATTTGGTTGTTGATTCCGGGTTGTTTTTTTTTCCCCTTTTATTTTATAGAAGTACACTGTCCTTCCACCTCTGATCTTCGTCCTGAAGCAGTTCCTGCTGCAGAGGCATCTGAATGAAGTCTTCACTGGAGGCATCAGCTCATATAGCCTTATACTAATGGCCATCAGCTTCTTGCAGGTACACATGTAGTACACATACATGCTCATCTCCATAGCACTTAGCTCCACAGTGTGTAAATGCATCTACACTAATACCTACATATAATACCTTTCTGTATTCAAAACACAGCAGGTTTAGTGAAAACAAAATAAACTGAAATGTTCTCTGTTTAGTAATATAGATATATATATATATATATAGTTTTTTTTTAAAGAGCATTTTGTGCTGGTCACGATAATTGTACCACATAATTACATTTACTTTCTACTTTTATACGATTTCTTTTTTTGTTTTACTTTGAATAACTTTTTAGTATCTGAATAATTAATTTGAATTCCTTTTTGAAAGACCACCAAAGTAGAAGCGATATTTTGAAATGTATTAAGGATGGACGTGTTCATAGAATTGAATCGAAAATTAAAATGTTTCCGAAATAGATTTAATTGGGTATTTTATTAATCAAGCTGATTCTATGAAGGATAAAACAAATACAGACAAAGTGAGATGTACAAAATACTAGACTTGGTAACAAAGGTGGTTACAAAGCAAAGCTAATCCTTCCTTCTAATCACAGCTGCATCCTCGGATCGACACACGACGTGCCAACATCAACATCAACCTGGGCATCCTGCTGATCGAGTTCTTCGAGCTGTACGGCCGCGATTTCAACTACATGAAGACCAGCATCAGGGTGAAGAACGGAGGAACCTACCAGTCCAAGGAGGAAATGCTCAAAGCCATGGGGAGTGGAAACAGGCCATCCATGCTCTGCATCGAGGATCCAATACAGCCAGGTCAGGAAACGAATGAATAAAACATGCCCAAATCACACATGCATATTACAGAGGATAATGTACATTGACAGGAACACGCATTCGTTCATCAGGAGCTTTAAGTGCTGTCAGGTGGCGGAATGAATGTAAAAATATGCTGCACTAGTGAAGAGGAGTTGTGTAACCACCTGTACAGATAGTTTGAGTTTTAATAAAAGGAGCAAAAAGAGGCCGTACAGTTGGTTTATGGTTGCTGAAAGTTAGATATGTACTTTTGCCATCGTGCCAAGTATGTTGCATTTTGATCTTGACTTCCTTTTAATTGTTCTTGAGATAAAGTTATGATCAGGCTTTTTTTTTTTAATGTTTACATTACTATCTTGCACAAGTAAAAAAAAAAAATAATAATAATATGTACACGCTAACATTTTGAGTTCTCCATCTGACTCGTATCCACAAATAAGTTATTTTGATGAGTTAGTTAAACGGCATTCAGGATACACCAGCTGCTGTCCCACGATGTGGTGTGTAAATCTTTATGCTATTTTTCATTTGTGTGATCTTCACAGGGAACGACGTGGGCAGGAGTTCGTACGGAGTCCTGCAGGTCAAGCAGGTGTTTGACTTTGCCTACATGGTGTTGAGCCACGGTGTGTCTCCTCTCGCACGCGCATACCCCAACAAAGAGTATGACAGGTTGGTTTCTTTAACACAGCTGCTGTCTTCCAGAGTTTCTTTCATTGCACTCAAATTAAAGCACGACAGAAGGGTTAATTAAGCTTTTCATGAAAGCTGTTTAACTTTCCTTATATTAAAGGGTGATAAACTTTTATTGTGTTTTTTGTTTTTGTTTGTCCCTCAGTGCTTGTGTTTGACTTTGTCCGGCTACCATACCTCTCTGTTTTGCAGTACTTTAGGCCGGATCATCAGAGTCAGCCCAGAGGTCCTGGCCTACAGGGACTGGACAATCAAGAAGTGGGGAGCCAAGCAGTACACCAAGCTGGAAAACCATGGTAACGTTCTGTTCAACTTTGGGTTTGCATCTACTCTCTGCAACTTTTTGACTGCAGTTCTTCACTTTGATCCACAAGAAATGTTTCTCCATGTTAAGAGACAAATATGTGATAAATGCCTGGTCAATTGAAACTTTTTTCAACAGTACTATTGTGTTTGGTCTTAGATGTAGAGACGTGTGAACAGGACCTAGCCCGGCTGATGCTGGTGGAGGATCAAAGAGACTCTTCCTCCCCCCTCAGTGCTGACTCGCCCTCACCTTCCCCCGTCTTCATCCCCAGCCCTCAACACCATTCGTCGTCCTCCTCTGCTTGCTCGCTCTCCTCCTCCTCCTCTGGAAGTGACATCGTAAGATCAAAGGATATTTTGTTAGCGGAAATATTTTCTAAATCAGTAGTTTACAATGATGCTCTCAACATTTTTTTTTTTAATTAAAGTCCAGCTGTTGAAGTTTTGATCCTTTCTGTGCAGCTTTGTTGACACCACATGTATTTTCACAGGAGTCTGATTCTCCACCGAACAGCCATGCATCCATACAGCTCCACCCTCTCACCCTGGCCTCAGTGCATTCAGTGATCCAGATGGCCTCTGACCTGAGGGCCACACATCCAGCAGGCTTCATTCACACAACACGGCAGGTTGGTCTGACTTTTTTTTTTCTCTCTACCTAATTCAATTTATTTAATTTGTTTTTAATTTAACAGGGAGATGTGTATAGTTTGTTTGTATTAAGATTTAGTCTGCTGTATTACTACTATGCAAAATCACACCCTAAGCAGGATTCTCATTGGATTTTCTTCTCTTTCTAGGTGCAGATGTCCCTCCCAGAAAACATAACCATCCCCTCTCTGTCTCGGTGCCAGTTCTACCACGAGAATCCTCCTTCCGTCAGCGTTGTGCACCGTCACACGTCGCAGACCACACACATCACCCAGCACACCACCTCCACGAGCCCCCTCCACCAGCTTTACCACCCTCAGGTGGGAGGGCATCAGAGCCACACTTACACCCTGAGATCCAACTCCCATGGCTCACTGGAGCCGCACAGTTTTGGCTTCAAGCACAACCAGGGCGGTAGCCTCCAAGGACAAAACAAATCTCAAGGTAACTTCAGTCCACAGTGCAGGTTAGTTCCCCAGAGTCAGAACACGGCACCGGGTTTCAGGAACCAGCAGCAGTACAACCGTAACACCTGGCGGCGCAGGAAGAGGGACATTCTGCCTGCTTTCAACCAGATCAGGTGAAACAACCGCACTGCAGGACTCGACGTAACGCGTATTGATCGTTGACAGCCTCTCTTAGCCCATCACGAGAGATCGTATGTAATCATACGTGTTTTACATCATGCTACAAGTCATGTTGTCTCCCATTTCTTGAAGGAAAAGTGTAAACATCTTAACTGTGCTCTTTTTGTTACATCAGTCTGACGTCAGAAGCACTTCCTCTGAATTTGATGCACACCAGCACCGACTTGAGTTGACTGAGGAATCCCTGATTTCCAGACTGGGTCTTCTCATCATTGTCGCTTCCTAGCAGCTAAAAACTCTTGGTTTTAGCTGCCAGTCGGCTGAAGTGCTCAGTCAAGTATTGACTTTCCATGCAACTTGAACATCTTAGGACATCATGTGCCATAGTACTGAACTGGTTCATCAAGCCTGGCATCTCTTGAAGTATTGACTCTTATTGAGCCTTTTGTGATCAGGTTTTGAGCTCATTTGGTTTCATGAATCCAACTCCCGACGAGCTCAACTCATGATTCAGAGCTCTTGAAGCTTGGACCATCATCTACAAATTGTACTTTGGACTGAAGCGAACCACTACCTTTCTACCTATGCAGCGCAACGCTGACGATGTTTTTGGTGTGACGGCACAAAACGGACCTTGTCTTAAGCGTTTAAACTGTGATGACTTGTTTGAATGTACTGAGAACGTCTTTGTGTGTGTTGGTGATTCATTTGTTGTTTTTGTCACTAAGGGATATATTTTTTTTTTCCACATCAGCACCATTATATTTTGTTCAGTACTGTAAACATTGACACCTTATGTTATGTTTGTTGCATTTATGTGCAATAATGACTTGCTTTTTAATTTATTTCACATTTTAGTTTCATTTTAGGGGATCTCCCCACTATATGTTTGCTTTTTTAATTTCTGGAATATACTGATCAGTGCAATAGATGGATTTAAGGGCCTAGAAGGTGTGTTTGTGTGTGTGTGTGTGTGTGTATGCGTCTGCGTGCGTGTGTGTACTGCTTTCCAGCAGAAGGGGGCGCTATGGTATAACATGAGAAATGTGCCAAAAATCCTATGATGCCAACATTATGATGATCACTTGAAACGTTGCAAATTGCCTGTCCAAATATTTTTTCCACCATTGCTTCTCATTTTAAACATATCACTCAAGATGCAGTAGTTTGGCTATTATGAGGCTGTATTTCCTCTTGATAGTGTGTGTTGACAGGAAATGCACCTTCAGCCCTGTCTACGTGTCATTTCAAAAAACGTTTGGTGCTACTTATTACCAGCAAAGTGCTTCTTTTTCTGCCTTATATATCCTTTTGATTCTGTTAAAGCAACAGGTTAACTGCCTTCTTGACCAAATCTGCCCTTTCTCCTGTACGTAGCCAGAGCTTTCCATGTTTGCTTCAATAAGCACTGCCAGGGTTACTTGGCTTTATCTTTACATGCAGCTTCTAGGTGTAAGCTCCAGGAGCAGACTCCTATTGCAGTTAGTGATTGTTAGCATCATGTCACATCCTTTTTTTCCCCCTTTTTCTTACTTTTTTTTAATTCAATGTGAATAACTAGAAATCGGTTGAATAAGAAGTCCTTATATTCCACAGAGGTTTTCCTTGGCCATATTTAACTGTATTTGTAAGACAAGGTTGCAAAGCTACATCGTTTACACAGCAATCCACATGATGACTTGAGCTTGGGACACCATAGATTCACCTTTTTTAAAAGGGATTTGGTCGAGCCAAAGTCGGATTGTTGTAACAGCTCGTGTACCAAACTGATGTACTCAAAATGATACTCATAGCGTTATCCCTTCATTTTTTTTCCTGCAGCTTTTCAGAAAGCTGTCAAAGGGATAATCAATAGGTTGTTATCATATTGCCACAAACCAAATCCCCAGCTCTTATCAGTGTAATTAGGATGGCTTGTAATGTGTAAATGACAGACATAAATGTGTACCTTGTTTTTTTTTTATCTAAGTTTTCTATTTTTTTAAAATAAACATTTTAAAACTCTCATTTCTGGTTGAGCGTTTTAATTTTTGTGTTTTGTAAAATAATTTTAGTTTTTAAAAAAAAAATTACTTTACTTAACCAGCTAACTGTCTATTCCAGCATTTGCATGAGGTAGATCTTAAAATAATGTTTTCTGGTTTTCCTTTGTTATCATGTATCTAGTTGCCCACAGGTATGTACATTTTCAGAACACCTCATACTTGACCTGTACTGTTTGACATGATGCATGCTGAGGATCACCATCACTCCTTTTTGTATTGTAATCCGTCAGTGTATCTGAAGGGGGCAGTGGTGGATCATTGCTCGACTTTGAGACCCATTGCCTTTCAGATTGTCAGCAGGGAAGGGCTTCAGTAACATCACTCCCCTGAAGCTTTAATCACTGGAGGGTTAGTGGCTAAAATCGTTGCCATTTTAGTCCAATTAAAACAATTGGAAAAGAGCATCCTCACTGTGTCCCCTTTCTTGATTCAAACTAGCTGACTAAGGCACTAGGAATTTAAACCCTAAATCCACATCCACTTTCTTGGAACTGTCTACAGTTCATAATATTGTTAAAAGCTGGCTCGATGCTCCTGATGAATATCTTAACCAGATTAAATGAGGAGGACAGCATTGATCCTGTATTGGAAATCTGCTGACACAAACGCACACCCCATCATGGGGGGCCAGTCTGGTCAGTGCACTGATGAGCTATTTAAAAAATTTCCCCTTGGGGATTAATAAAGTATATACCTACCTACCTACCTATTCAGTTGCCGTTGCACACTGTAAATATCCACACAGTGTTGCAACCTGTATTGTGGTTATATTCAAATGTATTACCGCCTCAAATAGGTGGAGAGAGTCCTCGGGGGGAAAAGAAGCCAGATAGCATCCTCTTGCTGAGTTTTGTATTTAGTTAAGTGTACTCTTGTCTGAAAAAAAAAAACTCTCATAAGAAGTTGTTTCCACTACACAGGAACAGAAAATCACAATTAAAGATTTGCTGTGTAAGCAGGGAAAATATTACCAAGTGAAACTCAGAACTTTACTGTTTGGTAAAGTATCGCCTCCTGAACAGGTCTGAGAAGTTCTCTGTATATCTGACTCTTGTCTCTGACCTTGCTTTACATATAAGCTTTTTGTGACTTTTTTTTTTCATGCAAATCAATACAATATAAATGTGTGAAAAGCAGTCATACTGGAAAAAACAGAGAAAGCTCTTAAACAGAGCTTCCATCCAAATCCCACTGGCATTCAAGATAAAGTTGTTCTAAGAAAAGTCAATAGTTTTACCTTCAGGCTGTTTGTGGGTTTCAGTGTCTTGACTGTAGAAAATCTGCATCTGTCCCTGTATTCAAGACCCACGCACAAGACGTCGGCAATGCAATGTGAATCAGTATGTGAATGTAATTAGTATTTGCAAACAGCATTGTTCAAATGAGGGTTGTTTGAATGGTGGGACAAAGGAGATGTCAATTAAGTGCGAAGTGTTTCGTTGTCAAGAGACACTCGTGTAAACAAATGTCATTTGTCAGTGTCCTCAGTTTCTACGTCAGGCCATGACCACGTTTAACGCAGTAACTTAATATTCGAGCATTTCTGGAAGTAGCTGTCCTGTGAAAATATCAAAACTTCCATCTTGCTGTTGATCAAACAACAGGAGCCAGCCAGGTCTACACAATAGTCAAAAATACTTTCATACTTTATTGAACTTAAAGAGTTCTGTAATAGTGGGATACTATGGAAAGTGGCTAGCCCGCAAAAGCTGTGAGCACATCTACGACACATACTTCATAAGGTCGGACAGCCAAGATCATGATTTATTTGTAAGGTAGAATGCTGCTCTGTTTAGGCTCCACCAACTCCTGAGTGAAAAAATGCATCTGTGGCAGCTGTAGCCCATTATGTTCACGAGCTAGTTGCTAATGTTGTCTGTTTGCTGCTGGGGAACATGTAGTGGGTTTAACAGAGTTTTGACCCACTGAAATCAGCCCATATTATTTTTTTTTCTTTACTCACATGCTATATGGGTTTTGTCATAAGTAGTGTGTGTTAGGCCAGATTTAAGAAAAAGTGTTGAGAGTAACTCTGACAGGCCTGTCCTCTGCCAATTATTCTTTAGGTCTGCCTCTCTCTCTCACTCTTCCTTTGTATCTTCCTAAAATGCAGGGAGAAATGTGATCAAAGGCTCTGCCTTAACTACTGACAGCTTCTGTTTGTTGCGCTCTCAGGACATATGGAAGACACCCTTCAACTATTATGCTGTTTACAGCATGGCGTCACCTTGAGTACAAAATCGAGATGATAATAACAGACGTGCTGCTGTTTCAATGGAACGAAGAGGAAATAATTGATGATATAAAACAAATGAAAGTAAAAGAAAGTCAAGACAATGGAGAAACTATAGTCTTCCATGCCATGTGACTCTACTCTGATAGACTTGTATTTCTCACCATGTAGTCCACTAAATTAATGATAATCATGTGTAATATAAATATAGTATTCAAATAATGACTGCATTTACAGCATGTCACACTTCACTTATTAGTTTATCTTTCTTTATTTAGTGCCTCAGAGGGGGACGCCTGTCACACACTATGTTTGTCACATATAAATCCATTTGCAAGTTCAAGATAAACACTTTTAAACATGTACGTTTTGTAGACACAAATCAAAGAGAGATATCAACATCAGCTGTAATTAACCCTGTGTCAATCAATCAATCAATCAATCAATCAATCAATCAATCAATCAATCGGTCGAACAATAGCATGCGTGCTCTTTAGAGGACATGTCAACATATAATGCAGTTTTACTCGGTTCTAACACCAATGAGTAAAAAATGTATTCAGCTTGGTACAATTTATGGCACTCATTTACAGTATATCATTACACGTAGATCATGATGATTTTGTTCCACTTTACATGATAAAACCTGATTTGCTTTAACATATTGCCAGTCTCTAATCAGCATGAGCCTTTAATTCGTGTTCGTGTAGTGGAGACCATCAGAGCTTAATCCTGAGCCCCCTGGACACCTCTCTCCTCCAAAACCAAAAATAGAGCTTTCAAAATGTGTTTAAAATCAGAGCCCATTAATTCTAGGCTTATATGTCCCCATGGCACCATGTTCATGCATGTTTAATTCGCATCTCAATCAATCAATAGCTTCTATCCCTTATTTGTTTGCAAAGTCAGAGCATCTAATTCTTAGCTGGAATCCAAAGCCTCTTGTCCCAGATATCTTCACTTTCCTTGATTTCATGCTCATTCAGGATTCAGCCCAGCCTGGATTCAGTCCTTTGTTCTCTGGCTCAAAGAGGCCTGATGGATTCTGTATTCTGCCTGGTAAAATAGCTCCCTTGAGCCTCTCTCTTATGTAAAGATTACTAATGACCCATAGACACCAGTATTCAGGGGATTCACACAACACCTACTGTATTTTTCTGTCAATAATGGACCCTCTTTTGTTCTGCAGCTTTAAGAAACATACTTTGCCTCTAACAACCCTCACAGCGGAGTGAATAAGACTCTAAAACCACATATGTACTTGCAGATCCTCCATTTCTGACATTTCTCCCATTAGCTTTGTGGGAAGATGTGTTCATTTTTTGTATTTTACACAGTAGAGTCAACAAACATTGCACGAATCATAACGTCACTGAGGCATGACACTCATCAACTGGCCTGCTTATGCATTTTATTTATTTTTAAATTGTTAAATTACATTTTATTGTTTTATGTTCCTTTATATCTGTTTTTATGAGAAACACCTCGGTTGCTGTAAAGTACTTTGAGCTGCATTTCTTGAAGTGTGAATTTTAGCATTATTGTTGTTATTGTTGTTATTATTGCCAGTTGTTGGTCAGAAATCTTCAACAGGTGTCAGTAACATAAAATATTCCATTTATCTGATCCAAACCATAGATTTGGTCAGGCATTGATTTGTTGCACCAATCTGATAGGATTTTATATGCAAGAGAAATACCTGTCATTGCTCAGCCAAAATACAAACGAATAAAAGACTCACTCTCTTTCTAGAGCATAATGCACAGGAATAGATGAGTCACAGACACAGAGAAATTCTTCAAAGTCTTTGACCAGCTTGTCGCTTAGTTTGTGTTACTTTGGCAGGTAGCACAGTGGGTTTCTCAGAGCTGTTGGAAAAGGGTTGTCACAAAACAATAAGCTGAAAAATTCTACAATGCTTCTCAAAGCAAATCACAGCTGCAGGGTACACAAATAATTGATCATGGTTTTATCAATATACTAGCAAATCTGTTTTCCCAATGTGGGGTTCTTAGAAAGTTCCTATGTTCAGTACTTCATAAACAACCCTTAATATACTTCTATTTCTATTCATGGCTCGGGTTACAGTGTTCAGAACTGTTCATCGTCTGTCGGGGTAAATCAAAAGGCAAAAGAGACTGTTAAAAAATCAAGGACATAATTTTGAATTGGCAGACATGCGATGGCTGGCAATCATCAAGTGACAGCTTACACTGTCAACAAATAGCAGACACCCTGTTCTGGAGTGTTCTGACCTGCTGCTCCATACTCATGATTAGAACATACAAACTAAAGATACAGCGAGAGATGGACATTTGGCCTCAAACAGGTGATGCAGGAACAAGCTAGAACAGGTATTACGGGGAGTTGTCAACAATTTTGCCAAAAGAAGCAACAACTGTTACTCTGGAACAGACTTCTTCCATATCTTTCTTAAGATGTGCAGAAATAAGTAGGTGGTGGTAATGCCGCTTAACGCTGGTTGCCACCCACAATACAATAGACGAATTAAGAAGATAGCGTAACCTCTTAGTGTGCTGCTATTACCATAGACTTTATATAAAAAGTTGACAAAGGAGAGGGAGACACCTGCATGCGAAAAGACTTAGTTCACCATTATGTTCTCTCTGCTAGTTATTTGTTAGGCAGAGCCAGGGATCCAGATCAGCTAACGATGTTTTGGTCAATAGATTAGAAAAGAAAAGCAGACATGGCTGGTGCACGTCGCAAAGAAGACATCATTGAATCATCGGCCGACTTCAGCCTCTTTCCTCAAGACTTCCTCGAGACTTCTTGAGATAATGTGTTCACAGTGACTTTGACCTTTGACTTGGACATTGAAAGAAGATGTCATATTGACCTTGACCTTTGACCTTTAATTACCAAACTCTACAGGTCAACCTTGTGTCCAAGATCACCGAGACCTTGACCTTTGACCTTTGACCTTATGTACTCAGTAGACAAAGATTTGTTTATTGCGTCTGATCGAAACATAAGGTCTTGGATGAGATTAAAAACCATCATAGTGTGAGATAGGAGCAGTTCTGAGACAATATTGCAGTTTGACAACTGGGTTGAATATAGCCCGCAGTGATGAGATACTGATGAGAGTGACAGGTAAATTGCCTGTTGGATGATTAATTTTTCCTGGCAAAGATCCAGATCTTTCTCAAGTGTCACTGGGAAAGAGTTTTTATGACAGCAGTTAAAGTCTTTTAATTGCTTAATTTTCATCTCAGCACAGCTCACTATAAGGAAAGAGATTAAAAGATGAAGTAAATATATGGAAATGCTCATCAAATTTGTGTCTGTGGATGATAAGAGAGGACAGCTTTTGATATCTGGAGGGTAGTGTGGGAGGAAAGTCATTAGTGCTCACATTTGTTCCCACAAAGCTTCAGTTTTAGACAATATGGTCAGGTGTAGTGCTGCGGGGCACACCAGAATGACGGTGGCCATTTATTTTTCTCAAAGTCAGGCAATAAAATGTTCATAATTCTTTTGATTTGATTGAAATTCTTTAAAATGTTTTAAGTGCTTTAAGATCCAATAATCTCTAAAGCATATGTTGTGCAAGAAAGCCAAAAATAACAACTGGAATGGTCAAAGTTGTCATATTGACATTTGAGGTGTATTAATTGATTCACTATGTAAATTCAAAGCCTCGTGATGATATGCGACCATTTGCCCTGTTAAAGTTACTCAACGCTTCCTGTATCTATTTCAAATTAAAAGCCTTCTATTTCAGTATACAGACACACTTCCTTGCATAACAAGGCTTTCATTGTTGTCATTCATTTGCAGGAACATGTCATAACTGAGATCGGACTATAACCTTTTAGATGAGTAATCCAGCTACAAACATTAAAAATTATTATATCGTTGATTTGATTAAATTACAGAGATCAAAATATCTAGGCTGCATGATTGACTATTATTTGTAAACTTGCCACTGTAGAGTGGTTAGACAACCTTAGAAACAAGCCACAACTTGTATGTGCGCTCATGAATGTCCACATCACAGGTACACTGAGTCTAGTACTTCAACAAACAGCACTACTCCCCTGGTTATGGTACAATAGCTGTAAATCTATAGGATGATTGAGTGTGTCATGTGGGCCAGCGTCGCTGCAGAGTAGTGGTTACAATGAAATGAGCTATTTTCTGAAGTACCAGAGCACATCTATGACGCGCACACGAGCACACACACGGGCTGTATAACAACTGTATTGTAGCAAGTTTATACAATGGGCAGTAATGTAACTTAGATATTTTGACGACAAAGTCAACAATAGAATTCTGCTGTTTTCAATTATTGTTCTGAATTACTCATCTAAAGTGGTATTGTCCCATTTCAGTTACAAGTTCCTGCAAACGTTTCACAATAAAAGTCTTGTGAAGAAATGAAGGATTTCTGTCTACTGAAGTGCTTTGAATTTAAAATAGATTTATTAACCGTTATTCATGACATACACTTTAAAGATGATTGAATCTTTAAGCAACAAAATAATTTAAATGAAATTCAACAGAACCAAGACAACTGTGATCGTTTTTGTTCCCTACTTGAAGAAAACAAGAGGTGGAGTGTCGTTCTGTTGCAGCACTATACTCATGCTGATGACCTATTATGGACACAGTTATGTTTAGTATTTAGCTTAAATACTTGCATATTTTAAATATGTACAATGGCCCAAATAAGGAACAGATAAAAACAAAAGATAGAACAGTTCTTCAAGTCTTTGGGATGGATGCATGAAAAGTTAAACAAACATATGACGCACATGATCTCACCTAAACTCAACTTCTCCCACGTCACATCCTGTTTAAAGCTGTCAAAAGGCCGGAGGCTTTTTCTGAACACTGCTTAACAGCTCAGCTTGGTTGTCATGTGTTTCACCATAACTCCAAGCAGCTGTGTCCCTTTAATGATGACAGGGCTTTAATTACAGACCTTGTTCATTAACACATCTCACTTTGCATGCTAGCCAGTCAGCAGTGTGCAGTATTTTAGGACATGTCAACTTGTGTGTGTGTGTGTGTGTGTGTGTGTGTGTGTGTGTGTGTGTGTGTGTGTGTGTGTGTGTGTGTGTGTGTGTGTGTGTGTGTGTGTGTGTGTGTGTCAGTGCTCTGTAACACTCTCTTTATAGCTGTGATCCATGTGGCAGTAGCAGGTATGCTGTTTAATTCAGGTTATAAATGGACTTTCATCCCTGATGCAAATAATATTTTTCCACTGTATGAAAGGTGCTATACAAACTAACTTGCTGTGCCCGCAGTGTTCTTCTTGATCTGCCAAAGTGAGCTCATGCGCCTGCATCCAAAAAAATCTTGTGATATGAAATCAACACCAAGAGTCAGTTACAAAATATTATACTAATAATGAAGTGAATAGACCACGGTGGATTTTTCTGGAGGGCAATTCAGGTCCTTCAGGTCTAATTTGTTTTGTTGCTTTGCTGACAACCTGTAATTTGTTTGGAAAACATAATAGCTCCCACTTTTAATTTATAGTCATGTTGCTACTGATTTCACAACCCCATGTGACACTAAATAAATTTATCTTATGGATTTTAATTGGCCTTCATCAGACAACACATTGACAAGTTTCTACTGCTTTCAAATCCCCTTATAATCGTCTCCTTCATTACTTGCTATAAGATCTCCTTCAACTTCTCAATGTTTTTTGGGTGCCAGGACCTTCAGCTGCTCTGCACCATGACTGTGACTCTGTTGTACAGTTCAAAACGCAGCTCAAAACACATTTGTCTAGATTAACATACTTATTTCAAATCAACTGTAATCCAGTCATGTCATATCCACTTTGATTTTTAGCTTTTAATTATGTGTTATTATTCTTTGATGCATACAAGGTGTTTTGAAAGGAGCTAACAAATAAATAGTTGTAGTATTGTGTAAAAGCTGAAGTTGTATTTTGAGTAAACAGTCTCGTAATCGAGTGTATAATCATTCAAAGATACAATCTATACCCTTGGCTTGAAATGTTAGCAATGGGCAATGCAACATCCTACTGTAGAGCTCCCCCTACCGTTGTCTAATACCTGCACAGAAGATCACTCGATCATGAAAGGCAAAGAAGCGCTCAGAGCATGACACCATGTCTAAGCTTGGAGTGACACATAATGGTCTCTTTTGTTTAATAGTGCTCGTCTGAGTGGTGTCTTCCTACAGAAGGCTGATAAGAATGAAGGCTCACACAAAGAGATGTGAGCCCCATACAACTGAACTGAGCTGCACTCGCCCGCTAATTTATTGTAATTCCCATTTATTCTTAGTGCAGAGGACATCTGGACAATGAAGCCCAGAGGCTTAGCAAGATAACTTTACCAAGTGTTTTCTCTGCTGTGGGTTTGAATCTGGCTCATACACCATTTTGGAGGTCATCCTCTCTATATGCTTGAAGAGAATGGCTTGTTCAATCATGTTTTTCTACCTGGGGTCACAACTGTCACGAATCTCAAACTACCATTGCAAGAGGGAAGTGCTCTGAGCTGATGTCGGGGAAAACCAAGTAGCAACCAACAGTGGCAACACCCATTGGTTTATGAACAGCTGTTATGAAGCCGTGAAGTCGGATATCTTTATACATCTTGCTAGTTTGGAGCGATTTGGAGACAGAAGTGATCATATTTGGACAAGCTGGGGAGAAGCGAGCGGTGGATCTGATTCAATCTGATTGGAAACCCGACCACACTATGTCCTCGAAACACTACTTTACAAATTAATGCTAACTTGCTCCCTGCCTGTTGAATGTTTTCATGGTCAATGGTAACAAGTGTCAGTGTTGCAATTACAGCTAAGTGCACTTACCCTAGGAGGAAGAGGAAATAAATCAGTGCCAGTTAAATAACAAAAACAAAAAGCAATAAGGATACTTAAAAATGTTGTCATGAATAATGCATTTGAATTAATATGTTGTATAAAGAATATCCTTGGTATAGTTTAGGTAAATATTTATTTTTCAAAAAGACCATAAACAACTTGCTATACAAAGCATACACTGTGGACTTTTCTCAACCGAAGTCAGGGTCTAAATTACACCAAACAGTGCAGCTAATGTACGAACACAGGTGTTTGTGTTTGAGAGACTAATATTTATACAGCTTAATGGCCCATTGTAGTCTCCTGTCAATAAGTTATGCAGATATTTTCTGTCTAATTAGGTAATCAATTCAAAACACCTGTGCCTGTAGCCTTCCTGCTCCCCCTGGGAAGCTTTACATTTGGCATTCATTTGAACATTTTTCTTCCCTTTATCTATTTTAATACATATGCAGAATAATATTGGGAATATATTGGAAAAAAGTGTCTTCACTTCAATATGTAATTCCTTGAATTGGGTTTTCTGTCTATAATCTATAGAATAAATCATAAAAAGACTGAATGAGTCCAATATTTTAGGAGATCACACCTTTAAAACAGCACTGCACATACAGGTTTTAAAGTAGGTTGTTCCAAGCATCTATGGATTTAGTCTGTTTCAGTATCTTCCGTTTCTCCATGTAATCTCAAAAGAAGATGATTGTCTTTTTCATCTGTGCATTAAACAATGACAGACTAGATTTCCCTTTTGTCCAGACATTTCAGCTCTCAGAATCTTACATGATGTGTGCAGAATGACAAGAAGACTCTAGAGGATGCATTTATTTGAGAGTAAGACTACTTGAGAGGTGCTGTTCCTTTTAAAAGACAACTGCTTATCAAAAAAAGGTGTTTATTTCACATGGCTGACCACATAGCATGTATAAATTCAGGAGGGGGGGGGGAAGTGCCTTGATGTAATATGTAATAATTGTTCAAGTTCTTTTCTGTTAAAGACTCCCCAATCTGGTTTCCTATAAAGAAGCAGTCTTGTCAATCAAGAAATTCACCACTGGAGTTGCTCCATGTATGCGCTCGTTTTCAACAAGGTGGATGCACCTGCGTCACCCGGCAATCTGTGACCTAAGGAGGCCACATCAGTGAAAATTAGAGACGAAGAGGGACCGGGAGAATAATGAGATTGAGAAGCAGTGAGAAAGGTGAGAAGAGAGATGAAGCGGCAGAAAGAAGACGTACACTAAAAGGTAAATACCAGAAACAGAAGAGGAAAAGTAGGGACATTTAGTACAGAATCGTACTTTCGCTGGAAAATACTGTACGATGTAAGATGATTGCCCCCCCCCCTTGTACAATGTAATGCTGTAAAAAGAAGTCACACTACAGCTGTTCTCCTTCTGTAGAAGGACGCACATTCACTCAAACTGTCATGTCACCATCTTCCTATTTCAAAGAGTGGCAGTGACAATGAAGGACATATGTCCTCAGTCATTTTATTTACGTTTAATGCATATATATTCATTGATATTTCATCATTTTGTGAATAATGTCAATGTGAAGGATTGACTTGCCAAAGGGGAGTCTAATCAAAACTCCAAGGAGCTGAAGTAGAGAGGAAAAATATCCTCTGATTATCTGTAATGGGTAAATTGGAGAGTGCAAAGTGGATCAGGGTGAAGTCAGAATATGTCCCTCTTTCTGAACTCTGTGAATGAAAGATGTTTTCCCCCTCTGATGGAGAAACTGTGAATAATTGAAGACATTTTCAAAGAGAAGCAGTGTAAAAGATTATGATGGCAGTAAAACAAAAACAAAAATCTCCACCCCGAGCTTCTTCGGGGTTTTTTCCCCTCTTGGTCTGAATTTAAATACTGGCACTTCACATGTATTTCCCATGGTAAATGTCATTTAAATACTTTCTGAGGATATATATATTTTTTTAAATATAATAACATTTTGTTAGGTCTTAGCTTCTTCAAAGGGCTGTTCAAAGGTTAAGACCCGTTTTTTTTATGAGGTTATTGTTGGCATTAGGTTAAAGGTGGATTAAGGGTTAGGGTTTGGCATGTGGTTGTGATGATTGTGGGGTTTGGGAATTCATCACAAGTATGAAAATAGAGAAGTACAAATATGTGAATGTGCATTGCAACATTAGCAGAGTTTAATCTGTGCACAGCACAAACACTCTCTTGTTTTGACCCTGTCCTTGGGAGGAAAGATGTTGCATCAAACAAGCCAGTAGCTGCCCTCTGTCTGTGCATATGTGTGCGTACATGAATGCATGCTTTGCTGTTTGTGCATGTGCAAATGTAAGTGCGCCCTGGGTTAATTTTGAATCAGTCATTCAGTCAACCTGAATTGAAAACATCAGAGATTTTTTTCAACAATGAATTATGTATCAGTAGTAATAGTTTAAAATACAGTAATCAATGTACCCATAGACCGTGACGGTTTAAAATCACTGTGCAGCTCTCAGACACACTGATGAGTTAAAAAGAAAACTTCTTTGCACAGACGAGGAAAGGTTATAATTATATACTGTAGTGTCTGAAAATATCCAAGTCTTCTTTAAGATCTAGGTTAATTCAGAGGAGAACTGGCAACAGCCAGAGAGAGAGGACATGTTAGAATGATTCCATTTTGTCTCTTTAAAGTATAATTTTATTTCATTTATCCTTGTATAAGTTGTGGAAATGAGTGCAGGACACAGTGGATAGGACAACAATTATAATGTGCTGCATATGGACCCACAATATGACATGTAAAAAAGCTTGGTTGACCAATAAAAGCTGGAGAATCCCCCTTTTAATAAAACCTGTGTTGTAACTCCAGTTATAAGTACACCCAGCTGAGGTCCCATGACATTTAAGTTGGTGGTATATTGTCCTATAAAATGCTAAGAAGGCACCATTGTTTCCTCTTGTTCTTAGCCAACTGAGAACAAGACGATGTTTAGTGCCTTCTAACAAGTCATTGTTAAAAACTAAGAAATCCCAATTGTTGCTGAATTCCCAAATGTAGTGCTGTCAGTGTAGCCCTTTTTAACTAAGGAACATTTGGACTTAATTTCTCTTTTAGTTTGCTGTGGTTGACAAAATTGATAAAATATCCAGGCAATTAAAATAATAATAAAAAACATTTATTATTGTTACTTCAGAGAGTCCGGAGGTCAGCCAATCACTGCCTTAGTGTGGAGCATGCGCTCTCTGTTGGACAAACGTCTGCTGACCACAGGAGGGCAGGAGGAGGACAAGTTGAAGTTAACAAGTTGACAAGTGCATTCGGTTATTTCAAAAATAGTACAGTCATTGCCAAATTTTTAAGACATTTTTAAGACATTATATATATATATATATATATGATGTTTTTCCTAAAAGTTTGTGTCGGTTGTTATCGTAGCATTAAGACAGCGACAAGCTCGCCAGGCTAACTTCGGCTACCCGCTGTGCTTATGATGACGACCATGGTGTGTCCCTTCTCCAGGTAGGGTTGTATAGAAATACATGAAACCTTGACTGAACAGTCCGATGTGTGAAGGTACGATTTGCACTGCTTTGTTTATGGGATACAATTGTGTGAAGGGACGGTAGACAACGTTAAATATTGTTCAGCGTTATTGCTGGTGCTTTGTTAATTGAGTAATTGTTTGTGAATGATGAAATTGATTGACAGCGTGACTTAAGGTTTCTTCTTAAAGTGGGCCCTCAGAAGTCTCACTCCTCCCAAAAGATGGGTCAAACTTACACCAGTGGGTGGCTGAATGCTACGTGACTGAATGAAGTTACACAGTTAGTCGCCTGAATGCTGCGACTTTCTGTGTCTGTTTCAAATGAAAAGCTCCCTTCATCTCGTCTTAACCGCTTCGTCCAATTAGATTTGCGGTGGCAATAGGGAAAGCAATGTAGCCCAGACATCCCTGTTCCTCGCATCTTCCTCCGGCTTGTCGAGGGGGATCCTGAGCCGCCTCCAGGTCCATGGGGGGGCGGGTGTGTGTGTGTGTGTGTGTGTGTGTGTGTGTGTGTGTGTGTGTGTGTGTGTGTGTGTGTGTGTGTGTGTGTGTGTGTGTGTGTGTGTGTCAAATCTTTCAAGTGAGTCCTAGGCTGACCCCGGGGTCTTATCTCAGTTGGCTGTGCCTGGTCGACCTCCATTGGGAAGGGGGCCAGCAGGCATTCTAGTTAGGTACTCCAGACACCTGAATTGTCTCCTTCAAATATGGAGGAGTCCCGACTCTACACCTGGAGTAGAGCCTCCAGGATGGCTGAACTCCTCACCCTGTCACACAGAGTGAGACCCAGAATTCATGACCAAAGGTGAGGGTAGGGACGTCCACTAACCAGTGAATAAGGAGTTTTACCTCATGGCTCAGCTCCCTCTTCATCACTATAGTCAGGTGCAGCGACAGCCCTCTAGTGTTTTGGTTCATGGTTCATATTCATTCGATTATTTTTTTTTTATGGAAAAACATCCAACACATACAATTATTCAAAGCAGTATTTGAATGTCTATCAACATGCCTAGAGGAGGTATTTAAGTGCTGAAGCTGCAGTTCATCTATTGGCTTAAAAAGAAATGTTGCAGATAAATGTTAACTAGAAACCCAAACAGCATTATTAATCTATCTGTATCCTCTTTCGATTTAGATTTCGACTTTATTAATCCCACAGTGGGGAAATTTGGTCGTCACAGCAGTATAGAAAAAACAACAATGTGAAATTTACAAATACGTATAAGATATAAGAAATAAGATAGATCAAAAATAATTATTTTAGAAAAAAAAACAAGAGCAATGAGTAAATACACACACAGACTATATACAAAAAAACCAAAAACAAATTAAATAAAATTAAAAGAAATAAATACAGTTTGGGATGAATAAAAAAAGTGTCGGTGCTATGAAATGAAATGAGATGAACAGTGTAACGTTTATTTTAGGGGAGTGTTGAAAAGTCTGACAGCCGTCGGAACAAACGACCTGCGGTAGCGCTCCTTCAGCAGTCTGCCGCTGAAGGAACTGTTTCAAGCTCCCACAATCTCATGGAGAGATTGAGAGGTGTTGTCCATGATTGATGTCAGCTTGGCTAACATCCTCCTCTCACCCACCTCCTCTATGGAGTCCAGGGGACTGTCCAGGACAGAGCTGGCCTTTTTGACCAGCCTGCTTATTCTCCTCCTGTCCCTCTTGACCTGCACAGCCCCAGCAGACCGCTGCATAAAAGATGGCCGACGCCACCACAGTGTCGTAAAATGTCCTCAGCAGAGTCCTGCAGACTCCGAAGGACCTCGGTCTTCTCAGCAGATGGAGTCGACTCTGGCCCTTCTTGAAGAGGACATCCCTGTTGTCCGACCAGTTTGTTCTCGAGGTGAACACCCAGGAATTTATAAGTGTCCACAATGTCCATGTCCAATCCCTGGATGTTCCTGCGGAAATCAATCAGCACCTCCTTTGTCTTGCTGGCGCTAATCCGGAGGTGATTGAGATCACACCAGTCGACGAAGTCAGTGATGACCTCCCTGTACTCCAGATCGTTCCCTTCTGATACACGTCCAACGACAGCTGTATCATCATAGAACTTGGATGTGGCAACAGTCCGTGTGTTAGCTGAAGTCTGAGGTGTACAGGGAGAACAAGAGGGCGGGGGGGGGGGGGACACCGTGCCCTGCGGGACCCCCGTGCTGCAGACCACCACATCAGACTCACAAACTGCGGTCTGTTGGCGACCCTCACCGTGCTGCCGGTGTTCTCCCGGTGAGAGAGGGATCTGTGCAGCAGGTCGATCACCGCGTCGTCCTCACCAACGCTGCTCTGTAGGCGAACTGCAGGGGGTCCAGTGAAGTGCTCACCAGGGGTCTGAGGTGGCCGAGAACGATCCTCTCCATCGTCTTCATCAGACGGGAAGTTAAGGCTACAGGTCTGAAGTGGTTTAGCTCCTTGGGGTGTGCGGCCTTTGGGACTGGAACCACGCGGGAGGTTTCCAAGAGGACCGGGACTCTCCAGGCTGAGGCTCAGCTTGAAACACCTCACACAGCTGATCTGCACAGTCCCTGAGCAGCCTGGAGCTGATGTCATCCGGGCCTGTAGCCTTCCTCATCTTCACCCACCTCAGTTCCTTCATCACCTGATCAGACATGATGGTGAGAGAGGGGGTGGCTGGTGGCTCCTCTTGATCCTGATGGGGGGGGGCGTTTGACACCTGAGTGGAGTGGAGTAGAGGCAAAAGGTGTGAGCCTGCCCCTAACAAGATTAAAAATTACATGTCTATTAATGCACCTCAAAATGTAATTTAAATGTATTCCAACATTTTAACAGCTTTTATTCATGTAGTGACCTTTCAAAAGTATGCTAACAGGGGAGTGAAATAAATGTGATTTTATATCAAATCACAACAGGGTGACAAAAATGAACTGGTTGCTCTACTTAACGCTACGTGCCATTGTCCATCACCAATGGCTTACTGTCATCATGATAGGAGGCCGGCACGGTGAGTCCCCCATTTTGCCACAGTTTCAATACTTTCTTTACAGAGCAAAATCTGCAGTTACTACTTGTTCCAGTATATTTATTTAGGAGTCTCACAATGTCCAAATCAGTGTAAATTTTAACTAAACGTCAGTGTTATTTTATTTATCATATAATGGTAATTTCAGGAAGAAATATGCAAAATTGTACTTCAGATACAAAAAAAATTTTAAAAAAAAATCTCAGTTTAAAGGCTGACTAATTGTTTCTTTGGTGTTGTGGATTACGATTTGTTTCCCTGTAACATCAGGATGAAACTGTATTGGTCAGAAATATTTCTTATTTTTTTCTACTTAAAGCTGTCATCATCACTTGCAACACTTAACCACATCAAACCTCATTATTGATACTGAGGCACAGGACAGAAGATGAGTGAAAGAAGAGAAGGGCGATAAGATGGTAGAGTAAAAGAGTCGGAAGTAGGTCGACATGCAATGAGCTCTCCAGTAGGAAGCATGAGAGGAAAGTGGGGGGAGGAAGGGAAGATACAATGTCAAGAGGAAACTTAAGGGCTTTGGGTGGAAAACAGTTTAAGGGGAAACTATTGGATGAGGTAAAGGATACAGTATATTTTTTTGATGCAGGTGGATGGAGATGGAGCATGCCTGAGTGTAGGAGAGGAAAGAGGGATTTAATGGAAAGAAAATAAGGTTGTTTTTTGGAGAAGTGGTCACATTGAAGGGTGGAAGGATCAGATGGATATCCAGGGATTGTAATGCAGGAGCAGTAGAAGGGTACTGGTGGAAAAATCACAGGAAATGAGTGGGGAAATGTGTGGTGATGTAATAAGAGGTAAATGATAAGAGAAAAGAGGTGGGGAAAAAAAGGGAATTGATGTAGATGAGGAAAGGGAGAATACAGCATGGTGCAGGAAAGGGTAGCCAAATTAGTTTTGCCCACTAATCTTTTTAAATGCAACCATTACTACCATTACCTGCAACATCAATATCATGTTTCCAAAGCTCTTGGCTGTCTCATGCTTTAACTTCTTGCTCTATCGGATGGATAATACAGTGCTTTGATTTTGGAAAAAAATTGGCTTCAACTCCGAATTGGTAATAAAATTGAAAAAATAGATAAGCATACTAATTAAATCAATTTAGTTAAGCTCTAATGATCCCCTTGGGGAAATTGGGTTCATGTAGGAGTAAAGGAAAGAATATTGATAAGACTAGAGCCAGTGGAGAATATGAAAGATAATAAAAAATAATTACAACAGAATGCGCTACAATAGCATTTAATTGATTTAACTGTTTGTTACAGGACAGCAGGTTTTTAATATTTATTATAAACCAAAAAATGTTTTACCAGCCATACAAAAGGTGTTATTCCACAGGAGGCACTTCATTTGCGTTTTTCTGCCATTCGTCAGTGCATCTGACAGAACATATGTCTACATAGACCACTTAACGGCTTCTGTTTTACTCACTATGCAATAGTCTCTTAGGTGTATTTCTGTGCGTCAGGTTAATTTTCCTCCTCTTTATACTCATAACTGAAATGCGCCGCACCACACGGGTGACTGACAACCCAGAACAGTATCTAAACACACCCTGCGTAGACCTGCACGGACCATTAGGCTGTTGCTGATGTCCTGCTCACCCTGCACCTCCTGTGGATACAAGATGTTCCACTGATTGCTTGGGAGTCCCGTTTTTTGTTGTATCAGACTATATATACTACATTTTAGCCCCAACTGTTTTCCAGCACTAAATATGTTTATGGTTATGTATGTTGCAATAGAAAAACACTACAGTCTTATGCTAAGCCCCCCAACCATAGATATTCATAGTGTGGATAATAGTATTATATGATATAATACTAGTAATAGTCTTCACGGGTATAATTTATGGTTTTGTGAAATTATATTTCTTCAACTTAAACGCAACACACAAATGAAGTAGTTTCTGTTGTGGGGCGATTAGAGGAATCCGGAAGTCATCATTTATTCGTTACCACTTATCATATTTTGGCTGACCCTTGTGTGTGCAGTTTGGTTGTCATGCCCTCAACTTCTACTGCCATTTAGCCAGTAACTGAAGTTAGAGAACATTACAAACTTCACTTTTGAACCATGCAGGCACTGCCCAAATATTTATTCTGGGAATAATATATTGGAAGTAATTCCAGGCTCAAAAAAATTTGACATGGAACTAAATTGTCTTTAACTTTAATGCTCAAATTACAGGTCTGTTTGATGATGATTATTTGCTTGTGTGTATGTATTTAAAAAAAGAAATATGCAACAAGAATGTGAAATTTTATCATTCAAAAGTTATGGTACATTCAATAGGAAGGGACTGTCAGGTATTATTTCTATTGCAAAAGAAAAATAAATATAAGATGTGATGGTATGGGTGATCTTCATTGTCTCTGGGGATGAACTGTGAAATTGAGCTCAAACCTTTGTTTCGTGGTTGCTCAGGTCAAATTATTTCACATTAATACCACATAACACACTCTCTATAAATCAAAATGTCTGTTTTTCCTTTTGCTTCTCTCCCTTTCACTCACTGATTTCTCCCTGCTGCTGCACCTTCCTTTTCTTCCTCCCCTCCCCCTTAGCCCTCTCTCCCTCCCCTTTCCCTTCACTCCCTCCCACTTTTCTCTCTCACTCTAAAAAGCACTCAGTGTCTGCGCTTCCCTTCATTTTCCACCCCAACATGTTGGCAGGGGGAACAGGAGGAGGATGCTGAGCTCTACCTTTGGTGCGTTCTTGCCACCTCTCCAACCAGCGCACACTGCCTCTGACTCAGACTCAGCTTTCACTTGTCTCCGCCTGAAGGACTTAAGACAGGAGGTGGAGGAGGAATCAAAGAATGAGCTGGAGCTCAGGAGCTCTCACTCCAGGGTCTCCAACAGGAATAACAACAGCAGGAGAACAGAACAGAGCAACTGCTCTTCATCTGTGGTGGAAACTACTAATTCCTCAGCAGTTACCACCTCCTCTTCCTCTGGTTTCCCTCCCTCTTTTTCCTCCCTCTCGGCTCCAAGATCCATGTGGCAAGAGGCAATAAGGAGGAAGCGGTATCTCCTTGACCGGGCAGGGGAGTCTGGCGAAGTGGATAAAGGAGGAGGAGGTGGTCAGGAGAAAAGGAACAGGTCCCCGGACTGGCTATATGAATCATACTACTGTATGAGCCAGCAGCATCCTCTGATTGTGTTTTTGCTCCTCATAGTGATGGGAGCCTGCCTGGCTCTGCTGACTGTGTTCTTTGCTTCAGGACTGGTAAGCTGCCCATTCACAACATGCAGAAACACACACACACACACACACACACACACACACACACACACACACACACACACACACACACACACACACACACACACACACACACACACACACACACACACACACACACACACACACACATACACATATATTATGCAAATAAAAAATGTAGAAGTAAATATCAGCATATGGACAGCATTATATTCCAGTATGAAATGTGGCATATCCCTGTTTCTGGGCTAGAAAGCACAGTGGCATTATGTAAAGAAAATTCATATCAAGCTTCAGCTTTTTAAGCGGTGAAGACGGGTACAACTAGGGATGTGGAATCATACATATTCTTTCAGCATGCATAGAAATAAGGTCACAAACTGCCTTGCCATGTACTCACAAACTTCCATATGTACACACACACACACACACACACACACACACACACACACACACACACACACACACACACACACACACACACACACACACACACACACACACACACACACATGCACGCACACACACGCACGCACACATGCACACGTGCTGGTGCAGTACCTATATGCACGCACATGTAGACCCTCACAGCATGTGGTCTTTATTGCAGCACTAATGTGAAGAGAAGGGTGAGATAAAAGTGAGGGGGGGAAGAAGGGGCAGATTTATTGTCTGAGGTCATGGTTGACTGAACTACAGAAAGGAGATCAGTTTCCTTCTGTCACTATTTTGACAGGCTTGTCTTAGCTCTAAAAACTGGAAGATTTCAAAGCAGTGAACGCAAGGCTCTAGAATAAAAGGACATTCTTAACAAAACAAAAAAACAAAAATACCCGATATTTTTACATCCACACTTTGATTGGATGTGCTTTAACTTTGAAAGTCCCTGCCTGAGTCTGAATGTATATATCTAAAAAAGGAAAGGATTTTAGGACAATATGTTATATTATATGTATATATATATATATATATATATATGGATATATATTAGGAAAGTGCCTCTCCCATTCCTGTCTCGACTGAGTCTGCTATTAAGATAGGCTTAGTATAAAACATGCTGAAAGAGACAGTGAGACACAGACAACACTGACACACTGCAAATCACCTAAATTCACCAGAAAATAATCAAATCTGTGCCAATTCTTCTGTATTGTGGCTAAATGTATTGTGGAATGCAAATGGAATCGAAAGTTTTGTTGTATGGCAAAGTTGTTTCCATGCACTGTAACTCTCAACTAGTACACTGATGTGTTTAACTAACATCTGTGGTTGGAGAGCGAGGGATTGCAGATCCATCCAGTCACAATCAGTCAAGACAAAACAGTATCGCATCATGAACCTCATTAGACAACAAATGAAGAGACTTCAATCTTTGATCGATCGTATTTAATCTGGCAAATGTTGTGATAGTTGATGGTGTTTTACTAACCTCCTACACGCTGCCACAAGTGTGCAATAATTGTCATAATTAGAGCTAGGTAAATAGGTCCATGAAAATGCCAAAAATGTATTTGTGTTACTCAACTGTGAGGGCACAGTAAAGCTCCTGGATGATGAACGATGCTCGCATATTAGAACTGTTTTGTAGGTGATTTATAGAAAAGGTGTTTGGGCACCTTTTCATTTCAAATTGAATGACTTAAGCTCTGCAAGAATAAGGTGAAGTATCCTGTGAATACTTAATACCTCATCACTGACGGACAAATGTTGGCAGATCACCCAGCTTCAGCGCTGTCAACTGACACTGGCTGATGACACTGCAACACTTTTTAAAACTTCAACCACCTCTGGTGAGGTAAAGAAAATAACTCTGCCTATAATTTATTTCATTTCCAGAGACCTGCGCTCGTACTGCATTTTGGATAACAATGGGTTTTGCTGAAACATTGTTGCAGCAGAGAGGCTGTTCTCCACTGGAGACATAACATCAACAAAAAAATTAAATTCTCTTTTTATTCCAGTACACACCAATTTCTGTTTTTAAAAAAACATTTCAGCTGTAATGTTGGTCGGTAGATTACTTTCATTCCATAATTTTACTTTTTTTTTTTTCCTTATTGAATCGATTATTTTGAAATTCTAATCAATTCTGAAACAAATCATGGTACCAATAATCAGAATCAAATTGAGATTGACAGAGTCAACCCCTGTCATTATCATATTTTGTTATTTTCTTGTGGAGATATTTTAATGATTAATCATCAATTCCTCTTACTCTTCAAATTAGTTACAGCCTAATAGTTAATTTAATTTCAGATGGCTGACAGCATTTGTGTTCAAAGCTGTGGCAAAATGTCAAAGTAAAAGTTAAAAAGCAGCTACAGCATTAAGTATTAATGTAGAGTTAGAAGCATGAATGCGCCAGAACCAAACAGAGGGCCTTTGAAATCTTTAGTTTTGAGGAAAATACTTTACATTAATCAGATAAAAAAAAAAAAAAAAAAAAAAAAAATATATATATATATATAGTTTTGCAAGTTGTATTTAAAATGTTTTTGTGGGCGAAGAATAAATAAAGGTATTTTCCTGTTCGGTCACTGCTCAGACTATCTGCCTCAACATCGTCTCTTGTGTTTGCTCTATCCCTGTGCTGGGTAGGCATGAATTTTGCTGCTCCCTTGTTTTGTTCTTTTCCTCTTTTCATCATCCTCTATTTCTCCCCATTCTCGTGCCATCTCTCACCTCTTCATATTTCTGTCTCTCTTGTTATTTGTATCCCGTCATCCCTCCATCCCGCTGGCTGGCTGACCTAAATCCTGTGCTGTTTTGGAGCTCTGCTCTGGGCGAGACAAACTCTATGTGGCTCTCTGCTGCCACACACATCCTGTCCTGTCCCACTGCATTGACTGTGCAAGAGAAAACGAGAGGATATGTGGGGGTGGGGGGCTGAAGAAGGAGAACGAGAGAGCTAGGGAGAGGATGAGTGCAGAGACAAGCATTGTTAGGCTCACAGAAAGACAGAGATGGGTCACTTCTGAAAATGATGACAAGAATTTAAAAAATGGGGGTAATAATTTGTAATGGCAATGAATAAAAAACACAATCCATTTTAAATCATCAGCTGGCATAACTGTATATTTTTACACACACAAGTTAAAAAGAGAACTTGAAAAGAATATGTGCATTAGTTTGGATTATGCGGTGTAATTTACATCATGAATATTGGGACTTTTTAAAGTAAGAAATATGAGACCAAAGAGTCCTCATGGATGAAAAAGCAGTGCCATTAAGCAGTGAGATCCTTTCATTTAGCAAGAGTCAGCAAATTACTCTCCCTGATGTTAAACTAAATATACAACAAACAACAGCGGTTCTTTCTATGAATTTTTGATTGACAGATGTCAGTGATTATTTTACACATTTTCCTTGCCTACGCACCCAAATGTGGCAGTAAAGATGGGACACACCGGCCTCCCTACGATGTCCCTGTCCTGACCCTTTTCCATCCCCATCACACCACTAGAAAAGCATTGATGGTATGAAATCTGGCAAAGGCAGGCAGCACAAACGTCTCATTTCACTGTGCCATCCTCCTACATCCACCTTGAAGAAACTCAATAAATGTTTTATCAGAACTTTTATATCTAAGTATCTAAGTGTGTTTCAGAAAGGCAGTGGCAAATCCATTATGGATGTGGTTTCAACTGGCTACTGGTTAACACTGGGGCCTTTTTAGTTTTCTTTTAGGTTTTTTTCCATAATCCATAGGTTGTTTTCCGTGTTTTGTCTTTTACATCTTTGTATTGTAAAGAGGATGTGCAGGGATTACAAAATACAGATTATTGTAATGGGGAATCCGATTAGTCTGAAGTAAATGAGATAGAGCAGTTCAATGAATTTTCTTCACATTCCTTATATTCTACTAGTTTTTTTAATTTTTTTATTGTTTACTTTTTCTGTTCTCTCAGTGTCAAACCCATAGACAGGTTTCTTATTTACAGACTTGTTAAGTTTGTGCATATTCAAGGGGACAAAACTGCTTTGGTAGCTGGTCGCAAGATGATAGTCAGACATTGTAATTAATGTAGATTTTGTGTAAATTGTTCTTTTTCATAACCAGTAGGTCAAAGCTTTGCTGACCTGTTGTATGCTTTCACTGGTACAGCAGCTGAAACATTTGAAAATTAAATCTTTATTTTTTTATTTTGTTGTTTTATTATACACAAAATGTATGCCACTGAAGTTCACTTTAGATTTGGTTGTTTATGATTTAGGAACCAATAAGCAATGAATTTATGTTAGTAACATTTAAGTGAATATGGATGACCCTAATAATAAGAACTGTAAAGAACTGAGAAAATGCTGATAGATCAGAGTGTAACTCTGGTTATTTTCTATTGCTGAACCTTACAAATGTGCCCTATATCCCACATGCAGGGAATCACTAGCTAGGTGGCACACAGAACACAGAGAAGCATTGTATAACCACTGCAGCGCAACCCAGACAGGTGTGTGGCCAAACATTTGTTTGAAAAGAGTGAAATGATATCTTCTATTTTAAGATCTTCTTAAGGTGAACTAGTGATTTTATCTATCCGGGCAGGCCACTGAAGAGCAGCCTTGTAAGTGACTTCACAAAGCGATTGCCTCTTTAGTCCGTTCTGATAAGTTTCAGGGCACTGAAGAAGTCTTTATAGGGAATCCTTAAAAAACAACAACTCTACAAACATGTCTCAGTACCTGTTTTCCACCCAGGAGTATTGTTGTTTCCACAAAAGTGGAAGCAACACCACTCCTGGTAGTAGAAATTATTTTATTTCTTTAGCAGACTTTTTGAAAGTATTGCGTATGTTTATTTCGGTGAATTATGTTGCATTTAATCGAGCATCTTCACAACTACGACATCATCTGAAATACGCTCACATTGCAGACTGTGATTGGCAGTCACTAAATAGAATTGCCCAGCAACTGACTGCTAAACTTCAGGGTTGGATCTGCTTTCTGTCTTTCATTGCCATCTTATTCACGATGATTTATAATATTAGCTTACAATAGTCTTTCATGAGTAGAGATCTCTAAATGAAATTGCCCCACTAAGTTTGCTATTCAGAGCTAAAAGTAGGCAGCTGTATCACAAGAACCTTTATGGCTTACTAAAATGTAAAATGAATGTTGCTCAACTTACCTGGTATGTTGTCCTCTTCTTGTACAATATCAGGAGCATGGTGGTAACGTTAGTGTCACCAAGTCAAAGTAAAGATGTTTACGTCAAGGCTAATTTACAACCTGCTACATTTGGATTTGACAGCTACTGTACGATGGCTAGGTCTGGGACAGGAAATGGCTGTCACCGATTGCATAAAGCCTAGGTAGCATAGCACAGACTGTTGCTGACTTCAGGACCACCGGGACCCCAATCCACTCTTTCGATGGCCTGGATCCTAAACCCCCTTCTGTTCTCAGTGAAGGAATTTGATTCCTTCAGAAGATTGAACATTTTGCATTCATCTTTTTTGCAGCTGGTGCAGTTTACTATAAAAAAAAAAACAACAACTCTTCCTCATCTCTTTGGAGCATGGCTCTGCCAGATATGCTGTGAAGAGTGCTGCTTTCTGTCCCCTGGTTGCGCATGTGTTTTTGTGGGGATGATAAAACCCACATTATACACCAAAATATATTTCTAAAAAGATGATCAGTTTAATTCATTCATTAAGGACCAGTGCTACAGTATATTCTGTTGGCTCTCGTGAGTGAAGGCTCATCCACAGAATGGATCGTGTGTCTGTCTTCCCTATAATGACTGGCAAAGTAATCTGTAAATATACACTACACATAGCCTGTTATTTAAAAAAAAAAAGTATACTAAGTAAAGTTTTAGAACAATGTGCAACAATAACAAATGACTGATTAGAATTAGTATTAGTATTTTACATGCATTTACTTTCCTATAAATACTCATGTGTGCTTTTACATTTTCATTCACTATCCACTTTTAAGATGCCTTATATTTCGTGGTAATGATGTATTTGTCTGTACTCAGAGATGCACATGTCTGCATTGGATGGTTGTGTTTTCAGGAAACAAAATAAAGATGATGAGAAGTTGTTTACAACAGGGTGTTTTGTGCACCCTCAAGAACTTTGTCTTATATTTTATCTTCTTATCTTTATTTATGTAGGCAAAACTATTTTCTTGAAATATCTCTCCTTTGTCTGATAAGTAACACATCTTTTTCCCCACTTAAATTGTCTGTCCACATGTCTCACTGTCTCTCTCTTATGCTCTTTTTCAGAACGTTGCTGACCATGTGGCCTTTGTAATAACTGTGCCCACGGCACTAGCGATATTCCTGGCTGTGTTTGTACTTGTCTGCATTGAGTCCATCTTCAAGAAGCTCTTGCGTGTTTTCTCCCTGGTCATCTGGGCTTGCTTGGTTGCCATGGGCTACCTTTTTATGTTTTCTGGCGGGATCGTCTGTCCATGGGATCAGGTAAGACAGAGATGACATCTTTGGAAAATGTATTTGTTGTGGAGGAGCATGTGATGCATTCTGTGATTTATTTAATGTGCACCTCCTGTTTTGTAGTTTCATGAGAGACTTGGTGTCTTAAGGAAAAGCTAATACAGTGACAAGAACAAGTTTTGAACCCTTTAAAATGACCTAATTTTCTGCCTTAATTGGTCATGAAATGTGATCTCACATGTGAGTCACTACCTTGAATGTGCAGCTCTTCAAAACTTTCCCAATGTTAATGGACCAAATAGATTTAATTCTGATGGTGAAACATGTCATTGTCCAGCGTTTGTGATGCCTGTTATTTAATGTATCCACCATCCTACAACAACAACCATAGCGACAGAGTAGACTGTGACAGAGCCTTTGACATAAGCACGTGTTAACAGGGTTTTTATAAGCCCCAAATCAAAGTCTTCATGTTGATGTACAGTGTCCTTTTTATACCATACTTATACCAGTGCTGTGCTTTTCCTGGACAGTCTCTGAGTCTTCTGTGTTTTACTTTTGGAGTCATCTTAGCTGGGCACATGCTTTTAGGAAGAGCAGCTATACTAAATTGTCTCTCATTTATAGACCATTTGTCTGTGGACTGATCAATACTTTATCTCTTTGAGATTACTTTGTACCATGTCCATCTTTATGCAAATCAATAACTCTTGATCGTAAAGCTCTGTCTACACAGAAAGGGTTTCAGCAGCATGTTTTTATCATCCATCTCACCTGCGCCTGACTGAACAGTTGTTCCTCTATTTTTATCACTACAGCTGTCTACACAAGTGGTTTAACTGTTTTACGCATTTTAGTCACGCTAACTGCAGGTAAACTTGACATGTCGATTTATAAGTCTATTTTCTGGTGTTTTACTACAGTGACTGTATGCTGATGGAGCTATTAGTCCTTCCAAAACCCATTTGACCAACAGCTCAATACTGTGTCTGAGCGCAGTAGACATAAGTGTAGACACAGGCGGTGGACCAGGACCACACTCCTGTGTGAGTCTTCTGAGATTGCTCTTTTTGTCAGGCATGGTTCACATCAGCAGATGCTTCTTGTGTGATGGTTCATTGATTGGACTCTAGATTTACGAACCCCAGACTCCTGTTAGCTTTTATTGATGTCATTAGTCGAAGGGGTTTACATACTTTTTGAACCCTGTGAATGTTTGAATGATGTTTTCAGTATAACTCTGAAAAATACAATGGTTATTATGTGTTATTAGTTTAAATCAATTGTGTTTGTTCATATTTCCCTTACTTAGATAAACATCTAACCATATTTTCATGGAAATGTATACAAAAAATCTGACTATTTCAAAGGGTTCAGCACTTTTTTTCTTCCCACTGTATATCAGATTTTAAATAACAACTTTGGATTGATAGTACATAGTTGTTTTCCAAGATGGAATTCTGGGTTCAGTGGATTTTGGATGTTACTGATGCATGTTTCTTCTTTCAATGCCTTGCTCTTTTGACTCATAATATCTGTGTTGTTCTGTAGTGAATGACAACATCTTTGTGGAATTTTGAGAGTTTAGAAGTGTGGCCATACGGATAACTTGATAATTTGTCTAGAGTTTCCGCCCTATAAATATAACACTTGTTCAAAATATTTCCTTGATTGCCAGAAAACCCTCATGGAATCTGGTAGCAGAAAGATGGAGTGCTGTTATAAAGAACATAGATAAATGTGAAACAAGACATGGGGTTTCATTTGGCCTGGATAGAAAAATCTCCTTTAGCTTTTACTTTGTCTCTTGTGATTTCTGACCTACATCCTATCTTTTAATCCTTCAATGCTACCTGACATTTCATTATGTTTTTCTGTGCTTCTGCCTCATTGATTCTTAGTTAATAAATGAAATTAAGTGAAATTATAAAAATTTGTATCCTTGAAAAAGCCCTAGAGTTGATGTTCGAATGAAAAACTGCATTGGTAGATTGAAAACAGCATTATTGAAGCCTGGCCATCTGTGACTAAAAAAATACCATTGTGAAACTGTAAAACATGATTACGTATTCTGTGTCAGACCTCTTCACTTGATTTCAAATCCACAGCTAACACTAAGAACATTAAGAAAACATCTATCTAATTCAAAACTACATTTCCCCACTGTGGGATTAATAAAGTTTAAAGTCTAAAAGAATGCTTTGAGCTGATTACATAGTCAACATAAATGCATGAATGCAGCCATGTGGATCATTATTACTGTTTGACTTGAACGAGACACAGGAGACCATATATCAGTGTCACATTGGTGAGGAAATGCAGTCAGCTGGCATAAAGGAAGCCTGGTAGATGTGTTGTGTGGAACTGCTCTAAATCAACTTTTGTAAATCAATACATCATTTTTGTCCGTGCATTTATCAAGTGTTCCACGACACTATTCTCGATACCGTACGACCTCATAGGAGTCAGAATGCACAAAAATACTGCTTATCTGAGAGCAGTTTCCTTATGTTTGTGTGTTTCTGCAGTAGTACAGGAAATATATTTTTTTTAACATATAAAGCAGATCATATATAATGAGCATCCCATTATAATGTTTTATTCAATACAGAAACATCGGAGTTTCCTTGCCCCTATGACTAGTTTACCAGTTTTGTTGTATATCTGCATACCTACAGTATACGCCATGTGTAGTACACTCTGCACCAATGATAAATGTGCAGTTACATGTTGCAAGGTGAAAAAAACAGCAGTCATATAATTGCTCCTGCCATATGCATCCTGCAACAGGTCTCATTGGAAACACCACAGTACATTAGGTCTTCATTATTTGAAAACTATACTCATTCAGCATTACTTGGCAAGACTCTAGTGTGGACTCACCCATCACAAAGATACACTGATTCACACACCTCTCCATTCATTCCTTTCTTCTGCTCACTGAAAATGTGAGGCCATTATGCCATTACTGCTCCCTCAGTGTTGCATCTTAGCCATGTTAATTAATACTCATTCAAAGAGATATTATTGTTGATAGGCACTGCAGTCTATGCGTTTTTAGATCTAGGAAATGACTCGCTAGCATTTTCACATTGCTCCATCTTAGTACACAATATTTAGTATTCTCATCTACCATTGTGGAGAACAGAAAATGTACTTTATATATCGGTGAAATAATGCATGTCAAGTCTCTTCATCCAGTCAGTCATGAAAAATCTTTGAATAATACATAAGAAGTGTTTGCCAATAACCATGGGTAATTTTTAGGCCTCCCCTGAGACAGTCGTCAGCATAATAAAAGGAATAGTTCTGCAGATCTCTTAGATCTTAGACTAAAGAGGCACCGCCAGCCAAAATATCTGATGATTATATTTCCTTCATGAAATTCTTTTGACATTTAGCTTCGTTGCTTAACAAACACTCATTTCTGCCCTATGATTGCCATTAGGCTGTGTAAATCCTGCCCTTTATTTTATCTAAAGAACAACATGTATTTTTGATTAAAAAAAATAGTTCCCAAGCTGGCACACTGTCAGTCTCAGTTTTCATACAGTTTATCAACTCACCTGTGAACCATCAAAGTCAAATAAAACACCAGTATAGCCATGAGAACCCTTCACTTTAAACATGTCTTCGCTCTTAAAATTGCAGTTGGTGTTCCTGGAAAAAACATCAGGACTTGAAAACACCGGGACAAATCCTGCTGAGCCGGTGGGGCGTCAAAAAAATCTATTATGTTTTTACTGGCCCTGTGTGTGTCTTTTACAGCCCCTTCTGTGTACCTGTCATTCAGGGTGTGCATTAGAGCATGATGCGGGCGCTCGTCCCAGCGAATAAACCCAGGGCTGAATTTCTTTCCCAGTGCATCCCTGATTGTGATTACTGTCAGATTCTTCTTTTAAACTCTCTTTTTGATAGATCTTTCTTTCTGTTTTGGGTGGATTTGCAGTGTAGACCGTGGTTGGCAATGCTGGAATAGGAACTTTTTTCTACAAGACTTGAATTGAGCTTAATATCTAAATATATGTTAACGTGGATCTGCATTTGTGCAACAGCCAACTCTGTGAAGTGACCCATCATTGGCCTAAAGCCTCCATCACAGGCTAGATTTTCTAAAGCCTGAATACAGAGCCAAGAGGAGAGGCAGGAATTTAGTGTTCTCTCTAACCACTTAAAGTACAAAATGCCGAAAGGATATTGTGCAATCTTTGCCCTTCAACATCAAACAAAAAAAACCTGCCTACCCCAGCTTTAAAGATTTGTATTTTTGAAAAAGGCAACAAAAATTTACTGATGAAATTGGTATCAGGGATATGCCAATAATCCCTGGAAGTGGACAGGATCAGCACTTTACGGCATAACACGTTTCGAGTGTTGGGCACCGTGCCAACACTCTATAAGACTATGGCAATTAAAGATTACACTGGATTTTAGCTGTGAATCTGAGGAAGGGACAAAGAAGGGATACTTTTGATCTGCAGCAAATTTGTAGAAATACCTTTTTTTAATCCTATACTACCAGGTTTATCAGTACTGTCTGTGTCTATCAACAGTTTGTGCATGTCAGTATCACTACAGTTGTCAAGCTAGAGAACCAATAAGTATTACAACTTGAATTGAGGGGTCCTTTAAATACTAAATAAAATAAATGAAAAAACTGTAACCAGTTCCTTAAATATGTGTATCTTTGGGTGTATCCAAAGTCATATTGTATTTGCACTGTACTATATGTATCATATGTTATATTATCATTAAGCTCTTTATAAGGATCACCACACTAATGCTGGATAACGCCTCTCTTTGCTCTTTAAACAACCTCAGTTAATCGCAGTGTGGGTTACTTCCTCCTGACCTGTATCTGCATGATTTTTATGCATTTCACTGCTGCCACATGATTGGCTGATTGGATAATAGCATCAATAAGCTGGTGTACAGGTATTCCGATTAAAGTGCTCAATGAATGTATCTTCAAATATGTCTAGAGAAGATCTTTAAGGATGGGTTTATTTTTGCTTATGTTCTACCCTCCCTCCTTGTTGGTTAAGTCTTCACTTACATATTATCCTACATGTGGAGCGTGGTGCGCAGTTGCTCCTCAGCCAATTATAATAATAACCATTCTTTGATTCTGTGGTCACCCTGGTCTCACACTGTTGCTGAGTGGATATCTGCTACAGAAAAGAAACTAAGGGACTCAAAGTGAAAGTCAGAGTTAATTAAATGCTTTCTGTGCTGTAGCGAGGTGGTTGCTATGAGAAGTAGAGGAATGAAACGGTGATTAGAGACTGAGCTTCATGCTCCCTCATCGCCCCACATGTCATGTATAGCCATGAGCTCATTAAGAATGATGGCTTTCTTCCCACATCTTTCATGCAGTGTTGTTGTTGCTGGTCAGTGAATGAGAATATTGCTGCCCATTGTGACGTTTTAAAAATCAGTATATTGAATGGACAAAAAATGTATTGTAGAACTCGTAGACAAGCTTCTTAGATGCCATCATGTACAGTGCTATATATGTACTATTGTCAACAACTCCCATGAAAAGCCCAAAATAAATGTATCCAGCCTGATTTAGCTTATCCCTCTGTGCAATAGAGCACTATTGTAGTCCCAAAACATTTATAGATAACAGCAGTGAGCCACACTGTTGCACTGAGTGAAGCATATGTTCATTGTGAAAAGAGTATACTATAGTTTGAGAAACAGCTCTACAGTCAACATACTACAAATAATCTTTTATAGACTTTGGAGATTCATTCCAGGAAAGTAAACATTACTACACATGCTGAGACACAGAATTCTGTTTACAATGCTCAACATATTACAACCTGCTGGCTTTGGACTATAGTTAATGGAGAAATTTACAATGTCTGAGTCTCAGTACAACAAGTGAATATTTGACTCTTCTGGGGAGAAAATGTAATTTGAAATCTAATAAGAAACAAAGCAAAAGAAAAATGGGACACGCATATATGATGGATCTGTAAAGGATTTTTAGTCCAAAGAGCTCTGTTTATGAAGTTCGAGTCTTATGCTTTCCATACTGATGTACATTGATGTGTTTGTGGTATATTTGGGTTGCACCATTTTAATGGAATGTACCAGAAACATTATGTAGGCTATGAATCTTTCGACTCTCCAGCCTATGGTTTTGCCTTCTTTTAAAATTTTCTATGCTAACAGACAACAACATGTACACTTAAATACACTTTGATAATGCAGATGCTGTAAGTATTTGGACATTTGTTGTTCTTCAGTTTCTTTGCTTCAGCACATCCCATTTGGAGTGAAATAATGGATACTATATTAAAGTGTCAAGTCTCAGTTTGAATTTGAGTAGGTTTATATGGATATGGAAAGCACTGGGTGTGAGACACAGCCCTTTTAAGGCTAAGTGCCCAAAGTGCAAGGGCTCAAAAGTAATTTGACTCTTGGGTATTAAATATGTCTCGCTCAGTTTCAGCCAAATGCATCAAAACTTATTGGGTGATATTTAATCTTTCAGCAGGGCAACTACCCTAAGCAAACAGCCAATGCAACCTAACAGCTTTTCAGGGTGATGAGGTGAAATGTCTTTGACTGGCCGAGTTGGTCACCTGATCTCAGTCTGACTGAGCTGCTTTCTACTCGTACTGAAGAACAGACTAAAGGCAGAGATACCCAACAGCACACAATAAGTTAGAGCTCAAAGTGGCTTCAGGACCTAGAATGACCTATTTTGCAATGCACAATAATTTTGCATCGCTATTTGCTGAGACCGAATTTGATAAACTGGAAAGTGAATATCCTTTTTTAGAATATAATAGATGCCCATCAAAGCCTCTTCAGATGAAACATTTTTATGAAACTGGCAGTGGTGGCTATGTAAGATTTCTGCATGAAATAAAATGCATGAAAGAATAATAATAGAAGAACGTGAGAAGAGATTAAGGGTAAATATTGTTAATACCTGTATAAAGCTATTGTGCATTTGTCATTTATGATAGTTATTTGTTCCGCAGGAGGTGATCATCATGCTCTCCTTAACAGTAGTTTTATTTCCACACTGATTATCAGACCTTTTAGGATAACCTTACTTTCTTGTTCTTTGCAAGTGTAGGTCAGCTGACTGTTTCAGAAAAGGGTTATATTAAATATTTACTGACAGTTTCTGCACCTATAGACTACACTGTATACGACTTTAATTTGATTATTCATGGAGGAACAATTTTGCAACCACTGCACAAAGATTCAAGTGTTGTGCAACTTCCTCAATGGCTCACGAGTTAATGGAATTGGGTGTGAGATTGAAGACTTGACATTGCCTTTCAATTTTGTCATACAATGGTTAATCAAGAAAGAAAATGGGGTTAGAAGATAAAAACATTTCTGTGACATGGCCAGTTTCTCAATCATTCTTTTCACTGGACCAATGGCATAAACTTAACTTGTAATTAGCTTGTACTGTTTCTTTATATCGTGTTTTTTTTTTTTCAATAAGTAACAAAAAATTATGGAAATATGGGATACACTATTATTTATTATGATGACCATTAAGTTGGCCATAGTAACAACTTCTCCCACTATTATTGAATGCCGTTTAATATATTCTCCCCCAAAGTATACAAAATATGTTAAAGTACAGCCCCGTTCCAAAAAAGTCGGAACACCGTGTGAAATGTAAAAAAAAAAAAAAAAAAATGCAATGATTTGCAAATCTCATAAACCCATATTTAATTGCAAATAGACCACAGACAACAAAGCAAGTGTTGAAACTGAAAAATGTTATTATTTTATATAAAATATATGCTAATTTTGAATTTGATGCCAGCAACACGTCTAAAAAAGTTGGGACAGAGGCATGTTTACCACTGCGTTGCATCACCTCTTCTTTTAACAACTTTCTGTAAACGTTTGGGAACTGAGGATCCCAGTTTCTGGAGTTTTCAATTGAAATGTTGTCTCATTCTTCTTGCCTGATATAGGATTTCAGCTGCTCAACATTTCAGGGTCTCCATCGTATTTTTCATTTGATGATGCCCCAAATGTTTTCAATCATCAACAGTCATATACTTGAAATATGTGCAGAATGTAGTTTGGCACTGTCTTGCTGAAAGAAGCAGGGCCTTCCCTGAAAGAGACGCTCTCTGGAGGGCATATGTTGCTCCACAACCTGTATATGTTGTTCAGCATTAATTGTTCCTTCACAGATGTGAAAGCTACCCATGCCATGTGCACTAATGCATCCTTATACCATCACGGATGCTGGCTTTTGAACAGCGCTGATAACAAGTTGGGTTGTCCCCGTCCTCTTTAGCCCTGAGGACATTGCGTCCATGATTCCCAAAAAGAATCTCAAATATTGATTCGTCAGACCACATTAAAGTTTTCCACTTCGCCTCAGTCCATCTTAACTGAGCTCAAGCCCATAGAAGGTGGCAGCGCTTCTGGATCATGTTTATATATGGTTTCTTCTTTGCATGATAAAGTTTTAACCAGCATTTGTGGATGCAGTGACGAACTGTGTTCACAGACAATGTTTCTCGGGAAGTGTCTTTGAGCCCACACAGTAATTTCCACGATAGAATCATGTCTGTTTTTAATGTAGTGCCGCCTGAGGGTCCGAAGATCACGGCCATCCCATATTTGTTTTCAGCCTTGTCCCTTGCGTAGAGAGTTCAGTTCTCCAGATTCTCTGAATCTTTTAACGATAATATGTACCGCAGACGACAAAATCCCCGAATTCTTTGTAATTTTACGTTGAGGAACATTATTCTAAAATGTACTGCACTATTTTCCCACTCAGTCTTTCACAGAGTGGTGAGCCTCTCCCCATCATCACTGCTGAGACTGAGACTTTGCCTTTCTGAAATCCTCTTTTTACTCCCAATAATGTCACTGATCTATTGCCAATTAACCTAGTTAGTTATGAGATGATCGACCAGGCTTTTGCTGCCACTGTCCCAACTTTTTTGAGATGTGTCGCTGGCATTAAAAATTCAAAAAGAGCATCTATTTTTCATAAAACAATCACATTTGTCCGTTGTTGGCTTAGGTTTATTTTCAATTAATGATGGGTTTATAAGATTTGCAAATCATTGCATTTTATTTTCATTTTACACAGCATCCCAACTTTTTCAGAAACGGGGTTGTGCATTGCTTCCCTTCTGTAAATTATTTGCCATTATTTGTACATATGTCATGAATCTGAGGCAGAGAAGTTAGGTAGGAGTGAACGACAGTGATATGCCAGAGGATTTCTTACTGAAGCACCATTACAAGAGGCTAACCTACAGATGGAAAAAAATATTGAAGTGTAGATTAATGGGTATAATGGTGGTCAAGTTGTATAAGAGCATGAATCTAAAAGGTCAGTGACCAGTGTTATTGTCTAAAGATAGTAACAATGAGTTATTATGTCATCGGACATATTTTATGTTGTCAGTTGCCATTGCAGAAACACGTGTGGTTGTTTTTGCTTAAAAACTATTATTTCACACCCTGTACAGGTTGCTGTGTTCCAAATGACATACTTCATTTAGTACTTCAAATAGTGCTCTTACATGTTAGGACTCTTATTTTTGTAGTGCAGGAATTTTAACAGGGTAGTGCTGTTTCAAATCAAACATAGACGTGCTGCACTTTCCAGAAATATCCTCAGCATGTGAACACATCACCTGCCAAACTATCTGCAGCTTTAATTATTTTACCCAGAAATCAACAAGTTTTCGTGTTTAAAACATTCAATAAACACACTGATTCTTCTGTCCAGCAGCAGTAGTGACAACTTTTGTGAGGTGTTCTCCAACACATGCAGCTTCCTCAGACGCCTTAATTTGAAAATTCTTTAAGTCGGTGGCCCCGCCCCTTCCTCTACATAGCCAAGATGGCGACCGTTTAGGGTGGAAACTGTCCACACTGTATTTCACACTTTTGTTTTGGACCATTTTGAGTGCAGCATCCTGGTGCTTATTGTGCACTGCATGTACTCACAGTGTGAACGCACTTATGCACTCGAAATAGTGAGTGCTAGTACACAAGTACACCATTTGGAACAGCAAATGTCTGAAAGCAAATAGTGGACAAAAGTATGCTCATACTTAAAGTCAAGTTCTGCTGCAGCAATATTGTACTGATGAAAGGATACCTCCACTTTCCTTTATTTTGTTTATGTCTGTAGTTATTTTGCACAAAGCATCTGCATGCTAATGAGCTAAATGGACTTTTACAGTACAGGAAGTTACATAAATTGTGCCTGCTTACTTGAGTCCAAAAGGCAGTACACAGTTTCATATATTCTGCTCTGGTTGAAACAAAACCAGTTTAATATCCATTTGTCCTTAATGAGGTTTTTTTTTAAGCCAGTGGCATGGGACAACTTTCCCACAGAAGTGACATGGCCAGCTGTCAAAAAAAAAAGACTGGCGTTGGTGTTCTCAGCGAGTTACGGCAAGACAGTAAGCGAACAAGAGATAGTCGCATTACAAACTGCACTGCAGTACATTGTCAGGTAAAAAAAAACAACCTTGATGTCTTGATGGTGGTGTTGTGCTCACCATTCTTACTCTCCCAGAGGCAATTTGTATAGATGCACTTTCCATTTTCAAACCTATAATCAATTGAATGCTTATCCTCTCCCCACAAAGCCCGGTCTGTTTGCTGATGGTGGGGAGAAGGGCTTATCTGTGTGGTCCAGCCTCTACCCCTCACTGAGAGGTGTCTGGACCATGCCTCATCTACTCCTTTCCTCCTCTCTGTCTCTCAGACACACATGCCAGATGAACACACGCTCTCCGTATACAGCCAGCCTCATTGTGGTTTAAAGCAGATGAGTTGGGGCGAAGGAAAAGCTTTGTCAGCTTGGAACAGCAAACAAGAGGGGACACAGGGAGAGCTTAATGCAGCTTAATGTAAAAAAGAAGAGTTACATTTTTTTTCTGTGCTAAAAACCTTAATTTATCTTAGTGATTGATGTTGACGTGCCCAGACTGACTGCGGAAATTACAAACCAAGCACTTTGGCTGATTGTTTGTTATCCACTGCATTTAATTCTGCATCTTCCCTGAAAATCAATAAATCCTTTTTTTTTTTTTCCCCTCACATTTAGTGAGAGTAGCCAGAATTGAAATGACCATCTTTCTTTTTTGGCGTTAAATAGCTGGCCAACACCCGCAGCACATGCTCACATTGACAGCTGCACACACATTTTACACTGTAAATCTAACCTATAAACCAATCCCAGCAACAGACTGCAGACTAAAAGCCTCATGTAATTTGACTCTCCATCTCTATAATTTGTTTTGTAAACCCTCCTCCGTCATTATCAAGGCATTGGGGCAGAAGCAAAGTTGACCATTATGGACCACAGAAAGCCTTGACTGCTTAATTGTCAGATGGGAGGGTCCCTATGTGCCTCCTTACATCACGCATCAAGTATGTAGGAGAACTCAGCAGGTGACCTTCCCCCATCCCGCTTCTCCATTATCCTCAGCATGTTTCATGATTGAGTTAGCAGCATTGGATTTCAAAGCATTAATTTAGAAAAAAAGGCTTTCTGGGCTGTAAGTAAATTATGTTGCTGTGCTTGATGATTGTCGGCAGCAATTAGCAGCTCTCTCCTGTATTAAGAAGTAAGTTAATACTGTCTCATTTGTTTTCTGAACTAGTGAATGAATACAACTAGTTGGGATTCTGGTGGCCTCGTGTTTAAGGCTCATAACCGATATCATCCACAGAGGAAAAATATCTAAATGATAAGGTGGTTGTAGGTTCACAATCTCTCAATTACAGTATTTAGGTTACACTATGGCTTTTTTTTAGCTGTTGCATCCTACATCTGTTCTGTTACTGCACTAACTTTTATTTATTTAGAGATTTATTGTGCATTTTGAGCATTTCTGGCTGTTCAGGATTTAGATGAGAAAAAAAAGGAGCTTACTGAATAAAATTCCCTCTAAAACATTTGCAATACTGCAGAAACACCACAGCCACTCTTGTCAGGAATACTGTCGGCACTTTTGTTTCTGCTCTGTCTCACCACCGTCAGGACTCGTTTGTTCCTTACCTATCCACTAGTCATCCCTGTTTAGTTTTCTCACCCCTGTTTGTCAGCTGGCATACTCTCCATAGCTGTTTTGTCATCTATATATAGATGAGTTTTCACCTCCTTTTTTGCCATATGATGGAACATGGCAATTATACCTACCATTTCAGCCTACTTTCCTGCATTCGTTATCAGAAAGCAGCCACCAAACTTTTCAGCTCTGCCTTTATGCTTGTATTTTGATCCTAGAACTACTATTGCCAGCATTATTGAACCATGATATTGTAAGAATAAAATAAGACTGCACTCAATTAAAGCTCAGTCAGGCAGTGGAAAAGAGAGATTAGAAGCAGTTCATTCCTGGGTTGTGGGATTGCAGCTGCAATTCTGCAGAGACCAAAACACAGGAAAACAGAAAGGAAGAGTGCAAAAGCATGAAACTTTATACAGTATTTCTGTTTGCTTTCAGACACATCGTCCACTTAAAGTGGTCTTCTTTGAAAGTATTCTTCTCGTTTGTCCTTAAGAATCTGCACAGGTGTTTGCCTCTGAAACTTACCGGGGAGAGCACTGGCAATGTATTGTCTTGGAGAAAAATGGGAACCACCCATCATTTGTGTTGGTCTTTTCATACCTGGAAACTAAGGGTGTGCCACATTATATTGTTCACAATGATATCAGTATCATTTTTTATACAATAAATAAAAAACCTCTACAAACATATTTTTGTCCTCTCCGTCCTATCTCCTGTCCTCCAGCCTGCAGCTCAGTCGGAAAAATTGCATTCGCACAATTTTTGCCACAACACTGTTCATTTTAATTGAGTCATTCATGGCTTCCATTTGCGCAAAGAGCAGGTTTTTTCTTTTTTTTTTTTTTTTTTTTTTTACAGAATCTGGATCAAACAGTGAAAACAGTTTATGATTTGGCAACATTTTAAATGAGACTTGTACGCGACAGTGAATTTGACTAAACACCCCAATTTTAAGCGTTTTGGAAGCATTTGGAGTTCATGATCATCTAAAGGATCTTTGAAAATTTTAAAACCCAAGAATAATTTCTGTTTTCACAGTTTCTGGCTGTGATAAATGGTGTAATTTGGGGGATTTTTATTTTTTTAAGGGAAACAACCTGCCAGTGGGTTGTGGGGTTCAAAGGGTTAAAAAAAAAAGAAGCTATTTACCCATAAACAGCTTAAATACAATGGAAAATGTAAATGCACGACTGCATATCAATAAAGATAAGCTCCACTGGTTGAGAAAAAGACATTGCTGTTGTGAAGGTTGAGCAGCTGGGCAATTTGTTTGTCACAGGTCTGCCATGACCAACAATAAAAAATTGGTGTCCTAGTAGCAGTGACCCCTGCCAGCCTGCAGAGACTTTACCCCAAGTCATGGATGTCAGAGGTTACTCACCTTCACAAATGGTTATCTCCTATAATTATTGCAGGAGTCCCCCACGGCACCCATTACTTTAAAGTGTTCTGGTAACAAATTCTAATTGGCTCATTTATGTTTTGTAGAAGGCTTATGAAATATTTTTTAAAACTCTTGAAGCCATTATGTGCTTTCAAGTGATGTACATATTTACGAGGAGACTGGTTGACTTCATTTTGAGTATAGTAATGTAAGAAGTGTTACTAGAACATTTGGTTAAATTGAACATTTACTCATTAGTATTTCACTGTCTGCTAATTTTTCATTTGCACGTTTCCGTTGAGTTGACTTTATATAAATTTAAACATTTATCTTGTAATTATTGTCCCTCTCGTTCAACTCCCTGTTTGGTGATCTGATGTTTTCAGTACACTAACATTATACATATTTACCCTAGCTAATTGAGACAGTCAGCATTAGTGAAAGTCAGCTTGTCACAGATTTCTTTGTATGTTCATCTGCTCGGAGTACAGCACACCATGAAGTACAGGGGTAAGCCAAAAGCCTGTCAACTATAGTAGAGTGCATTTCCCACACTCCCACCTATCGAGGGGTGTATATAGAAAACAATTTGTATATGGCTTGTTACTTAAAGACTAAATCCACTGCTATGTCAGACAACAAGCAGGTAATGAGCGTAGATCCTGGTTTAAATCTTGGTTGCTGTGGATGTTCATGCTGTCCACTCTCATATTCTGAATCAGATTCGGGTTCAAAGATATTCGGGTAGATTTGAGACATCTCCATTTTCAATCAAGAACTATAAATTATCTTCATAGGTTTAGAGTTTTCCACCATGGCAAGACAATGAGGCGGGGGTACAAGCACAGTAGGCTTATTGAAAGTTGGTCAATAAGAAGAAAGTGTGCTTTTAGGGAATGGGTCTTTAAAGAGACGGTGACTAAAGCAGTTTGAGAGGCTGCATAAAGGGCAGTTTAAGAAAAACAATTATTTATTTGACCTGGGAATTATGCAAAGTCACTCTAGTAGAGTCCCAGATTTATAATACAAAACCTGGAAATGAGAGTAATAGATCAATTTAAGGGACCAGATAATCCTTTCGTATTTGCTTCTATTTCCATTCACAGGCATAGTTGGCCATTAAGAGTAGTAGCTTTGTAGAGCTGTATGTTAGTCACCCAAGCCTGAACAGAGGAGGCACTGTTTCAGTCCTTCTTTCTCTCTTACTTCCTTTCCTCTCCTCTTTCCATCTCACTTCATCCTCACCCAGTTTACCAACCAGCCCTGCAAATACACCAAGAGAGGTTAACTGGCACCTGGCTGCAGCCTTTGAGAACACTTGTCTCTTTCTATCTGTGCCCGTTAGCAGATGAGTGACTTTAGCCCTCCTGCAGTGGGTGTATGAAAGAAGTGTGTGTGTGTGCACGTATTTGTGTGTGTGTGATGCTTGGATAAAAAGGGAAGCACTCCACCTGCTACCTTAGAGGTGTCAGTCTTGAAGTGTAGGAACTGATTGTCTCCTTTTCTGCCTCGTGCAATCAAGGGAAGCGAAAAATGCTCAAATGTGCAGATGTACAGAGATAAACCTTTTTCAGAAAGTAGTGTTGATGGTTTTTAGACTTCCAAGGTCATGCTCTTTCTTTCCCCACAGGCTTGTCAACACATATTTTATTTCCGTCTTCATTTTCTTGTGCACGCATTTCTTTCTCATTCTGTCCTTTTTGCTTTCCTCTGCAGGTGTTTAATACGTCTTTCTCTTTCTCCAACAGGTGTCATTCTTCCTGTTCATTGTGTTTGTGGGTTACACCATGCTGCCGTTCTCTATGCGTGATGCTGTCATCGCCAGTGTTCTGACCTCCGCCTCTCACACCATTGTGTTGAGTGTCTGCCTGTCCACCACAGCGGATCACATGGAGCCAGTAGTGTGGCAGGTAAGGTAGTTTATCATAAGTTTTGGTTAATGGTGGCAAGCCAATTAATGTACAAAGGAGCACTAAAATATACACTGAATCCATCTTCACAGCCACAAAATATACACACAGTCTGTGTACCTGAAGTCAGCACAATTAATCATCACGTGCGCATTACAGAAAAAAAACCCCTCTTCAGCATGTCCATAAGGACAGTTTAAAGCAATAGTTTAACATTTTGGGAAATACATTTCCCACTTTCCTGTCTGTATAACACTATAAAATTGCCACCTGCATCCAGCTGACACCTTAGGTTGGCATCAAGACTAGGAACTGCTTGCCTGGCTCTATCCAAACGTAACAAATTCCACCGACCAGCATATCAGAAGATAAATAAATTGTACAAAAGTTGAGTAAAAAGTCAGAGTAGTATTGGGAGTTGGTGGCTATTTGATGGCAGTAACTTCCTGGACTCGGTAATTATCCCTGGCAAAGAAATAACAGTTGTTTGTGTGTGTCTTCATCTTGTTGTTTTTTTACTCTAATTTTGCGATACATTGCTATAATCAGTCGTCCTCAAAATTCATTGCTCTTCTCCTGTAGAAGTTTACATTCAGTTCCCAGGAAGTACTACTTCGGGGTTTACGTTTCTCCAGGCAAATAAATACACGTATGAAGCTGTTTTACTTTACAAACTTGCATCCTGCAGTAAACGACGTAGATGCAAGTAATTTTGTCTAGGATACTTATAATACATTATAATCATATACTGAATGGGACTGTAATCAAATCATGTTTTTTTTAACCTCGTATCCTTACACATTATTATAGTAAGGCATAAGTACACTTTATCCTGCCCTACCCATTCTTCATGGGGAACAGGTTTTTTCTTTGTTATTATCCAGATGGAGTCATAATTGAATTGTCTTTCCCAGAAATGTAATATTTCCTCATCGTGCTCTCAAAATAAGCAATTTTAGTCATTTTAATCATACAGTCTGTATTTTTTTTAGCAAACAAACAAATGTGACCTTTACACTAAAACTAATTTAGCATAGCAGGTGAGCGATAGAAATTCTAACGTGTTAAAAGGTCACCCTCTTTCCAGCAATACTGCCATTTGTGCATACTGTTCAGACAGTTGGCATATGCTGAAATAATATCAGGAAACTATTTGTTTGGGTAACCCATACCTCAATTAATTTAAGATTAAGATTATACAAACCTGATTCCAAAGTCAGTGATTGCAGTACAAAGAGGGCTAATTTAAAAAAAATGCATAACGTGAACATCCATTGAATAAGCATGTCAGTAATGCCTCCCTGACAACCATAGATTTCATGGAATCTCAGTACCAAATCACAATGGGCATTTCAAGCACACAAAAAGGCCTCATTATTATTGTTTTACTATAACTTAATTCCAGTGACTTCTTACAGTCACTCCAGGAAGTATTCAGACTCCTTCACTTTAGCTTTTATAATGCAAAGACTGAAATACCTAATTTACAGATGCATTCAGACTCTTTGTTGTGGCACAAATTGTAATCAAGTGCCTCCTGTTTTAATTATCTTTAATATTTCCACCTGTGTCAAATTGAATTAATTAGACACAGTTTAGAGGGTCACACAATGATGTATATTAGGTCCCATGACTTGCACAGCATGTCAGTACACAAACTAAGCAATGACATCCAACAATAAAGTTGTGGTAAGGCACGGATCTGGGCAAGGGTATAAAACCCTATTTTAAAGTTTTAACTATTCCCAGGACTACTGTGGCCTCAATAAAGAACTCCAAGCACTATGTATGTGTAATACCTGGCACAGCACCTGGTTAAAATTACCCATGGCATTGTGGTAGTATCATCATGCTATAAGGGTCAGAATTGAGGGAAGTATGAATGCACCCTAACATAGAGATGTCCATTAAGAAAACCTGCTGCACCCTGGGAGTCTCAGTATTACCTTTTAGCTCAACAATAACCCAAAACATACAGCTGAAGTGCCTTTGCGACAAGTCCCTGACTGTCCTTGAGTGGACCAAGCAAGAGCCAGACGTAAACCCCACAGGACATCTGTGGAGAGACTCGAAGACAGCAGGTCACAGATGCTTTTGATTTCATCCAATGTAGTTTTAGAGGATCTGCGAGGAAGAATGGGATAAACTTCCCAAATCCTAGTGTATAAATCTTGTATAGACTTACCTCAAAAAGACCTGAAGCAGTAATTACTGCCAAAGGGACGCCTACATAGTGGTGAATTAAATATATTTAGTAAATAAGAGATTTCACTTGTTTTCACTTTGTTTGAATTATTGTGCAGATTATGAGGAAAATGCCAGTTTTCTCCATTTTAATTAAAATTTGCCACACAAAGTGCCAACAGTGAAAGAGTCTGAATACTTTCTGAAGCACATGAAATTTGCTCTTCTCTCCTCATTTTGCTGGTTGTGTTGCTGTTTGTCCACTAAATTGCACAGTCAAAGTTGGATTGAATTGTTGCTATACAATAAAGAAATGATGATGGTGCTTTTTCACCTTATTGTCACAATTTTCTGTCATACACTATAATTGCCATGAAGATTCTTTGCTGGCATCACTAAAGGGTTGATGCGTATGTTGGCTATTCAAGCTTTTTGAAAAGTTGCTGGTTGAAATAGTTTTTAAAGCCTCTCCAAGCATTAGCACAACAATAAACCATCTCGCGTAAAAAATAATTCAATAGGTCAGTTGTAGTCACATATTCAAAGAATGTATTGTCCTAAAATGTTTTTCCTGTGCACCTTTTATTATAATTCTTACTTAAGAAATAATGCACATAATTACACAAAATATAGATGAATTGTGTTGCAAGAGCACCATCCTGCTATTGCCTGTATTTCCATGTCTTTCTGAGATCCCTTCACCTAAACCTTGACAAACATTCTACATTGCCCCTGTGAATGCTACTATGATGACCTGTTTTTTGGTCTCAGCCTACTTGTCTTTCATGTATAATTGTAGCATAGGCATGCCAGCATCTAGGCTGCCAGGGGCTATAAGCTAGCTGGTCACTGTCTGCCACCTCCTCTTGTACATCAGGTCAGTTTGCTTGTCAGCACAAATCCAGTTTAAAGTCTGCTATAGCAGTATATCCCTTTAAATATTGAATTGCGTCAGTAAAGTGGTAGGAAAAAAACCCAGATGTTTGAAAATATTAATTACTTCCTGAGCTGAACTAATAAAATTTTGGCCATCATCAAAATAGCCCTTGGCAAAACAGAATATCAGGATGTGTGCCATGGCCAGACGCATTTTGTTTTCAGGTTGCCTGTCCATCAATCCCACCATCTGTCCCATTCTCGTGAACACAACATCCCAAGAACATCTTCAGGGAATTTTCTTTCAAATTTGGCACAATTGACAGCATCGTGTTCTGCAAAAACACTTTATTGGCTATAATTCAACATGAAACAGGATTAGAGATGATTCTTTATTCACATGCAGTAGAACATTGTTACTCAAGTAAAACTCTGAAAGCTCTTTAGAGGAGTATTCAATTCCTCACTGAAAGTTAATAAAAACAAATGTATGCCTGTACAATAGAAATGAAGCCAACGCCAGCAGTCAGTCTCCACTATATCTCTGGCAACCTCACTATGACAACAAGACTCCAGTAAGTGTCCGTTCTTGGCTAAAACTACAGTGTACTGTTTGCACACTCTAGTTGCCAAGCCTGTTAAACAAATGAGATGCAATGTATTAATTAATTGGTTTTAGAGGTGCTGGTATGTGAATGAAAACATTCCCATCTAATTCTCCGCAAGGAAGTGAAAAACCACTTTCACAAAACGTCAGCTCAATCCCTCTAAAACACATGTACACACACATGTGACATTCACATTCAGAATGCATGCATTAGCATAGCATTTAGTTTTCAAGTTACTTTCATTTCAGAAAATTTGAATATTTAAGATTCACTGAACACACTTTTATGCATTATTCTAGAGTGCATACGAACTGCCTGGGGGGTATTTAGTGGGAAGGAACCATGCTCCACTTTGTTAAGCCCATTAAACTTTACAGTGCTGGCTCATTGGAGTACTAATGAACCAGCTAATTTATTGAAGAGGTGAACCCCCCCACCCCCCACCCCCTGTTGGGTCCAGATTTATGTGCATGTAACATTTAGGAAAACTTTACTTGTTTACATGGAGTGTGTCTGACACTGATGCATAGCAACATTATTATATTCTGTTCATTTCTGGTTCTAAAAGTTGTTAAGAATGCTTTGGCAACTACATACAATACACTTATTATTGTATTATTGCTATGCAGCTCTTCTTTATGCCAAGTTCAGGCTACATGGTAGACTACAGGATGGACAAGCCCTTCTGTCCTCTTCCTGTGACCCACAGATGGGTCCACAGTTGTTCTTTTTTTAGGATTTTCTGAACACAACACTGACAATGTTATGCTCACTGCTTTGGAGGTCAGTGTTTGTTCACATTCTTGTTTCCTCGAGCAGTACCTGGCCTTCTTGGTGACATCACACCAGTTGTGACAGAAGTAATCTATGATTGGTTGGGGACAAATGTCTAGTCATGTCCAGTCATAACAATAATTTATGAACCTCCAAGCGTCTAATTTGATAGTTTTATCAGACAAAAATACTATGTCGTCTGCACCTGGCTAAAAGCTTTTGAACGCTATCAAAGGATAAAACAAGTATTATGTAACAAAGGTTTCTCATTTCCAAGTCAGTAACTTTTTAATGAATGTTCTGCATGTGTAGATTTTATCCAGGCTGACTTTAAACTTAGTGATGTAATGAGCTTCCCAGTAATTACTAAAAAATATTCAAGTACAGTAAGTCACCCACCATGTTTTTGTCTCACAACCTCTCCTCTCAGACCACAAACAGCCTTCACTTGCATACTTGGTTAACCATTGTTGAGTGCTAAAATCATCAATAATTCATCACAGCACTTGCCCTGTATTTAAGTTTTGTCTGACAGAATTTCACATAGACTCACAGAGGTAAGCAGCTGTTGAATATTGCATGTATTAACTGTTTGGGGGAGGAAGGGCATTATTGGAATTCAAATGAGGGTTACTTTTGGTGATTTCAAATTTAACGTTCATTGGTTTCTCATTTATCTTCTTTTTTTTTCAATTTAATTGAGATTGAATCATTGATAAAGCAATTTTTTTTCAAACAGGGTTTAGGTTTCCCACTAAAGTTCTTTTTTAAGAATTGATTATGTTACGTTGACACATTCGAAGTCTCTCTGTGAAGTTAGTAGTTATAGTTGGGTTTATTTTTACAATTTCAAGTGACTGGTGCTCATTTCCAGTGGTGATATCATTAAAACGACATCTGCCGGGTGGCTGTCACTACAGGTCATTAAAACAGGATCCACCTGTACACTGATGTTAGATAGTTGTCTTCCTCTACACATGGTAGTAAAATAACAGCAAAAATAGCCTGTGTAGGATAAACCCTCTGATTTAGATAATCCCAGAATTTACCAGCAGGACTCACAGCCCCTGAGAGGTCAATCTCACCTAATCCTACTGTTATCTGCAAATTGGGTACCAGTGAGGAACGAATGATTCGCACAGCCACCCCATTCACGCAGCTGACCTTTGAGATAGTCTGGAGGCTGTCAGTGTCTCATCTAACACATTTAACTGTCTAACAGTCTAACATTTCAGGAGACAGAAACTCTATTTCTTTTATTGTCAAACATTTGCAGGAACGTGTTGTGCATGAAATCAGACGATAACACTTCAGATGAGTAATCCGGAACAGCTGTTGAAAATTGCATGTTTATAATTTTGACTGAAGTTAATATATCTAGGTTACATTGACTATTTTGTGTAAACTTGCCTCCACTGTGGTTACACATCCTAACAGTGCACAGGCCCGTGTGAGCACTCATGCATGTTGCAGGTGCACTCTGGTGCTTAAACAACACTACACCCCCTGAGTGTGGTTAAAGGAAATCTCGCACATCCACAGGAGGCAGTAAATTACGCTTTACTGACCTTGGTTCTTAAAAACTAAACACCTTACTACCTCCACCCCAACTACCCACTAGAAGTAGAAATTGACATCTAACATCACCTGTAGGTGCCGAGGACTGCAAACATGCAACGTTTAGTGTAATCTACTGCAACACATTTTTATTCACAGGCTCACAAAGAGAGAATGAAGAGATAGCTGAATAATTTGGGAATTCAATATGGGGATGTTTTGCATTATTTATAATGAAATTATAAAATATTGTATGCAATATTTGGGCAACTAAAAACCCTTTCATAAAGTAAAAAGGCCTTAATACATCTTTTTATTCCTACTTTCAGTCATTCAATGTACTTTTCTGAGCCCTATGCTCTGAACACTATTCTGCAGCACAAAGTTCCCAATGTTTAGTCAGTCTTTCTATTGAAAATAGATGGCCGTGAACAAAGCCAGGCATGTGGGTATTATGCCTTTTAATTTGGAAAAAATAACTCAGGTTTTGTGTCTTTTGTGAGTGCTTGTAAATGAGCAGAGGATACATAATATATACAGCAAGAGGGACATCTGTCCCAGATACATTGAATAGATGTGAACATAAACCCAGCGAGTAGACCACACTCATGTATTTGGCCTCTGATCCTGGTGTTTGCTTTTGTCAAATATAAAGGAGAGATTGGTACATTGCTGGTGTATTCACAGAGTTTAAAATATACGTCTGCAAAAAGTAAGAGCATCTTCAGTAAGGATACTGTAAAAACGCAAAAGTTTTTCTGCATGCATCAATGATAGCTCAGTAAGTAAAGTGTGAGTGGAAACAGGGTTTTCTTTGAGTTTATTTTTTCTTTCCCCTCTGGAAAAGTGAGATGTGCTATTATAATACTGAGATACTTCAGGCCCAGGTGTTCCCAATAGCCAAGGACCCAACCACAACCACACCAAGACAAAGACAAGCAGCCGGCCCAGCAGCAAAAACAGGACGTTTGTGTTCGTCACAATATACAGAATACCGTGTTTACCTCAGTATGAGTGCACTGTTGCTTTCGACATGTTTTATGTATTGCCAGGTTACACTTTCATAGCTAGGTTGTGGTTATGAGAGTGTTAATGCACAGTGCTGATGAGTAGTCATTGTTTTGTAATTCAATATAAAAAAGTGACTAAATAGTTTTTTCCAATACAATTTACAACTGTCCTGTCTTGTTTACTGCCCTAAACGTCTGTGACCTGAAAAATACATGACGTGAGCAGTTTTATACTCTGAATCTTTGCTTTCTCTGAGTGTTATCAGTGGAATTAAATGTTTGTTCTTTTTGGTGATTTAATTTAAATGTACTGGGCATTTTTTTTTTGACAGAAAAGAGCAAAGCAATGATCAGTGGGGCAATAAGGTCAGCATTATACTGGAGAGAAAAGACAAAAAGACAAAGACTGGAAGGGAAAGGAAAATTGATGAGAACGAGACAAGGCAGTCAAACTAAACAACTGGAATAGGTCTGTTTATGAAGAGTGTGAAGGATTGGTAGGAAATTATTTTAAAATGCAATGGGAGAGAACCATTTGCCATTTGCTTTGAAGTTGCAAAATATTAAACTCAAGGTTCTCAGGACTCCAAGGTCTTTATACATACACTTGTCATCACTGAGCCACATCCGATCATTATTGTACCTGTAATGGAGCTTCCTATGTAGTGCTGAGATGCATGAGAAAATAAAGTACTGTTTAGAAATGAAAATAAATATCTCACACACTATAGTTTGCTCTCTGTAGGTATATGACAGGGCATTGGCTAGTGGACTCAATTATCCCCAATGTGTCATTTAACACCACAGTGTGCTGTTTTATATTGTCTGCTTTTGTATTCAGATATTGACTGAAAAGGGAAACCAATACTGTTGCAGTTATCTTTATGATTGTCTTTGGACATCAGCTTTTTCTATTTGCAGTACCTTCATGAAAAACCACTGAGTACAGTACAGCAGGCCTTGTTTGCAAGCATGCACACACATATACAGTCTGTGACTTTGATTCTCCTCCTATCTGCTGCCTGAAGAGTGAGCGTAAACCCTGACAATGTGATTGCAAGACTGAAATTCCACAGCAATATCTGTGGCCCTGTGTGGCTGTAATGCTCATTATACACCCCAAAACTAAATATTTTAAACGGCTGAAAAATTATAAGAACTTGTCAGGCAGGAAATGTTGAGGTTGGCTTTAGGATTATGTCAAAAAACATACCAAATTACCAGAATCCAACAAAATGTAGTCACACAGGAGTGAGAAACTATGTCCAATATGTTGTGTGAGAGTTACAAATTGGATTTAAAATGATTTCTGTACCAATTTCAATGGCAATCCAGCCAGTCAGAAATTTGAAAGGTGACACTAGGATCCTCTTTGCTGCTAATACGTTGGGAATCTATTTGAAAACAGAGTTTGATGCTTCAGTTATCACTATATCGAGATCCTGCAGTTAAGATCATACCTTGTAACAGCTGCCATAGTGATCGACAGAAAAGGCAACCTGGCATATAGAGTATGTATTAATGATGACTGCTGAGTGAGCTAGTTTTCAGGGAAACAATATTAATTATATGTTTAACACAAAAATATAACACAACCAGAGATACACATCACCAAGTATTTTTTATTCCACAAAAAATACAATAGTGGCAGTGAAAACTACAAATGTACCATTTGTCAATTAACCCTTGGAGCCCGGCAGACTCGCTGTCTGCCCAAATTCACATTTCTTCTTCTTAACTGAATTGTTCTGGAAGAATTCATCAAAGTGAGATATAGCACATATATAATGAAATGCCACAACTTGACCTTTCCAACGATGCCAGTTGTTTGTCTGTGCGACAAAGTGTTGATGATAGAAAAATGTATTTGAAGTTACATCATATTTAATCATAGTTTCTATCTGCATGCAGCTCTGCATCCGTCTCCACACCCACTACTCATGAACCCAGCATTGCATGAATATGGAACACGTCACAAAAAAGAGCTGAACTGAAGCTTTGTAATAATAATAATAGTCACATGTTTGTATACCAAAATAATAATACCGATAGATCAAATGTGTGCACAGCACTATTTTTTTTACAAATTTCTGCCTGTGTCACTGCAGCTTTCTTCCCCCTAATTTCTTGTCAATGTCCACTGACGCCATTAAATACGGACATAAAATGCTTCTAAAACCAATGCGTCCAAATCTTTCATCTTTAAAAAGATGCATACATAATTTATTTGCATTTCATATTAATGATTGAAAAAGTGTGGTCATAAGATGTTTACAATGAATTAAGATTTATTGCACTTCAGACAATCCACATGATGAAGAGCAGCTTCATCACCTACAGGCTGCATTCGACCATGGTGCGTCTACCATGGTCGAATACAGCCTGTAGCGGGATGTGGTGTTTGCCTTAATAACTTAAATTAAGAAACAGAGACAGGCCTCCATTGTGCAATCAAGCTGAACTCAAGGGAAAATCTATTTGTAAAGACACGGCGTGTGGACACATCATTAGCTGGGCTTACTTATGATTGAATTTGCATCTCTAATTTGTTTTATTTCTTTGCAGTGTGGAGGTGAGGTTGATCAAGTCACAGTAAAGCTGATGTGAGGAATACATAACTGAGCAGTAGAGGGGTCACACACATCTAATTTCTTTATCTTCACATTGTACCGTGTTTCTATATATCAGCAGGTGGAAGCTGTGTCTCTTAAATTGCTGACTGACAAGAAAATGACATGCAAGCTTTGTATTTATATGCCACATTGCCCTTAAATACATCGTGTGGAGCTGCATGTCAGTGTCACTGCAGGATATCAGTCACCAGGACGCAGAACCCTTGATTTACTCTATATCATGGTTTATTTCTGACTTTGTCAGTTTTTCTGAAGTCTTGTATCCATGTCACAAAAACTCATTGACTAAAAAAATGTATTACATTTTTTTGTATTGTTTTCTTTCAAATTTAGCCTCTGGAGATAAAACAACTTTTCTTATATTGCTTGTTTAATTTATGTTCAGCAGATGACAAACCAACAGATAGGGATATTGAATTTATTTACTTTAACAGCTTTGATTCTGGTCCTGCAATTATCCTGTATGCCTGTTTGCCAACCTCCCATTAATACACAGTATGTGTATTACTTCTTACTTTTATTTGATATATGTCTGAGCTTTCTCTGTCTTCTATTCCTGTGCAGATTTTGGCCAATATCATCATTTTCATGTGTGGCAACATGGCTGGGGCGTACCACAAACATCTGATGGAGTTGGCACTTAAACAGACATACCAGGACACCTGCAACTGCATCAAGTCCCCAATTAAACTGGAGTTTGAGAAGAGACAGCAGGTAAAGTGGTCAATAATTCCTCATTTCCAGTGAGTAAGTGAAAATCAGGCAGAAAATAGTATATGTAAAAGTGCTGGTGATGATGATGATGATGGTGGTGTTGATGGCAATACAAGTTTTATATTTCAAACATTAGCTCTATATATTACTAACTAATTGCATTTACTCATAAAGTGTAAGTGAAGTTGGTTGGGAAATGGTTGGTTCTTCATTTAATGACTTTTGTTGCACATTTGTGTTTTTGTCTGAATATTTGTATTGGCTTGTTAATGCTGCAGTTTAGTGTTTACTTTTTCCCCAAAAATGTTTTTACTGCAACTTAATGCATTTCAAGCATTGTTTGGTTTTATCAATATAAACCTATGTCTCATACACCTTTGCTGGACCATTAATGGTGTTAAATATTATATATATATATATATACAATTGCCCAGAGCTTGAGTTATGGAAACCATTCAGTTCTGCATATATCTGATTTTGGAAGGAACATAGAGGATTTGTTTCAAGGCTGCATTGGTATGTGTAATGTGGTAATTGTTTATCATTTCAGTGAGTGTGTTAGTGAGCCGACTTCATGTGCTAGATTCTCTGTGATAAAAGGCTGCTCTTTGACTGCCGAGTTGATTACCCCAAGAGAAGGTTACCACAAGAATCAGCAGCTATATTTTAATCTGCAGCAAATTACTTCTTTTATAACAAATTCACGGACAGTGTGTTCTGCTCAGGACCATCTTAATTTACTGATACTTGTTTGGGTGTGTGACTGCTCTGCACAACAGATTTAATCACACTGATTGGGGTTTGACATCATCTCTCCAAAGGAAATGATATGATTCATGATATGCAGCCAGCTTGCAACGTTGTCTGTACATCAGCACCTGTGTATTTTCTCTACATGCTCTGTGTGATTATGGAACAGGCTAATAACTTTTAAGTTACTACGGAAGTGGAAATGCAGCTTTTAATGAGCGCAGCTTCCTGTCAGATATTAGCAGGGTAGGGTGTTGGTAAAAGCTTACAGATGTGAGTCTGGGATGTAGCTTTTTACTACAGCTGCTGAAGTCATAGCTTAGCTTTTTGGAGCTACAGTATGCAGTCAGATAAGGCTGAATCCAGCTGTTGTTGTGAAAGCTCAGGCTCGCGGTGGAGCTGATTTTTCCCTTTGGTGAATTCAGCTTGTGTTGTGATAACTGTCGTGAGTGAAGCTGAAAATGTATTGGGTGGAGCGGTTCGCAGTAGCCCTGGAGTGCTGCTGCTGCCTGTGACAGATGGTGGTAACTGTGCATTCCTCTCAGGCGCACTCATAATATATGCTGTTTGCTGTGTGCTTTTATCCAAAATGCTCTGCAGTACAGTGAGTGCATACATTTTATGTTTGACTACACCAAGCGGCACCATGTGAATTCATCAAAAACCCAAATTCCTGGCAGTATGTGTGAGCTGCCACCACAGACTTCCCCCTGGCGTAGAACCCTCTTAGCCAGTACCCTCTGTACTGCGATGATCAATGGCTGTCAGGTTGGAAGATATATTGGCTTTTATAGGCATTTTTCTCCCATTTTGAACTCCTCATCACCCCACGAGGAGTTACTTGCTCAGTACTGAGCAGGTTGTCTCAGAGTAAAACCTACAGTAGCCTCAGAACAATAGACAGATGGTGAAGCAGTCACTGAATAAGAGGGCAAAAAAAGGTAAATAAGGGCTGAATCTGACATCTGCTGGCTGGAAATGTAATAATGAACACTCTCACATTGATCATACTTTGAGTATCAACAAGTCAACACAACACAAGTCTAACTGACCTTCACTCCACTTAAAGCTTTAATGGAGACCGATGACATAATGGTGACAGCTTTTTGTCTTCTCTTGTCATCAAAGGTTAACAGTTCAAAATTAGATTAAATATTCAATTGAATATCCATTTGTGGAACATTTGATAAGGTTTTTATTAACAATTCAAGGTCCCTGGTGATTGCAATGTGACACCATAAACATGCAGACTTTGGATCTGAAAGATGTTCTGTTGCTTCAATCCAAACTGGGGGGCAATGAGGTAAGAATTTCCTGTGAGAATAAACTCTGAAGCTAAGTATCAAAATATTTGTGCGTGGCAATATCGAGAAATGGACTTAGTATTGAAATTGCATTATATAAACAAATATTTGAATACGTCTGGTGAATGCAGTATGAATGATTGTTTTTTATGACTGTGTTGGTCAGTTTCTGTTTGCAATAAAAAAATATTTAAGTGAGATCCGAACTGAAAACTGTATTTAATTAGATAAAACTGATGTTGACAGAGTTTTCCTTTGGGGATACAATTTGCAGTTTTAAAAAAAGGTAATAAACTGCAATATATATCACAATATACTGTATTTATCCAGCACTCAACATATTGCAAAATGTTCAAAATTGCCCTAATTTTGTATCGTGACTTAAGTATCGTGATTATATCGTATTGTGAGGCCTGTGGTGATTCCCACCCTTAAGTTGTTGATAAAACAATCAAAAAAATGCAGTGTTTTTCTTAATTAAACCATATAATATTCATTACAGATGTTGAGTGTTTTAAAATGTAATAATTGACTACTACTACCTCTCTCTTTGTACTGCTGCCAATAGGAGCGTCTCCTACTGTCTCTGCTGCCAGCTCACATCGCCCGCGTGATGAAAGCTGAGATCATCCAGAGACTAAAGGGTCCAAACTTTGGCCAGATAGAGAACACAAACAACTTTCACAACCTCTATGTCCAAAGACACACTAACGTCAGGCATGTATTATTTATTCAGATTTACCACTCACACAACTAAGATGTTCTGCACTGCACTTACTAAAAACATTATATAAATGTATATCTGTTGGTGTTTTTTCCATCTCTAGTATACTTTATGCTGATATAGTAGGATTCACACGGCTCGCCAGTGACTGCTCACCAGGAGAGTTGGTGCACATGCTGAATGAGCTGTTTGGCAAATTTGATCAGATTGCTAAGGTAAATAATGTATTATTTGGCTCTTGAGTACACATGAATAAATACATCCTATTTCTTCATAACTAAGGGTTAGAGAATAGAGCCCATAACGTATATGTATCTAAACTGTCAGCAATATCTTACTCATTATCACATCAAAGATCCACCCTACATGCTTCCCTCCTGACATGTTCAAAGGTATATATAATTCTTTATTTCAATATTTTAACTAATGGACACAAGCTGTCTCCTACATCCACACAAACACTGAGTCCATTGTCAGTGTTAGTGCAATGCAAGCTTTAAGTTTCCACATCACACTTGACTGTCACATACCCTGCCCGCCTGAGTTTTTTTTACTTGCTAACATTGTTAGATAGACAGATAGATTGACAGGTGGATAGATTATAACACAGCATAGCCCTACGGCATGCTGAATGTAAAAAGGGGACCTTTACCTGACCCTCTGTATACAAGCTTATCTTCCACCTTTTTCTATGCAGGAAAATGAATGTATGCGGATCAAAATCCTCGGTGACTGTTACTACTGTGTGTCTGGCCTGCCGGAGTCGCTGCCAAATCATGCAAAAAACTGTGTGAAAATGGGTCTGGACATGTGTGAGGCCATCAAGTAAGTGCCTGTTACATAACAGTGCTGCTAAAGAATTAAATCATTTTTTTAAATGCTTGCTTCTCTATAACTGTATATCTGACCGCAGGATTAATGTTGAGTAGACAATCAGCATCAGTGATGTCAAAACATGTTTATGTAATGCAATAGTTAGATGAGGATGAGTGTACTGACTTGGTTTACTCTGAAAAGTAAAGGGCTGAAAGGATCATTGTTGTGGCATGTCACCATCTTTCTTCTTTACTGTTTCAATACTCTACAGACATCATAAAAGTCAGAGAGTGACGCATTTGCTGTTGTTTTCTGACCAGACAGATGGTTTGGGTGATGATTTTCTGGTGTTCCTAATTAACAAAAGCTCATTTTTGATGCTTGACAGGAAGGTGCGAGATGCTACAGGGGTTGACATCAACATGCGTGTGGGTGTGCATTCTGGGAATGTCCTGTGTGGCGTTATCGGACTTCAGAAATGGCAGTATGATGTTTGGTCACATGATGTCTCGCTGGCCAATCATATGGAGGCGGGAGGTGTACCAGGGTGAGTGACAAGAAGGTGAAATTGAAGGACAGAAAATGTATGCGATACCTTTACTGCACTAGTTTTGCCAGGATGTTAACCATTTATCCTTGCTAAAGGTTACCAAAAGAAGATCCCGATCGTAGGGGTGTAACAGTAAACCAAATTTAGGGTTTGTTATGAAACTCGGTTTTGAAGTCACGTTTCAGTATGTTTTCAGTACTGCAGACTTTAAAATCGTACAGTGTAATGGTGCCTGAGCCATCTTTTTTTAATCAACACTGAGTCATTTAAAAAAAAAAAAAAAAATCTTACTTGTAAGTGTCACCTGTGAAGAGCGACCAGGGACTCAGCGAGATCTCCCTGTAGTAGACAATCGATTGACCCGTACAGTGTGAGCAGACATCGCAGATTCTGGCCACGCTGTAAGGCCGATTCAGACTCAATGTATAGTGTGATTTTGTACATGGTAAAATATAAAATTTGCAGTGTCTACCCTGCTTTCAAGGGTACAAAAAATAAGTACACACTCTGGGTGGAGCTTGTGTATTATATTTCCATTATGGGAAACCCTGGTGGATTGTTTGGCTCACAGAGCACCAAACTGATCAAATTTCATACCAAACCAAATGGTTTGAGGCAAACACTGCTATCGTTACGTCGCGACCAGATATATGGTTAATGTTCATAGGAAAACGTTAATTGATTAAGCTGTTCATTGGCAGGCGAGTCCACATCACTTCAGTGACACTGGAGCACCTGAATGCTGCCTATAAGGTGGAAGATGGGGATGGACAAGAGAGAGATCCTTACTTAATGGAACATGGAGTCATCACTTATCTGGTCATCAACCCTAAGGTACCGTACAAACGTTACATTCAGTGGTGAGAATATTTGGCATTGAAGAAAATGCAGTGAATGGACAGTGTTTCCATGTTTGTCCAGGTTGAGCATCGGAGCCCACAGCATTATTACCGATCCAGACACACTGTAGATGGAGCAAAGATGAGAGCCTCAGTCCGGATGACCCGCTACCTGGAGTCGTGGGGAGCAGCCAAGCCCTTCGCCAACCTGCACCACAGAGACAGCATGACTAATGAGAATGGGAAGATCAACACGGCTGTGAGTGATTTTTTTCGACACACATGTTGTCACTCGGGGGACGGGAAGTTCATCTGCAGCTGCCGACCTGTCTCTCTCTCCTTGCTCCATGTTTAGGATGTGCCGATGGGGCAGTATCACTTCCAGAGGAGATCAGAAAGGCAAGCGGTGCCTTTTACAGCTTTTCTTTGACAGGATTATCCCCCTCACTTCACATTACAGAGTCAGGCGATACGATGCTTTATAGAACCAAAGGCTTTTATTTGTGTGACGAATATTATTTGAAATTCTGCCTCTGCCTTAATTTTTTGTTACCAATTAAAGGACAAAGTCTCAGAAGAGACGATTTGAGGAGGAACTCAACGAGAGGATGATCAGGACCTTTGATGGGATAAATTCACAAAAGTAATCATTTCACAAATCTATATAACTAATATTTATATTGTGTAATACCAACAATCTATAGAAAATATATACTTTTTATCTAACTGATATAATGTATTTTTTTCAAACAAATTACGACATGTATCATCTTACTGTAACATAGCTTATATTAAAGACCTTTTCATAGCCTTGTTAAACAACTTAATTAACTCTAACCTTCATTTTTTTGTATACATTTTATTTTAATAGTGTTTGTATTCTCCTTTTCATCTGGTTAATAACCATGTCTTTATACTTCAAGACAGTGGCTCAAGTCCGAGGACATTCAAAGAATATCGCTATTCTTTCACAACAAATCGTTAGAGAAGGAGGTAAGAAGCTTTACAAGTAAAACTGGCATCATTCACCCTTCTGTGGATACAGTGCTGACGTTTTTCAAAGACAATTACAAAGCGTATTGTCAGACAAGATGTCGTTGGTGCTTGCTATTCTGCCTACACTTTGCTTGCCCTGAAATTTTGTAAATCAGAGAGGGATTTGTGCTGTGAGTGTGCAGTTGAGAGGTTTCTGAAGTAGCTTGAATATTGGTTTTGAAAAGCCTTTTCTTGATGCCTAACCTTGTTTTTATCTATTTAGTACAGAGCAACAACCTTGCCAGCCTTCAAGTACTATGTGACCTGCGCCTGTTTGATCTTTTTCTGCATTTTTATTGTGCAGATTCTCGTCCTACCAAAGTATGTGAACTTTATATGAATCTACCCTAACAAAATAAACAGTTTTACTAAATGTATTTGTGTGGGTTTGCGTGTATGTATTTATTCTTATGCAAGATACATTATTAAACTAAACTTCTCTTATGTCACTGTGCCTTGATGAGTCAGTTTCAGCAAAGGGAGCAATTTATTTTGTTACTTGGTTTATTTTTTGAGATTTTTTTGCATGACATAAAACTTGAAAAGTGAACTGACTTATGATTTCATTTTTTTAGAACAACTATCTTGGGAGTATCCTTTGGAGTGGCTTTTCTTATCCTTTCCTTGATCCTCTTCATATGTTTCATTGGACACTTCTTGGTGAGTAGTTTTTCTGTAAATGAGTTTATTGCAAACATCATTGTTTTAGTAGTGCCCCTTTCCTACAGCGTACTTCTACATTAAACACTGTATTTAACCAGGATATGCCCGCTCTCTAATGGAACTCGTCTGTCCTTAATGTCACACTAAAGGTACATGAGTGGTCCAAGTGCACCTCTGGTCAACTTAACAGCCCATTAATAGACCCTCAGGTGTACACAGTGTTGTGACCTTTGGGCAAAAATTACCCTTACACAGACTCAGAGATCCTGTGAACACCAGTGCTTTGATCCTTGTCTAAGACACTTTCCAGGCAAAATGATGTCTTACTACACACACTTTCATCACAAACAGACAGCTGTGATCCTGATGTTTACATATCATATTTAGTATATCATATGCTTGCAATAATTTAGAGAAAGTTGGATTCCTTTTTTTGATCGGCTGTGCTAATTTTTTTTTTACCGGGGTTTATGTCTTCCTAAAAGAAGCCCAATGCTTACAATGCCTATATATACTAAAGAACAGGCTGTCAATGACTGCAGATATTGCCACGGTTGTCTCAAGTAGCCACTGTAAGAAGATTAGGCGGTCTTCTGTGATACTCCTTGTCTAGTAAGAATATATCCAAGGCCAAAAAATGGGAAAGAGACGAGGAAAAAATAAATAACTACTAAAGTATTAAAGGTGCTATAAAATTCCATTAGCCAGAGGCCTGCACAGCCCATTGCACCCAATGTATGATCTTTAATTCTGTGCAAGTGAGGATCTGCTGCTTTGCTCTGAACTCTGCTCCTTGTGGATGTTGCCTAAAACTCAAAAACAAAACACAACAGTAAAGTTGAGAAGCCTCCTGTTGTCACATGTCAGCGTTGTTTGGCATTGCCGGGTTCGTTGCTTTAGTTCATCTTGTGTTAGATGACTGTCTTCTCTTTGTGGAATTTTCAAACTCTCATGAAAGTTTATTCTCGGTCTACTGTGGAATAATTCAGAATCAGTCTGAATTTATTTTTTTCCTTACTAAACTGAAACATTTGATTCCATAATTATGTTTTTTTTTTTTTTTTTCAATTTCTTGGTAACGTTTTGCAGAAGACTATCTTTCAGTTTCAAGAGCTCATTCAGTTTCTCCAATCCTGTGTTATTATTTGAACTGCAGCTCTGGAGATTAACTACAAAATGTTGTGCTAATGCCCTGTTTTCAGAATAAAAAGATGTGTCCCACGAGCTCCACATTTCCAGTAATCCCTATGGTATATTATATAGTGTGCCATCCTTGGTATATTATATTGTGATGTACGTCCCTGAGCTATTAAAATGTCACATCGGCTCAGCCCTGGCGATGCTCAGATATTGCTCTGAGATGATCAAGCAAACGATTTGGGTTTTCACTGTCATTGTCTTGCTATGAAACACATTGAGCTGAAGGCAATGCTGCGAAGAGGAAAAGCAATTTACTAAAACTGACCTAGCAAGGATTTGCAGAACCCTGGAGAGATTTCATACATGCATCTATAAAAACTCAGTAACGATCAGTATACAAACATTAAAATGACAATGGCTATATTGTGCAGCTATAATACAGATTACTGTAAAGAGAGGGAGCAGGATTGCTCTTAAGAGCATGCTAACATTGCCCTCAGTAGTACTAATTTACTCAGTGAAGCGCAGGTGAAGGCCAGTTAACAACCCCTTTACCTTTGCTCTGGTTCTAATGAAACTTTTACACCGAAGTCTAACCGGTGAGTGTGTTGATAGCTCTATTTGCAGACTTCTTACATCACTTTATACATGATGAAATCACGTGCAGTGGTAATTTTAGAGTGCTATTATTGCATGTATTTCATATAGTAATGCAGCATTCCATTAACATGAAAGGGTCCCTCTCTCCATAATTGCACAGCCCTTGAACTTGTTGATTGGCACTGCTCAGGCAATCAGAAGTTAAGCAGTAATAGGTGCTTCAGTGTGTGAACTTGTTATGTTCAGTATTAATTATCACAGTAATGGTCCTTACTCATTAAAAACATTAAATTTGTTGTTGTATAATATGTGTTCATATTCAGACATACACATGCAATTCACTTGGTTTAATTAGATCATGGATGTTTGTGTTCCTCTGTGCTTCTTCTGTGTGCAACCTTATATCTCAGCTCCCACATCCCTTTTGTATACTGAGATTCATGCATTCTTGTATTTGTGTGTTGTTGTGCAGCACTGCAGTAAAAGCGCCTCTACGTCTTGGATGTGGCTGCTGAGGTCATCAGTCATTATTGCCAACAAGCCATGGCCCTGCATCACTCTCACCATGACAACCACAGCTCTAATACTCATAATGGCAGTCTTCAACATGGTAAGCTTTTATGTGCATGTACTGCACGGAGGGAAGGGTAAACGCCTTTTAAGTTTCACCAGGAATAAAGTTTTGCAATCCTTCAGATTTTAATTTGAGTTAGAAAGTAATGTAATGCAACATGTCGGCACACAAACAAAATAAATAAATAAATCAGCCACTAGTGATATAAATGAATAAGAACCATGGATGTTTAGATGTTTTGAAAAATTATAATTATACTCTTAAAACCTACTTAGATTAATAATGCTGTCCTACTGAGTTTATTTAATGTAAAAATACATATTTCTTTCCTACAGAAAACATGATGCAGTTCCACAGTAGTAAATACATCACAGTCTTCATGATTAGGAGCAATGAATGCACTCATTTTAATGTAGTATTTATCAACATGCTTTCTATTTCTTTTCTTTATTAATCCTAAAACATATTGGATATTTCACCACACAATCAGTTGCAGAAAAATATGGACTTTTGATTGTACTTTTAAGATTGCTGTCTGTCAGTTGGCTTTCTCTAACATGGAGATTGTGGTTTCCAAGCTTTGCATACTATTGTCAATACCATTTGCATGCAGTGATAAGAAAATACTGGAATTTGTATTGTTATTTTACTCTTCGCCATTAATTTGTAGTTTTTTCTGATTGAGGTTTATTTCTGGAGAGAAAAAGACCAAAACCCAAAGACTCAGATAAGGTGGAATAGTAGCCTGGGGCTTGAGAGGAAGCTGTGTTATAAAGCACAGTGTCAAGACCCTGGTTTAGACCTTCACACAAATCGATTCCAGAGATTATAATCGTGTTTTGCGTCTGACGTGGGTCAGTCGCTTGCGGCGGAAGGACCAAATTAACTTGGCTTTGCTCAGTGGGGCAGTCCATCCTCATCTTATCCTGCAGTTTCACTTAAAAGGACATTATTGAATGGCTGTCACTATTGGCCTCTTATCTAAAAAGATTGTATTATCCTCCCGCAAGTGTAATGCAGATCAGTCCATCTTTTCACATGCGGATGTACAAAGCAGACAGAGAAAATGTGTTTATACTATTCACGTGAATTCTCTGGTTTGTTTCCTGTGATGGATTGAAATGTAAAGACCTTTTTTTTTTACCACTTACCAAAAATGAGGTAAACCCTGAATTTCTATTGATTTTGTGTTTTGTTTCTAGTTCTTTTTGGAAGACAATGCTTTGTCTCAAGTTCCTGTTTACAATTCGTCCAATGAGACACTGTTTTACCCTAATGGGGAACTCATCACCTTCACTGGCAAAAACAATTTCTACCTTCCTGTAAGTGATAAACATTATCATTATCGTGACTGTTTTCAAACTCAATTTCTAACCTTAAAACTAATCAACCAATACGTTTGTTTGTTTGTTTGTTTGTTTGCCTCTTTTTCTGTCTAGTATTTAATTTACAGTTGTATCCTGGGCCTGATTTCTTGCTCAGTGTTCCTGAGGATAAACTATGAGCTGAAGATGATTATTATGCTCACAGCAGTGGTGGTCTACAATGTTATTATTCTACAAACACATGCCTCTCTGCTGGACGAGTATAGCAGTTTTCTTTACAAGACTGAAAGCCTGGACAGGTAGGTGCACAGTCACAAATGGAGGGGTTAAGCGAGTCAAGGTAGGTGATGAGACTGTGTTGTGGTAGCCTGAGAAGAGGAAGTTGGGGGTTAGTTTTAGTCAGACTAATCAACAGTAAAATCAGAAGAAAAAAAGCAGCCTCCTGAGTCTCAGTAGATGCATCATAGGCGACTTAAATCCAACATTTGAGCAGGAGTCAAGTACAAGTTGCCGACTCTGATCTATGATCAAATAAGCATTAGTTCTTATGGAAGTATTCCCCACGCTACCATTATTCATCCAGACTAAACTAACTGTGTTCCCCTTTAATGAATAATGAATTAATGAAGAAATATTCTTTCACTTAAATGTAAAATGTACTGATCTGTGCCATTATATAGCTGCTCTCCAAGATATGCATTTTGATGTTGCATTTAGTGGAAAGGAAATCATTAGTATTAACCTGCGTCGTTTGACATGCTTTGACTCTATAATACTGTGGTCAGATTAATTCATCCATTATGTATTATGTAACATACTTAAAGGCAGTCCATTTTTCCTGCCATTATAATGCAGTTTAATGAGTTTATCAGGTTCATTTATTTATGAACACAGAAATGTGAGGAGCATATTTAGTTTGATTCAGCAGAAATACAAATGAACTTTTAACCAAAGTCAACTTCAAATGAAACAATTTTCTTTCCAGTAACAGCCTCTTAGCTACTAATCTAATCACCGGTGCGTCCAGGACCACCAGAGACTTTGTGACAGTAGCGGTGCATCGTCAGGGTGCAAACCTGGCATCCCTGTTGTCAGGATGAGACCTGATGAGATGAAGCAGGAGAAACAGCTCCAAAATCAAAATGCTCTTGAAAATAAAATGGCTAATTTTTACATTTCTTTGTCTACCCATGGTATACATGGTATACCGAGATACAGAAACATGTAAATAAGAGAGCTTTGTACATATTGGAATGTATGGAGTTTTACCTTTCCAAAAGTAAGGTGGAACTCAGTGGACAAAACAATAAAACAAACAATATTGGTGGTTATTTTGAACATACTAAGATAATTCTGCTCTGTGCTGCATCCTCTCCTTAAACTGAGCAGCCAGGAGAGACTGTAGAGATGACATCATGAACAGACAAATCCAGAGCTCTCCCATTGACGGTGAATAATGGAATAAGTCAATGGACATTACGACAGCACTCATTGTGGTTTTACTGGAAAATGTGGAGATTTTATGATTCAAAGCTGGAAGCATTACTTATCAATGAAAGGATAAGCGAGTAGAGGCCAAAAACTCACAGGATGACATCAATTGAAGACTAAATAGTCTGGTTTCCAACAGAGGAAGGATGTTTTCTGTCTTTGTGGTTGTTTGTTACAATCCAAAGCCACTGAATTAACATGATGTGATTTTTAAGGAATTTTCCTTCCCGCTAAGTCAACAGATGTTACATGACTGTGGCCAGCTGTCATACACAACGGGGAAGTGTTAAGTATAGAACTGACAAATTGAAAAGCTTTGATAGCTTTGTAGCTGAACAACTCCAAATAACGATCACCTGTTTCGTTAAGAAAACGAAAAATCACGCTTTCTGTTTCCGTCCGTTCCATCTCTGATGTGTCTTCAAGTCAACCCTCTGTCCATCTTCAGACGTTGCCACTTGTTCCCTGTAGACAATTGATTGCATGAACCAGGCGAGCGCAGAAGTTGCAGACTGTTTTCTCAGTTGTTTGATGAACTCTGCCCTAGATAAGAATAAGGGTCCATTAATATGCAAAATGCTGAAATTAGGATGCAGCAGCCCTGTTTGAGTCTTATCACACATGCAGAACATAATTAGGGATGGCCACACTTTGCTGCTATAAGGACACATCTGTTCCATTGTAGATGTTAATTATATAATTGGCAAAATATTTTCTTAACATCCGCAGTATGTTTTGTGCTTTGAGTCTGTGGAAGTTTGGGTGTTTGAGCTTGTACAGCAGCCAAACTGGTATGTGCACTATAGCTAACTAATTGTGCAGTGGACAGGCATCCTATTTTAGGGTTTCAATGGAAGACTGGAGCTTTAAGTGTGTTCACAGGGCTGAGTCTTTGCAGATCTACTAAATGCACCCTGGCAGGAAAGCAAACAGTAAAGAAGCTCCTGTCGAAACAAAGCAGAAGCGACAGTGTGAACTGAGTGACAGCTTGGAATAAAATGGTCCACTAACCAATCATGCAACACATGTCAGCGCTGATTTCAATCTGAATTTTTAATTAAATGGTCTTACTCTGTCTTTTACTTTTCTACCCCCACTGTAATTTTTTATCGTTTTCCTTTTGTCACTCTCAATCTCTGTCTTTATCTTTTTCTTATCTCACAAACGCATTCTTTTTTTTTTTTTTTTTTGTCTCTGCCCTTCAAGACCAGGAGTTCTCAAAGACCTGAAGACTATGGGCTCTATCTCTCTCTTCATCTTCTTCATCACTCTGCTTGTGCTTGCCAGACAGGTAAGTCTACACTGTAATAGCTTGATTGACGTTATCGTCTGTCTTCTGCTGCACGATTCACCTCCACAGAGTTGTCTTAGCTTTGTGCCATCATGACATCATCACCATTGCACTGTTTCCTACCATTAGAACATGCTGTACCTTTTTGCCTTTTAAGTGGTTTATTTTTGCATGTTTTCACTCATTTCCTCTCGACTTGGAGTGGTGATTTTTTCCCTGTGATTTGGTCCCTTGCCTGGCTGCACCAGAAGCAGTACCACTCGGATCTCACTCGGGTCAGTGGGGTCACAGACATTCTTCCGTGCCTTAAAAGCTAACTTTAATGTAAATACAGATTCAATTTTACTTGTGACACCGCTCCTTCTACCTCTCTCTGTATATCCCTTTAGTAACTCAGAGCTCGGTGGAAAAATAGCAGCTATTATTCATCTTCTATGAAAATCAATCACTGAGCTTTGTAGGGCTGGTACGACTTTTTGGCTGCTGTGCCATACTGCAAGAGAGACACGTTGAGACTACTTTGTCTGACACTAGCAAGTCTGCAGTCACAAGCCAGGTGTTGTGTCAGATTTACTAGTCAGGAGATATGGCCGCCAGAGGCTGGTCATTCTGAAGAGTTGTGTGCTTCTTACTCTGGATATTTTCGGGGTTATGCTACATTGCAGGATACTTCCTTTACCTTAGACAGTCCAGAATCGGAGCATAAATGTAGTCTGGAGCTTCACTACAGTCTTGGCATCAACGTCAGCTGTATGTAAAAGAGCAATCGACCCAATGTAAGAGTCTTTCCATTTTGATTACACACATATTCATATTTTACTCTAACCTTATGCAGTAAGTAACACAATAAATGTGCTTTTATTTGTGTTGTTTGTGTGGGTTGCAGTTGAATGCAGGATGTAGTCAGAGCACTGTGTCGGGGAGAGAAGACACGGGCAGAGTAATATTGCTGTTTTGCATCAGAACTGATCATTAAATGGGATGTGGCTGCTCCCCTGGCCTCCGCTGTGTACGTACAGCACGGCTGCTGCGCACTGATCTTCACTGTGGGAACAGAACTGTGCTCTTTTTGAAAAAGCAGCCTTGACCATGTCAGAGGACAAACAATAGGGGTGGAAACAAAAGTACCACCTCTCACTACACGTGTCATGTGCCCCCTCTAATCTAGGACTACACCCACCCATAATGTAACTGGATGGATACTTGTTTGGCATCACAGTACACTGAACATATGGGCTCTCCTGAAACATTTTTACTCTAGCTGTTTCTCAACACTGTGTTCTTCACAAAGCATCGTTCGTGTCCTTTACACAAAGCTGCATAAATCACGTCTCTGTCTTGTCTAACTTGAGGAAAGTCATGCTGTAGCACCATCTTCTCTGCCCTCTGCCTTGGTGGTGTCCATATTTCTGTCTGTTTGTATTTTTCTCTGTGTCTTGATGGAAGAAAGCTGTACAGCTGTACCTTCAGTCTCTTCACCTCTGTGTCCTCTTGTAACAGAATGAATATTACTGTAGGTTAGACTTTCTCTGGAAGAACAAGTTCAAGAAGGAGTGTGAGGAGATCGAAACCATGGAGAACCTCAACCGGGTTCTGCTGGAGAACGTCCTGCCTGCACATGTTGCAGAACACTTCTTGGCACGAAACTGGAAGAATGAGGTCAGCATCCATTATGTTTTCTTTTCATGACAGCATGTGATCTGTATGTAATGTCATGCAAATTCTGTTTTGACAAATGGCTGCAGAACTGATGGACATATTGTGGTTACACAGAAGTTTTCCAGCACCTGAGGCTGAGATCCATTTCATTCATTCACGTCAATGGTGCAGAACAAAAGCAACGTTTCTCCAAAATGTTTTATTCAAATACAGAATGTGCAATTCACTATTTAAGTTGTAAAAGTACACAAAGGGCTTCATTGTAAATGTAAATTAAGTCATTCATTGGCTGTTTAAAATATTCATTGTTTAAATTCAGGTAGTAATTTGTAGGAAATTAAACCTTTGTGAATGGATCTGACTTTGGTAATGTTGCATCAGGGTGATTAATGATGACAACACATTCGGGAGACTTTCCAACTCCCTTGTGTGACTCATTCACATCATTAATCATCCTGAATCCTGCTATATCCCCTGGTAACCTTTTGCAGTGTCAGCTGTGAAAAGTAAAGTTTTAATTCTAAGAAAGTTTAGATTATGTCCTTGAGGTCGTAAGAAACTTCACTTTCAATCTGGACCCTTTGTTTTGGGTGTAAGTGACTAATGGTGACAAGCGTTTTAGTTGATGGTTAAATAGTATGCAAGTTGAAAAATACAGAAGTTTCCCATTGAACTGGAATTAGCAAAAAGTCTGAATGATGAATCAGCTAGTGTGACGTTATTTCTGCTCTTGAACAGGATCCAAGAACAAATTACCGGCCTAATGGATTTTAGAGAAACTGTTATTTGAAGGGGGATTTGGGGTATTTGCCGCCTTTCATTTGTCTCTGTGGTTTATCACTTGTGTTGTGTCTGCCTGTGAAGTCTGACTGAGGACAGGTTTGTACTGAACAGTACTGTCAAGTGTTTTTAAGCCTGAATATCCACAGATAACTGTCATGATCCACATTGAACATTTGTCCATCAGAACTGCGTCATCTAGAAACTCTGTGGTTTATCAGCTTTATATGATTGTTCAAGCAAACATCTGTACTTTGTCTCCTTCCTTTTGCCATGCAGGACCTGTACCACCAGTCCTACGACCTGGTGTGTGTCATGTTCGCCTCCATCCCAGACTTTAAAGAGTTCTACACCGAATCTGATGTCAACAAAGAGGGATTAGAGTGCCTCAGACTCCTCAACGAAATCATCGCCGACTTTGATGAGGTAAATAACCATCACAGCATCTTACTTGTGCAGCAGTAATAGACATAAAGTGTGATACCTTTTCAGTCACGTTCACTGTTTTTTGAGTAGCGTGTGATTGGACACTGTCTCCTGCAAGCTAGAGCCTCTTGTGATGATAGCAGAATAGTCTGAGAGGCTTTTACTGGCAGACAGATGGAAAAATAAGATGAAGTTTTGTCCATTTGGATGTACAGAAAATGCCTCTTCTAAAAATGACAGCGTGAAATATCAATCGTGCCAGAAAGGATGCCTCATATGTTTTGGCTGTTTTGTGGATGGTGTTTGTCTCTTTGTGTGTAGTTGCTTTCTAAACCCAAATTCAGCGGTGTGGAAAAGATCAAGACCATTGGCAGCACTTACATGGCTGCTACTGGGCTTAATGCATCAGCTGGGCCTGAGAACACATCACAGGTAGGCTCACTACACACACACAGACACACACTATTTTTGAATGCCATGAAATTGTGCACAGTTGAGCAAAAATGAACGTTAGTGGTTGTGTTGTTACTCTGGCAGGAGCACGACCGGCAGTACATGCACATAGGGACCATGGTGGAGTTCGCGTTTGCCTTGGTGGGGAAGTTGGATGTCATCAATAAACACTCCTTCAATGACTTCAAACTCAGAGTTGGTGAGTTACACAGGAAAACAATTAAAAGCAAAATGCATGCAATACTGTTTATTTTATAAACGGTATATTTGTATGACTGTGCCGGCAATAGCCACAGGCATCATGTTTTGGGGTTATCTCGCCGTGCTTCGGTCCGTCTGTATCTCCAGAATGCCTGGATGGAATTTCTTTAAACTTGGCATAAGCGTTGACTTGGTCCCAAGGATAAACTGATTGATTTTGGAGGTCAAAGGTCAAGGTCACCGTGGCCTCAAGTGTTTACCATTCTACTAAAACCTTCACTTGGACTCAAGGATGAACTGAATAGATTCGGATGGTCAAAGGACAGAGGTCAAGGTCAATGGGACCTCAAGTCCGTCCCATTCTCGTGAACGCGATATCTCTGGAACGCCTTTGGGAATTTCTTTAAATTTGACTCAGATGTTCATTTGGACTCAAGGATGAACTGATTACAATTATGACAACAATTCACGCAAAACTGTCAAAAGGCTAAGAAGGAAGTGATACTATTTTATATCCAAAAGGTCACCTTCACTGTGACATCAAAAAGTTTGGCAAAAACACTTTTCTGGCCGTAATTCAACACCATAATTAAGGAACAGAAGAGTAGATCGTGACTTTCACATTTATATCAGATGTTGAATTGGTGACACCAATCTTGGGTATCCATCCTTTTGTGATTGTATAGTAATTGTATAGATTTTCTGTGCTGTCAGGATTGAAGAAGTGTGTGAAACACCTTTACTCAGAATTAATAGCTTCTTTACAGCAACATCTATATTTGAAGTATTGTATGCAAGCTGTTAATTCTGGTTTGTTTTTGTTTTCCATTGCAATTACTAGCAATGATTGTGCCGTACATTCATCCTTTTACCGATCTACTTCCACTGATCACATATGAGAATGGAAAATATGAAGTGTTATGAATATGACAGTATTCAGCAGCAGGAGACAACTTGATGTGTCGGACACGAGAATGCAGCAGATAAATGAGATGACATGTGAGAGCACAACAGATGAGCGCTGCAGCCCTCGCTGACTTATTCTCAGAAATCATATCTTATTGCTTGTTTAGAATCGCACAACCAGAACTGCTGTACCGAACGAAGGATATACTCCAAAGATTTGGCCTGAATTTAAACTAAATGCTGCATATCCTCCATTGTTCTGGCATTTGTGCATCTTCCTTTCTGTCTCTCTGGAGATCCGCTATGTTGTGAGGGTGCTTTTATTATCTTGAACAAAGCAAAGAGAAATAAACAGATGTCTAAATAAACATTCATGTAAGCAGAAAGGCACGGGTGGGCGAGCAGGCAGGAGGGTCTCCGCTCCCTGCCTGCAGTGACAGTCAGAGTTCGATACCTTCAACCTGTCTGTGAGGATCTCAGCATGGGACGCTCCATTAACTCAGCAGTGTGCATGTGTGGGACTGTACAGCTCTGCTGCTTCCAGACGGAGCCTAAAATGCTCCATCGAATAGGAATACAAGTGCCCACCCACTGAGGCTGGGCAGATCCAGTGGCCGAGCGCTTGTGTTGTGCTGCCAGCGCACTTGTGCAGATTGCAATTTCCAACAATCTGGAGATTGACTGGAGGCCCGGTGTCATGTGAAAAGCTCCAGAGACGGAAGAGTGTTGGGGATGAAGAGTTCAGCTGCAGTTAGCTTCCACTTCATCTCATGTTCTGATGAAATCCTGTGAAAAGCTTTGTTTATTCTGAAAGCAGCAGGTTTCCCACTATAAGCCCTTTTCACTTGCACTCAATAATTAACCAGAAATCTCAAAAATCAATTTGAAGACGTCTCCAAAAAGTATGACGTCAGAAACAGAAAAACAAAATACCAGCTTTTATAACCAGCTCACTGTTTTCTTATGTATTTAAAAATCGTAAGTATAAGATAACACATAATATTGAACCATAGTTTTGCACCAAATACGACTGAGATTCAGAAAGTGAAATGTTTCCTTATAACTTTGTTTGTTCTGTGTCAGGTATTAACCACGGTCCAGTGATAGCTGGAGTCATCGGGGCCCAGAAACCACAGTATGATATCTGGGGGAACACAGTGAATGTAGCCAGCAGAATGGACAGCACGGGAGTCCTGGGAAAGATACAGGTAAACGGAGGAGGATCATTTCCTTTGTTGTTGTTTTTTTTACCAAATCTCATGAAAAGATCTAAACCAGGGGTCTCCAACCTTCTTTCCTCTGAGAGCTATTTTGACCAAATGAGGGTGTCTAGGAGCTACTCATGTTCAGTAACATTTATTCACATAGCTGAGCTCCACTCAAACCAGCTGAATAAGCATCTTTAATATGTTATATTCAGCCGACCAGTGGTGTAACAGACAGACACTTCCTTTATGGGTCTGTCCTTGCTGTTGCAGTCCAGCCAAAAATATTGTATTTATTTTATGAACCTGATTTACGAGCAGGGTTTCGTTCCAGCTCAGTGCGAGAGTCTGCTGTGCAGACACGCTGCAGGTTGCTGTTTCTGTCCTCTGATGTCTGTGTGTCTCTCTAAGGGCGAAGCTCAATCTCTGCTGCACTGACACGTTGCAGAGCAGACATGGGTGAAGGACCGCAAGGGGAGATTGTTCGCTCGTTAATCGATTGCGTTGATACCTGGGCAGCCCGCCCACTTAAGTCTATGTGTGGGAAGCGCTGCATATTGTTTGAACCCTCCACGAACAACTCAGAAACGGGTAACGAGCTACAGGTTGGAGACCCTTGATCTAAACCAACAATGAACTGAACATCACATATCTAAAAGATATCTCTGAGCCACACTGTTGCACCGGGAGACATTTCAGTCATCATGACAATGAACATCCACATCCACTAAACTGCTGCCATTAGAACATCGAATGTATTCATATGTAGCTGAAAATAGTTCAGCAAAGGCCTGTTTGAGTAACATTTGTTAAAACTGCAGTTGCCAGGTTTTAGTTAAAAAGCCGTCGTTTTCAGCAACTGACTCCGACTTATCAAACAAAACCAAAAGATTTGTCTCCAGAATGAAAAAAGGGACCAGAACGAGAACAAAACGTGGTTGGGTTATTTTTTTTTTCCATGGGATTTGTTCATAATAACAAAAATAAAGACTAACCCCTACATTGATCATTTTCTGTGAATATTTGGATCCTGTGCATCCGTCAAACATCACATGTTTGAAGTTTGTTTCAAAGGAGCGGCAGGCTCCTTCTTCAAACGTAGATGTTTTAAATGCCAACACGGATGTTGAATAGATAAAACTCTTCGTCCCTCTGCATGTGCCATCTCTGGCAGCAAAGACATCCCATCATCATCATCATCTGACATCTTCAAATCTCATATTGGCTCCCTGTCTGAGCAGTGATAAGATATCATGTTGTTGTTTTTTTCATCTGCATGGCTGTGGCAGCGCTTCAGTCTTCAGAGGGCTGTATTACGCTTCACAGCTTGTACACGTGACAGAGCCACTAGCTGTGTCGTGCAGCACAACTGCAACACTCTCAACTGTACCGCTGGTATTTTCAGATATGTAGAAGGAAAGAATGGGAAGTGCAGAGTTCTTACGAGGTAGCACAAATATCTCTCGCTCCGTGTTTATTTTACTGACATGTCCTAAGTTTAAAACCCACACAGGATATGTTCTTTGTGTGCTCTTTAGAAATCCAGCTTGTTCTTTATATGTCGCCATCTTTTGTTCTGTGGAAGCTGCAGATTTCAATTGACACCCGCATTTCAACTTCCTGATTTGTGCGAACAAAAATCCAACAGAGGTCTGTTGATGCAGAGCAACATTTTGCTTCTTTGTGGTCAACTGATTTTTTTTTTTCCTGTGCAGAGAATTTTTATCTGCAGGAATTTATTCCAGGATTTGTAAGAGAAGCAAAATGGACCTAACCCGTCTGATTGTGCCTGCAGGTGACGGAGGAGACGAGTCGCATCCTCCTGACTCTGGGCTACATGTGCTCTTGTAGAGGCATCATCAATGTGAAGGGCAAAGGAGAGCTCAAGACCTTCTTTGTGCACACGGAGATGACTCGCTCACTGTCCCAGGGGAATGTAATGCCATAAGATTGGTTCAAAATGCTCTCGATTTACACAGGCTCAAAGACCAGACATGAATTTCAGATGGAAGAGGTTTGATCTTCTCCGCGACAGAAACAAAGATCGAGGCATGGAGGAGTCTGAATTTACTGTTGCATTGCAGAATACCTATGCCACAGCTGTAGTTTAATACATTATGTCACTTATGTAATTGTAAGTGTAGCATGTACAGCAAGTAGGCAGTGACCCTTGAAAATATACTGTCATTTGAATGTTAGAGCCAGAAAAGCTACAGTGGCTCAAGTCAGTCACATGTAATCATGTACAAGTTCATTCAGACAGAAGAACCTCAGACGGCCCGAATGAGGAGAAACGGGAAACACATTTAGGAAACCTGATGATGTACAAGAGGAAGAAGAGAAACAAAGTGCATGGCAACAATTTGAGCAGAACACCCAGGAGACAACAGAGTGAACAGTGGAAGCACCACAAAGACTCGCTGGTGTTGTGGGTATGAGGATGTCTGTTAGCCCCTAACTCGACCAAGGAAAATAAAAAGCCGCAGCCTGAAGATCTGATTGAAAGTGAAAGCAAATTGTCCCGACCACTGTTAGAGAGGTTAAAAAAAAAAAAAAACCTCAGCCAGCCAACGAGGTGTACAGCACGTACAGAGTTCCATCGACCTTGTTACAAGCACCCAGGCTTGGATGTATTTTACAGGCGGTCGAGGACTATAAAATAATCGATGAATATGTTATGATATTCACGCAGAGACAAGATTTCATCATCTTGTCTCTGCATTGGCTGAAGAGTCTGTCATAAACCTGCGGCCAGATGCATAAACGATACGTGTTAAGTATAAAAACCAGAACCATTAAACGATGTGCACACCACGCAGACTTAACACCAGGCAAACACATTTTTCTAGAGCCAGCTGTGAAGGCAATGAGGAGATTAAGTATGAAATGAGACTTCAGATGTTGAAGTAAAAGCATTCGTTTGTGTTTTATTTGTGAAATCTGCAACATTTCCTCAAAACAACCGTTTCAGGGACGACCTTTGTAATTTTTTTGTTTTACTTTCAAGCCAGTATTTTTCTCCTCCGTGATCTTTTAAAGTTCTGCAACTGTGAAATATCAAGTGTGTTTGACTTCAACTGCTATAAATTCATCTTTAATCATATGGCTTCACTGATAATGACTTAGATTTATGAAATAAAACCAAGAATATATGTAGCTGACTAAACAGACAGTACAAATGCATCTGTTTTTTCTGTGTTATGCATCTGGCTCCTGGTGGTTGTGGGTCAGATCTGACCCGCCCACATTTAAAAGACATACCCGAGTGAAACTACTGTACTCAAAGGGATAAAGATGATTTGTATGACTGTATCGTGGGAAATCGGAGCCTGATGTGTGTACGGGGTAGCTTTAGAGTGCGTTTTGTAAGAAAAGAAAATACAACCAAAAAAGTGTTTTGATGTTTTGATGATTCCATTGTTTTTTGTAAAAACTTAATTAAAATTTCTATGTATTTCAGTTCTACAGTGTGCTATCATTTACCTGCAGCGTATTAACAGGATAGGGCGGTGCTGCATTTACGATAAATGTAATTTATAATACTGCAATGATACTTTTATCAACTTATACTGGGCCGTGCAAGGCTGTTACATCACAGCTGATGGCATCAATATAATACATCAGTCCTGTTTGGTTTTCCTCCAGACCACTTCACATTGCTGCCTGCTAAGCAGAAATAGAATTCTCAGGGTCAAAGTTGAATCATTCAGTGAAGCAGCAGTTTCCATTTCATTTTCATTTTCAGTTTCATTTTCATTTTGTAATTTAAAAGTGGGAACCGGGAAATGGGAACAACAGGGTAGGTGCACTCAAGATGGTGACGTTTCGGCAGTTGGTCTAACTTTGTGTGTTCTTGTTCTGCCGGTAATTAGTAGGACGCTTTATTAAGAACTGATGACTTCATGATTCAAAGAAAAAAAAAGACAAAACTGAAGGTAACAAACACACTGCAGCTACTCGTAGCTGAAGATCAAACAAAAAGTCCCAACAAAAATGACAAAGCAGAGTGTGAGGACATTACTGTCTGACCTTTAGTTGTCACAGTGCAGCAAAACAAATGACGCTGACATGATGTCTTGAAACTTGCTAATTTCTGGTTTGACCTCGGGTTGACTGTAATAACTACATCAGTTGACCTCAACTCCTGACATTTACTGCACACAAGTGTGTTCTCCAGTCACTTGAAGCCAGTATGACTGACAGGGCTCGTGTTATTTGCTCATGTCCTCCTTCCACACAGTCCTGTCCACATTTGTTGAAATGAAACAAATGAAAAGACATTTCCAGAGGTTTTGTCCCATCATATGAAACTGCATGTTTCACCTGCTGTTTCATCACCACCTCTCTATTCGTGTCGAATTTATGCTCAAAATAGACGTAGCCATGGTAACAGCTGTTTATCCTGCGTCTCTTTCCGTCACACTGCGCAGTGTGACTGAAGGAGAGTGAATAATGTCTTTGAGATGAAGAGGTTATTTGACATCACAGAGGAGCGCCACACCTCGAAGGATCCAGGACTCCGGGGGAATGGACGTTTTCAGGTCCACAGCTGCAATGTAATTCATGTCTGTCCTCACCGGCTTCTTGTAGATGGGACAGGAGTAGAGGCGGGAATCCTTCGCCCCTGCAAACACAAAGCAGCAATTTAATATTGGTGATGAAAACAGAGAAGCAGCTGGAACAACGGTCTCTTAATTCCTCATAGCATCGACTATTTCATGTGAATGAAATGTTTACATCAGATGGAGATGCTGCTGAGACATCCAGCTGTTCAAGGAAACATCTGTTTTTATGAAGTCAAAATCCTGCTATTCATAACCGAAGGAAATACTGGAGCGTTCTGAGTGCCCCTCATCAGCTAAGAAACCAAACATCTTCCTCAGCCCAGTCTTCCAATCTCTTTGAAGGGAGTCACAATTAAGTAGAGCACTTTCCAAGCCTCTACACACAGATGCTCCACAGAAACGTCCCTCCTCAGTCTCTTTCGCACTGACACACTCAAACCCAGCAGGCCGCCTTCTTGTGGGAAAAGCTGGGAGGGGACACGGTGTAAACAAACTGCGCCGTGCGTATCATTGGATCATTAATTCATTTCCCAGGCTGCCGTGCTCGCGGGCGTCCACGGGGGTCTTGTCTGTCTGTCTGTCTGTCGCCTGCCTGAATCTGCACCGGCCTCATTCACAACAAACACCGTGCCACATACTGCTGGCAATTTTTTCCCAGACAAAATAAATTGCACTTAGTCTGCTTGACATTTAAATGTTACATCCATCCAAGCGACTGCGTGGGTTGCAAAAGTTGAGGGGGAGTGAGAGATCCTCTTACAAACAGGATTAAATCTTAGGAAGATTAAAATCTTCCTGCCGTCTAAAGTTCCTGAATAATAGAACTCACCGTTATTCTCAGCGAACATCCGGATCACAGGCATCATTTCGAAGAGGACTTTGGGTTTGGAGTCGACAAGTTTGCAGCTGCGGCGGTCCCAGCCGGCTCCCTCCAGGTACAGGCCATAGATGTACACCCCCTCCGCGGGGGGCTGGGTGATGTCATCCTTCATCCACCTGGTCACCTCGTTGCACAGCACCATGCGGTCCAGAGCCCAGCCTTTGTTTGCCCGGGTGATCTCCTGCGAGTGCACGCAGAGATCAGCAGTTTATAAGGCAGCGATGTCACAGCAGTACACACGAATGACAGAACTAACATTTGGCAACTGGTCTCCAACGCAAAAAAAAAAAATCAATGTTGATAAAAGGCTGTAATAAAGGGACAACAACAAAAAAAAAAACACGGAAGTGCACTCCATCTGAGGTGATATGTTCTGAGATGCAGCGAGAGAGAAAATAAATCCAATATAACTCTGAAAAAAGAGAGAGCAGAATAAATGAAATGTGTTTATTGAATCTCTTCATTTCATCTTCATTTCATAAAAAGGCGGAAAAAAAAAATCACAAAGACCTTATTGGGCTTGATTGAACAGACAGGGGCTGATAATAAATGACAAGGACAGACACACAACAGATCTTCTAAAAATAAGGCAGCTACTTGGAGCACATTTTACAGACCGAATGAAAGAACTCTTCAGATAGACGCCAGTCAGAGATAAAAGCTGCAGCGCATCTCCTGAGAAGCTGCCATACGAGCTTGCTGGTGGGAGATGATGGCTATATTTGGCAACTAACAGTTGTCCAACAAATCCCATCTCAGGAAAATGCACAAGAGACATCTGCATCATCAGTATTTTCTTTGTTTATTCCACTGGGTTCCTCAGAGACAAAAACTAGAAGGCAGTGCGATTTATATATCTGACTAAACCATTTCCTCTTCCTACTACCACTTAAAATGCAAATCAAATGTATTTGTTGGACCTGAAAATATCTTTTAGCCTCCAGATGTCCATTTCAGCTCATGTTCATTGTTAATGTACACGACAATCAACAACTACGACTTAAAACCACAAGATTCAAAACCACCAATCACCCTGTTCATAGCAGTAACAGACAACAGAAATAGACAAAACTGTCAGGGTAGACGTTGGGCCTCTTTGACAGGATGAAAGCAGGACAGGTGGTTCAAACTTAAGTGCACATGCATGTATGAAACATCCCTGAACTCTCTTCATTTCATTATTTCAAGTTCATGCTCTTTAGTTGCTACCCTTTGTATTCAAAGTAATAATCAGTTCACCCTCATTTTCAAGAAAAACAATTTCAATAAGAACAAGAAGTTCTGTTTAAGGCTGCATCAAAACCTCAACAGACTAATTTTTTTTTAAATGTTCTAATTTAAGAATTCCTTTAAAGGAATTTTAAACCGATAACCTGCTTTCTACTGATTGAAAAGTTGTTGCCTTTCCTGCAGCAGTAGGTCACTGTTGATTGTATTTTACAGTAAATAATGTCTTAACGGACAGCTCAGGAAATGAAAAACACGGAGAAGACAAAAATAAAGAGAAAAAGCAAACGCGAAAGCTGAGCCTCAACCTAAATCCAGAAAAATACAGTCGGAATCTATTATAAAGATATTAACTACATTAAACTACACGCTGCATTCTCTGAAATGTGTATTTTATCATCCCGTTTGCATGATTTTCTAGACCTTTCACTGGATTTTAAAACATATAATGTTGACAAATAACATCAATGAAAAATTCTCATGAAGACCAATGAGCCCGAGCAACAGGCCTGAACTCTAGATCTGGATCAAGCAGGGTTAAACATTCACATTACATCTGGGTAGTATTCACTCCACCCACATTAATATAAATGGGGACTCATTAGAAAACAAAGAGAAATGTGTGTCTGCTTGCTTGTGCACACTGTGTGTGTGTGTGTGTGTGTGTGTGTGTGTGTGTGTGTGTGTGTGTGTGTGTGTGTGTGTGTGTGTGTGTGTGTGTGTGTGTGTGTGTGTGTGTGTGTGTGTGTGTGTGAATTGTGGCGGTGTGCCTGCTTCTCCCTCTGCGTGCCATCTGGCCTCCTCGCCGGCGGTGGGTAAATAGGTGGGCAGCCTGATGCCGTGTGTACCTGTCTCATAGCTGTCAGGAAGCCCTGCGGGTTGAAGAAGCCTGTCACCCAGAAGCAGTTGGGCCGCCCTTCAAAGATCCAAGCCTGGAACTGCCGGTTCCGCTCAAGCAACTCCGTGAACCAGAACCCCAGGGTGCTGGAGGCCCACGATGCCTGAAAAACAAACAACAACATGAGCAGAACATCACGACGAAGCACTGAAATGTGGATCAGAGGAGACGCAGGGAGACAAAAAAAGAAAAAAAAAGAATGGTGAATCATCGTCTGGCGAACAAAACAGACTTCAGCACAATAGAAACCACACAAAAAAAAGGATTAAAACACAACACAATAATAAGAAGAAGAAGAAGAAGAAGAAGAAGAAAGCACTGCAGGTAGAAGAACTCTGCCAGGAAGCCACTCAAATCTGAATTATTCTAATAATGTCATGTTTGTGAGAGCACAATCAAAATTATTTTAATATAAGAAATGGGAAACGTCATGCTGAGTCATAGTTCTTTGTTTGCCCTTACTCCCTGTCTGTGATTATTAATATTACTGTATTTCCATTTGTAATTTTCTCCATTTGCATTAGTCACGGACATAGATTTGTGCAAAATATTATACAAATAAAGCCCACAAATAAAAAGGTAAGGAGCATCAGCGTGGGCTCAACATGAAGTCTGACTGATGATGTGCTTCCTTCTAGTGAGCTTCAATTATCTGATGTTCTTGGAAGCAAACAAGTAAACATTGAGGTCAATAAATAACAACAGAGAAATGATGTCTGCATTGTAGGCAAAGAGATCTGAGATCCATCGTGCCCTGGGGCTCCTGTGGCTTTTTAGTATTCTTTACTGTAAGCAATGGGCTTTAAGTGCTTTCAGTAGAGTCTGGGTTCAGTTTAATGTTAGTGAAGCAGAAAAAAAAATGTAACTTCCATTTTTGAAAACCTTACAAACGTGACAGGTTTGTTGAGTCCAGTTGCTGCTGGAAGAAGCTACACAGGAAATGAAGACCGGGATTTTCTCACTGACCTTCTTCCAGCGTGCGGGAATGCGTGCATCGTACATGCAGTCGAGGGCGTCACGCAGGTTCTCGCTCATGATGATGGTCCCGTCGATGGCGAGCTTGAGGTCGGTCAGCGTGTTTCGCACTAGAACAATGACCCTCTGCATGCGATCGATCTCCTGACGCAGGAAGATGTTCATGGGCTGGAAAGGACCCATTTTCTGAAGATGCTCCCTCACCTGGATTCATTAAATCAGAAATCAGACTTATGGAACTGATTCCACTGAAAGTCTCAGTCAGTCTCTGTTGTAGGATGATATCGGGAAGTAGAAGCACAACGACATGGAATCTAAATTACTCCTATAAAAATTGTCAGGGAAAGCCAAAGAAGTTTGCATGTCTCTGAAGTCTCTGCCCTCCACGGAGACCCTCGCACCATCTGCACACTGAGCTCCACAGGATCTTCTATGATTGGTGATGTCGTTTTCCATGAAAATGATTTGGCCTGTTGGCGGTGCTTTTACATGTTTTGATCCGCTATCTCGAACATAATCGGCTCTGGTTAAATCTGCAGCATAAATTACCATGGCGATGTAACCCCGTAAGAAGTGAACTATCTACGTAACCCTGAAAACAGACGGGGTTCAGGCCTCTGCGCTTCTATTCTGTGCCTTCATACACCGAGTTAAAGATGAGCATGCGGATTGATGGAAGTGGCAGACGCAGGGTGTGCAGAGACGACTCTCCACGACCAGCTCGGCGCCTTGCCTCAGAAAAGTCACACTCGTCTCATGTGCTGGAGAGGAGCCCCAAAATAAAACAAAGCTTCAGGAGCTGCTGCATTCACACCCTCTGAGTATTTCTGTTCCTCTTTACACTTCAACACATCCTTCTTCTCTGCCTGCACCACAACAGCACACATTGAGTGGAGGAACATTTTCACATTGGCTGTTCACGCTGCGCACGCGCACACACACACACACACACACACACACACACACACACACACACACACACTCGGCACATGTACACAGGCTTACTTCAAAAGGTACGTAGTCTGGAGGCAGTTTATCCAGCATGTCGTCAGCCAGCCTAGACACGGCAGCTTCTCTGGTCTCCCCTCCACCTGACGAGCTGTCTTTGGGCTGAATACTGAGGATGGTGTCCAGCACGTCCTTGGCCAGTTTACTCTGGAAGGTGATGTCTGCGTTCGGGTGGAGACCAAACACCTCTGGAGTGTCATAGGCTGGAAGACCCTGTGACAGAGGAGCAGCAGCAGTCATGACCAGAGGTCGTGGAAATATTTTTAGACAGATAAGGCCGTGATGTGTACTCCCTCCTCTCTGCTATCACCTCAACCTGAGAGCACTATTCCAACAACATGGAATAGATTTTTATGCGCTACTTGTTGGTTTTTTTCTCCCTAGTTTGCAACACCTGTGTCCCTGCACTGCAGTTCTTGTCTCTGCTAATCCCACCGTTGGCCAGCAGGAAGTGGAGACAGCCTTTGATGCACATGGCGTCACCAGCTGCTTCCTCTTATCCTCCAGTGAGTAGAATCATCGGGAGGGTTTAACACAGGCGAGATTCACACTATCCCTCCCGGCAAAATGCTGCACGCCCCAAGCCAACTAGTTTACAGTGCTACTGCAGTGACAAGGGAACTCCTGCACCAATTATCAGGGTCCTCTCTAACAGGAGCTCTGAAGCGGTAAAAACCAATTTTCCATCTGGCCTCAGGATAAATAAATCAACAACGTGAAAGTGTGACCTCGCTCATATGGCGATTAATCAGGTGGCTTAAAATAATCCCTTCTCACCAACACAATTTATTAGGGCCCGAGCACCGATGGTGCGAAAGCTCTAGTTACATGCAAGGCATGTCGTCCGAAATAGGAAAAAAAAAGTCATACTGTAGCATGTCGTCTGAAATTTGAGGGTTTTTGGATTAAATTCTGGGACAAAGTTGTTTTAATAAAGTTGAAACTGTTGTTTTAATTGGCTTAAAGAAATCTTCAAATGAGTGTCTTTCTCAGTGATGACAGGAAGATGGACCATCTGTTATCGTGGTGTAACTAATGAGGTGGAAATTTGAGAACAAATGTACTTTGAGTGATCATAATAAAGCTTCGTGCAGCTGTCACAGTCAGGTAAGCAAAACCAATTAAAAGAAAATCTAATATGGCGTGTGCTTTGTTTTAGTTTAGGCAAAGCTCTAATGGAGGTTAGACTCTGTGCATGGTGGCATGTTTTATCAAATAATTTTCATACTTATTTGCTGATAACGTCCTCTGAGTTCACTGAGACCAGCTCAGAACGTGCTTGAGGATAACATCCAAGTATCTGCAGGTTTACGTGATGAAAACGGGCCGCATTCCTGCAAGTTTGAGCTCTGCTTGTTCAACAGGTGTTTGGTAAATGTCTCTTACTTTCCTCCATTACTTGGGGATTTTGTTGCACGTAACATCTGACAAACATCCATCACTCTGTGTTCGAAATGAGGCAAACATCAGGAGAGAGCCTGACTGAGTCACACTTGAGAGACTACACTACAGAGAATACCTCTTGTTTGCCTTTGAGACGCCTCGCTTTGGACATTTAAGTCCTCGTCGGGAATTTTACCTTTGTTCCTCTCTATGTGCATTTAATTTAAACACACACATACACACACATTCACATACACTGACACGTTGTGGTCGGCTATGCATTTTGTCTCATCATTTAAAGTGTGAGCAAGTGTGCGTTTTTGTGTCTGTGACAGAAAAAGAGAGAGATTGGTTGTTGGCAAATTTGAGTGCAGACAATATGCGTGTTTTTTTTTATGCGTGTTTCTTTCTGTATGTGTGTTCTCCAAGGCTGCGTTTGTCATTCTCTATTTGAGAGGGAGAGCAGAATAAGCTCGCTGAGCCTGGAAGCCCTGAACATCCATCATAATGAAACTAGCTTTAATGACACAAGCTAAGAAACTACTCCAAAACATACACACACTCGCACACACACACACACACACACACACACACACACACACACACACACACACACACACACACACACACACACACACACACACACACACACACACACACACACACACACACACACACACACACACACACCAGTTAAGCACACAAGAATGCTAATAAATCATATATAATCTGTATTGAAACGAGCATGCTTGCAATTTATCTGGAATCACGACAGCCTACGTTTGGATGTGACCAGAACACTATACGTTCAAGAACCTAAAATGTAAGAAGAAAGAGTAGTGATTTTCAAACATCCACAAGGAAAAAAAATCCTCATGAGATCAGCCTTCATACAGTTTAAAACTGACACTTTTGCAGCTTTATGTCTTTAAACCTGTTCCGTTTGTTTGATGAAGACAGATACAGGTGTGTACATCGTCCACCTTAGAAACTGACCTGAATGTACGTCAGATACTGGTCAACGCTGGAGCATTTTGGGATGCTGTAGCCCTTGTAGAAGTTAAAGGCAGGTCCAAACATGTCCTCACTGAACCACACCCTGGCGAAGGTGTTGAGGAGGCGCTTGTCGTAGTCGTCGGTCACGCGGCCGCCGTACTGAATCTCTCCGATCATGTATCGCACTGTGCTCCATGACACACCCTGAGGAGATATTAAATAGGGATAAAATATTACAGTAAATAAAATATGTGATTTTGTTTTTGACAAAATTGGTTGGGAGAAGGAGTTGATTTAATTTGGGTTATACATTGTGAGCAATTTTTTGTTTTCATGCAGTTTAGAGGGGGAGAGTGTGACCCAAGTTGTTTTCTGTAGCTACAATTTTAAGATGTTCCCTTAACACCCCACTAGCAGGTTATTGGTTCCAACATAATTTACTGATGTTCCCTAAACACCTCACATTTAGGCTCTTGGTAGATGCTAACTATTAGCATGAAAGGAGCTCAATTAGGCTTACAAATGTAAGATTTACCTCAACATTAGCGAATGACACAATGATTACTTGAGGAAAAACTGTATTGACTTTGTATTTATTGAGAAAAGTTGAATGGTTGTCTGTGGAGCTAGAGCCTTTTCGGAGTCAACACCTTGTGGCCCTTGGTGTTATTGCAGTTTATGGCACTTCCACAGTGGCCTCACTTTTCAGACCTGGAAGTTACACACTATAGTGTATCAGACTTGGACTTATTTGTTATTACGTCACGATTTATTTATAAAACAAACATTTTAAGATTACATTATCTTCCTCGGTGATAGGAAACTGGAGAATTGGAGTCAAACAAAAAGACAACAACCACAACCTGCTGTGAACTCCCTCCACCAGGAAAAGGTATTTAAAACTACTGTCACTGTGAAACGCAGTACCCTGAATGATCTGAACTTCATCTAATTGAGCTGTTACTGATGTGTTTGTGCACTTTCCCTGTCCTCTTGGCCAACAAACACTTGTGGGCAGTATAGTTTGCCAAACATCTCAGTAGTACCACTTCACCAACCTTTTTAATGTCCATGTCATCAAGGTGGTTCTGAACAAACTGGACAGTAGCATTGAAGTCAGCCTGGTTGAATTCGTAGGGGATGTTCCATCCCAGAGGGCCATATTTCCTCCTCTCCTGTACGGTGCTGTGGACAAATGCTACTCCATACAGCATTGGCTTCCACTGCACCATGTTACTGACATCCAAAAGGTCCTGGTTCAGACCTGGTGAGGGACACATGGATGAACACATCAGCAGCCTGTCCAACAGGAAGCAAAGAGTCAAATATGTAGAGAACCACTGAGCTTTGGGGGCAATAATCCAAAGCATTTAAAACATCCAGTAAACACAGTAGGAAAAAAAACACTTTCCCTTTTTACTGACTAAATATAATTTGGATTTGGAGGTGGAAAAAACAAACATTGAATGTGCCTTTTAAAACAAGTATGACTCATAATCTGATTACTAGATGCAATTATAAAATTGCAGGCAGGATTCAAGAGCTGGACACTGGCTCTCAATTGCCGTTCAGGCACCACACACATTACTTTTCCATAGGAGACAGCTGGTCATACATATTAAATATACCTCTCTTTCTCCCACCTTAAGTTTTAAACAAACTTGAACTTGTTTCAGAGTTCACAAACCTTCCCTGAGGCTTTTAGTACTTGGGTGTAAATTGCCATGAATTAGGCAGCAGACAGGTGTTTTTCCTGCAATTCCATATTTTTCACCTGCTCCTTTTCCCCACGGATATGTGGTCCATGTGTTTATCTGCATCCACAATTAAGCTGTTTACACACGCACACATCCACGAATAATAACACTCCCAATTCTGCATGCTTATCATTCTTTTATGTCCTGTTTCACGCAGATGCACTTCTCCTTGAAATAATAAGATAGAACGAAAACATTTCCCCTTGTGGGATTAATAAAGTAACTATCTATCTATCTCTAGAGAGCAGTCTGGTGACATTTTACTTTGTTTCCTTTGTTTGTTTATGCCTAGCAACGTCTTCACAGTCGAACACTGTATTGTTTCAGGTCGGAATATGTGCATCTTTATTCCGAGTACAGCCTCACCATTTTCATTATTGCTCAGTTAACTGATAAAGAATTATCTGTTTGATGATGATTTACACCTGAACTAAACTAAAACCCACCTCCGTAGGTCCTCTTAAGCCCCGCCTTCAGGCCCTGAGGTGGTTCGTTGGTGAACTTGATTGACATCTGCAGAAGCGCTATGGGAAAGTGTCTGTGGACCTCTGTGGTCATCCAGAGGCGGAAGCTGTCGTTGACAAAGTCTGTCTCTGTCACCGTGTCCATTAGCTCATCCATGAAGTCCAGACCCAGGTGGCAGTTCTGGAGTAAGGCCCAGCCTCCCTGGGGACAATAATAGTAGTTATCATGTGAAAACTATATGAAGTGATGAGCTCAACATCTCCAAAACTTTTAATTTTAAAAACACATTTTCAGACACCGAGTCCCTTAGTGTCTCAATTAAATGATCCAGAAACAGCAGTGACCTCACACCGCTGACTCACATTGGCCATGGTCTGCTGCAGAAGCTTGCGAGCGTGGACCTCTTGTCCTTGTCCCATGGAGACATATCGGGTTTCAATCTTCAGCTTCTTCCCCAGCACGATAATGGAGTCAGTTGGATCAGAGCCCATTGAAAGGAAGCAGATGAGAGGTGTTCGCGGGTCTGATTCCTCCCACATCTTCTCTAAGTCTAGAATCACCCCTTCAGTGTACTTGTCCCCCATTGCATCCATTATGTATTTACGAGCCTAGAGGAGAGACATGGAATAAAATAGGGCACAGTAGATGTGTTTGTGTGCTGCTTCATAATGCAAAATGAAAAAACACTGTAAAAGTAAATATTGGAATAAATCAAGTTTCTGTAAGGCTGAGAACTGAGGGAATGGTTCAAAAAACATGTTTTTTTTTATTGGCTTACTCTTTTCAGCCAACAGTAAAGACTGAGGTCAGACAAGAACAACTGCTGGACTGTGGATGCAACAAAATATATTCCACCCGAGGCTTTCAATGGTCCAAAAAACTACCCATCAGTAAGAAGTGAATGTTCATTGGCTATTGTAGATATTCAGCCTCAGTAAGCTTCAGAGTGAAATCTGTTTTACTAAATGTCTTCCATATTTTTCTTCAAGGAGAGCTTTGACCGAGGGCAATGTTACCGTAGATGGAGATTTTTTTCCTGGTCTATAATGTTGGAGATGCTTTATAAAACAACTGAGGAAACTGCACTAACTCTACTTAGACAGTTTATTATAAATAGGTGAATACATTAATTGTGATTCAGCTGATTAGATAAACAAGTGTTGGTTTTAAGCCATCGAATCCTTGTATCTGAATATTATAATCATACAAAAACTTGTTTCACTCCAGAGGTCGCTGAACCAGAACCAGACTGTGTCTGTTATTAGAACACAACTTGATGCTGTTTTTCCACTGCTACTCAGCGTGCCAAATTCAATGAAGAGGCCACCGAGCACCAACACTAAAATGGGCATGCCATTTGTTGTGCTTCAGATCAGATATGGTACAGTTGCAAATGAGAATTTTCAACAACACCAGGGTTTGCTGGCTCATGGTGAGGCTGCAATTTACTTTCCCTCACATAGTGTAATGTTTGAAGCCCATTTAGATTCCCATGTGAAAACATATTTTGTCCCATGTTATCATATGTTGCAACATGTGGTAAACATGTGTTATCAAATGTGTCCCATTTGTAAAACCTGGGAAACTCGTATGTTTTTTTCTGGAAGGTTTTTAATATATAGTTTGATTAGGCCGAGGTAAAAATAGTTTTTCAGATTTCAGTCTGACCTGATGGTGAGGACAAGGAGACTTAATGTGTTTCAAAATTCTCCCAAGTGTCTGCTATCCACAGAGTCTGAGGTTGTTCATTCAGCCTTACAGATACTGAGTGAATTTGGGGATGTTTTTAGTGTAGTGGCTTAAGGGGTTAACCTGCGCGATGGTTCTATCAGGACACCAGCAGCGTATGAGGAGCAGCCGTCTGAAACGGTCCAGAGCCTGGTCATAGGAGTTGGGCACCACCTCCTCCTCCGGGGCCTCCTTATCAAACCAGGACTTCCACTGCTTCTCGTTACGACTTATCTGGAAGAAAAGTGTAAACAACTCTGACACAGGAACTCAAATAAAAACAGCAAACCTTTTAGTGCATCACATGATGTCAAATCTGGACCAAGAAAGAAGAATGTAGAAAAAACTTCAATACATCCAACAATAAAAATACATTTGGACCCAGATTGATGGCCAATGTGTCATTCGAATTAAATCTATCACGAGCAAAAAAGAGAAAAGCAAGGATCAAATGTACCCTATGTTTCTGGTAAATATCAAAATGTATTCACTCTGTACGCCTCAAATTGTCCAAATTGTCCTAATGTGCTGAAGGACCGTGATGAACATGTCCCTTTCTGTACTTGCAAAACATGTTATGAGGCTGCTTATTACTATTTGTGTCACGTCTTCTCTTGAAACAGTTTCCACATTTTTTTCCGAATAGTGAACAGGAAACTGTAAACAAAAGTAAACATAAATGCTTCATGATACAAACAATGTCTTATATGTCAATGCACTGACATATAGTTTAAGTCTTAAATATGGCAAGACTCAGCTCAGACTGACACATCGTTTAACACATTAAGCAACTCGGATAATTGTACAGTTAGAATAACATCAGGTCCTAAACTGGCAGTGTGGTATGAAGTGCTGTCTGTAAAGCAGTTCATATTGAATGAATATAAACACCACGATGTGATGTGGCAACATAACATATGCCAATATACTGTGTACGTCACATAGCCTTTTAATCACTGTGTTTACATGCAGAGGTAACCAGATTAGTGGGGGAAATCAAAGTAACATACAGTATTTACATCACACTCATGACAATAACCTTTCAGCACATGTACTGTCTGTCTACTGCGTCTCTAATCTTTCTCCTGCAGAAATATAGCTGTATTGACCAGGTTTATCTCAATCCTTTACTTAATAAACTAGGCTTTATTACAGACAGCTTACACTTTCTTCAGTGAGTCTAAAATATATGATATCTATATTATAATACAGCTTACAGCTCAGATAATGACGTTGAATGATTATATGTGTCATTTTGACACCCAGCGTTTCCTTGAATGAGTATTTAAGTGAAGCAATTACCTGCTTTATGTTCATATAGTTGAATAGCTGCTTGTTTTTGTCTGTTAGCCACTGAGGAGCTCCACTTAAGAATCTGAGAGGTTAATGCTCTGTTCAAGAGCACATTAACGTGAGAGTGTTACATTCAAGTCAGACATCTGAAACCCTGCCATCCCGTCCTCACCTTGTTCTTTTTGGAAGACTGACTCTATTAAACAAAGAACGGTTAATCCACCTATCCCTGGTAATCATGCACACAAAAATACATGTGTATCTGGACGTGCACGCACACACACACACACACACACACACACACACACACACACACACACACACACACACACACACACACACACACACACACACACACACACACACACACACTGTTGTCGTGTCTGTAAGTGTACACATGCTCAGCCAAATGTAATTGATTGGAAGTTTCTTCAAACTAAGCTCATTTCACAGAGCACTGACTTTTCCCCTCCATGGGAGCCACCAGGCTGTCAGTCACCCGAGGGTGTATGTGTGTGTGTGTGTGTGTGTGTGTGTGTGTGTGTGTGTGTGTGTGTGTGTGTGTGTGTGTGTGTGTGTGTGTGTGTGTGAGTGACAGTCCATCATGATGTGTGTGTGTGTGTGTGTGTGTGTGTGTGTGTGTGTGTGTGTGTGTGTGTGTGTGTGTGTGTGTGTGTGTGTGTGTGTGTGTGTGTGTGTGTGTGTGTGTGTGTGTGTGTGTGTGTGTGTGTGTGTGTGTAGAGAAGAGAGCAATGAAGTGAGTCATGATGAGACTGATATTGCCATGCTTGCTAGAGCAAAGGAGAGCTGTGAAAAGTATTTAATAAGCACCTGGAGACTGCTGTCTGTGTCTGTGTAGGAGTATGTGTGTGCGCTAACACACTTTGCTGCTAGTAGATACAAGTCCATGTGGGTAAAGGTATCATACACCTGTCAAGGCCGGCCTAAATTGATCGAGCTGCGTTTGTGTGTGTGTGTGTGTGTGTGTGTGTGTGTGTGTGTGTGTGTGTGTGTGTGTGTGTGTGTGTGTGTGTGTGTGCGTGCGTGCGTGCGTGCGTGCGTGCGTGTGTGTGTGTGTGTGTGTGCACTCCACCTGATCCAGGATATCAGAGAACTGCCACAGTTTGCTGAGCTCTACGAGGTTGAGCCAGGTCATGTCGAGGATCCATTTAGCCGGTTTCTGGGGGCAAGCCTTCAGGTCCAGAGAAGCACCTCCTGGACGATACAAACACAAACACTTACTGTAAACAAACACACACCTGCATGTGAATGTACACATAAACAGGCAGACCCAAAATGAAAAAAAAGATTTTTGCACAAAAGAATATTTTAAAATACAAAAACACATCATGATAAATGTTTCACAAACATGCAAACTTGTAAACACAATCTTCAAAATCATTCGCAGAATATTGTGACTCCATGATCAGGAGGTCGGCGCTGACAGATGGTGAAGCTGCATGCGTGAAGCAGACTGTGTCTGTTCGGTTTTGCCATTGCCTTTGTTGGCTTTTATTCCTGCAGTGAGGAGCAACCCCCCATCTCTGACTCATGGACCTGCTGCAGTGCCAATATGTTAATAAGTGCGTAAACCCTGTGATGAGCATTCAGAGACATCCACACTGCAAAGTAAATAATGAATACAGAAAACAGAAAGAGCCTCAATCTAACTTCATCAACAGACCTGGAGGCTAAGAGTGACAGCCGTACAACAACATTTGTAACTTCTCTTTGTTTTGTGTTGAGATTTGAATTCAGTAAAAAGGTATCTGCTACTGTATGATGTGCAGACAGTCTTTGTTCGGTTAAAAGGTCAAAATCATAACTAGTACTGTAAATATTCCAGGTACTGACACAACAAAGTGATACCAGAAGATAAGATGTAACAGACTGGCACACAAAACCATTACATATCTGGAAACTTTTGCTTTTCCAAATATTACAGCTGACTTGACAGTCACTCCAGTCTTCAGCAAACACTGAAGTCTGAAATATAAAATCTTTGATTTTGTTACAGTGTTTGATAACTTCCCAAAATTCAAAACATGTCTTCATGGCTCAGTGTAGATGTTTTGAAATTCCCCACTTCACATCCAAGCACTTAAGAGGAAGATTTAAGGGAACGTTTTGGTTAGATTACAGAGTGAGGCTGTTCATCTTAAAAGACCATTACAACTATGTTTTGCATTTGACCAAGTAGACTTTCCAAGCATAATGTTTTTTGAAAATCTTTTTCCTTCTCTGTGGGCGTTCAATAAGTCCATTTATTGTATTTTATTAAAGTATGGAAATTAACCTGTTGTGTGTGCTAATTCATCACAATAAACATGATACATTTGACCTGGTTTTACTTCTTGGTGTATATATTTTTGTATTTGATAAAAGTTTTAATTTAATTTAATTTATAATAAATATAGTTGCTCTATTTCAATATTTTATAATTAATTTTGTGTGAATTTTATTGATTTATTTGACTATATATTTATATATTTAATTATACTACTTCTATTTTATTCATACATGGGGGGTGTTGTTTTATATTGTTCTTATTGTAAAGCACTTTGTGTTGCAAGGGATTTGTATGAAAAGTGCTCCACAAATAAAGTCTGATTGATTGATGGATTTCATTCAATATAAAGATCATATTCTATTTCTTTATGATTACAATAATTAATTAAATTAATCTTTTCATACATCTGCATGCTGATTTACAGGTTTAACATTCTGGCACCATAATTCATGACCATGATGAAGCTCTAAAAGTCCCACATTGTGGATGTTTGAGTGCATCCAACTATAACAAAAGAAAAGCAATCCATGCTGTTACATGCACAAGTAAACAAGACAACAAATAAAACCTTCCATGTTCACGTGTGCCTCTGACCTTTAATGAACGTGAGAAACTCCTCGTGTTTGACCCTGCTGCTCTGCATGTCGATCTTCAGCGTCAACAACAAAGTGAAGAGGAACTTGTGTTCTTCGTAGAGCCCGCGCGCTGCGTACTTATACACCTCAAAGGTCATGAACTCTATGATGTTGGCGATCCGTTTGCTGGTGATGGGGCTTTTGGAGGACCTGTTTAGGTTGCACATCACAGCACACATCAAAGTTCAGTCAGTTTGCAGCTCCTGCTATAATGCCACAAAATTATAGTTAACAGTAATAGTGACAGTTTCTCCATAATCAAATACAGACTACAGATCACAGTAGGATCAGAACACACTCATGCGTGAACAGTGTGAACTGTGAGGCTCAGGCTGTCTGCGACATTTGGTAACAATGAATTATGTGAAAGATTCCTGTAGCTGTTGAGAGTACTGGAGTGATTTGAAAGAAAAATGTATGTTCTTCTACTTGAGCTTGCAATTATTTGTCACTTTATTTCACTTTGCATGATGCATAAACAACACAGAACAAACAAAGCGCTATTTCCATAAACAGTTCACGATTCCGTGTCCAACCTGTAGTTTTAAAGTGACTCAGTAGCTTCTACCTTTAACATAACAAGCTGAAAATAATATATTTTCGTTAATTAAAGGATCTGATCTCTCCATCCTGATACATTCATTCTTAACTCAATCCAAATGAATATATATCCCACACACGTACCATAGACAGCAACAATGAAGTATGAGATAAATGAACAGAAAAACAGTTTGAGACCATGATAAAACAGACATTTATGATGAGGATTCGACTGTTATTGACTAATTTGTTTGTTGTATTCGAGAAGCTGAGCTATATATAAGAAATGGACACAATAAAAATGAACACCTGTTACATTTAAAGCAATTAAATCCACTGGCCAGCAACTAAAACTACTTTTATAAGGTTAAACAGCCTTATTGTGATGCTACTCTACCATTTTTAGGATTTCAACAATATTCAGGAGTCATCACCTCCACATCACCCTGAACAACGGTCATGTATGTAGACAACACAAACAACAAAATAATTCCTCATTCGGGAAGCAAAGAGCACAAAGCTTCATTTCGTTACAAAGGCATAATAATGAGAAGTAAATAGTAATTGTAAGTTAGCACCAAAAAATGTATACCTAGACATCTTGGCAATTACATGCAATTTGATTTGCCACTTTGTATTTTTTTAATCACACTGTTCCAATGTGCTCTGTGTACAATTCTAACATTTGGTAAAACATAACATAAGGAGCATCACTTCCCTGCTGTAGTTACTGTGTTGAAATGTGGACCAAGTAGAAAAACAGCAGACAAATAAGGTAGGATGAAGGTGTTGGGGCACAGATAGGAAATGTCTGGCTTTAATACACGTTAATATAATTTTGCCCTTTCTGAAAATCTGTGTTTTGGGAAAAGTTAATATAGCATCATGGATGTCTGCATCCTAATCAGATTCAGTCGCCTAGAAAGTGCAACTAACGATGCCGAAAACAAAAACAAATCCTCGTCTGAGAGTGGGAAAAACACAATGAGAGGAGAAACACTCATGGGCCAGCTGCAAAGGATCCCTCGCTATGGGCATAAACATGTTTCAACCAACACAAGTGTCACAATAAAAATGAATTTCATTTTCGGGATAAACTACGTCTTTAAAGGGCAAACCGATTCATTATAGAGAGCAGAAAATTATAAATGCCAGAGGATTCTCACCTTGCCAGAGAAAGGTCAAAGAGGCCCAGGAACTGTCTCAGAGAGGTCTGATACATGACGTTCACCATGCTCATCTCTGTGATCAGGAAGTACAGGATGCTGCCCCTTGTGGCCACTGAAAACACACACAAACACACAGGCACAAAATGTGCAAAACAAGCTAGACTGTGAAGGAATAACTTTCTGAATATTGTGTCTGTTGACTGTTTCCTCTTTTCATGAATTAAATCAATGTTTCTTTGCACAAAGGCCTCAAGCGCGCCCACCGAGTATAAAATTCATGATGATGAAGTGAATCAAAATATCTGTTATCAGTTTAACACAGATTGACGCATGATGGTCACTGCTTGACCTGAATTACTCAAATTACTGAATTACCAAAACTACAACCAACAGTGACGTCACCGTCTTGCGAGTTCAGAGCAGTTTGGAGCCAGAAATGACCATATTTGGACGATCTGAGGTGAGCAAGTGGTGGATCTGACTCAATCTGATTGGAAATCCTGCACCACCGGCCTGTCAATCAAACAGACACACTCCCAAAAACACATCTTTTTGAGGCCTATTTTCTTATTAATGATGGGATTATTTTCAGATGGACAGCCAGAAAACAAGTAAGAAAGAGGGACTTTTGCTTACAACACCATAAAACTTGTAAAAAAAAATGTATTGTCGCTTTTATTTAACGAGAGGAATTTAATGGGAGTCTATGGAGCCAGAGGCTTTTTAGAGCCGACCCCTAGGGGCCCTTGGTGGTATTGCAGTTTAAGGCACTTCTGTATTGGCCTCATTTTTCAGACCCAGAAGCTACTGCCACATTTATTTACAGTCAATGGATTGTTGACTTACATCTGGCAGACACACTGTGACCGACCAGAGTAAATAACCAAAACAGTGTAAGTTGTGTCTTTGAGGCGGCTGTTACCTGGTCGGTACTCCTCTCTGGCTGCATTGATCTGGATCTCGGTCTCGGCAGCAATAAGAAGTTTCTGAGTGACCTCCTCAGCTGTGCGCTTTGTGTTGCTAAGAACGAGAATCAGACTCTCATCATCCACCAGTGAACCCTACAAAAACATATTTATGAGAGAAAGTTAGAAAAACAATGAAAATGGAAACATAACTTTGGTAATTGAATTCAGAATTAAAGATAAAACTGAAAAATATTTATATTTTTTTCTATGATTCTTGCACTGGGTGAACTCAATTTTGTGCAACTTTCATTGTGAAACAAACTTGTTTAGACATTTAGATGTAATCCAGATGAGCATATTTTCCAGCATAGACTGTATCACCAGTCCATTTTTCATACTTTTATCAAGCAAGAAAGCACAAAGAATGAGACAAACTGCTTTTACAAATTAAAAGATAAGAAGAATTTATAGAACTTGGTCCCGACACTGCTCCAGTTTACACACTAAGAAATGTCACATGCCCATTTCTCTAATTCAGTTGGAGGCAATGCTGTTTTTCATTTCTAAATTTCTATGTCTAAATGATGTTTAAAATACATCATAATTTAAAGATGTATTTCTTGCCTGTGTGCTGGTCAGTCGGTAGAGCAGGTTGTCCTCTAGTTCCTTCATCTTTCTCTTGTTAGATGTCACATCTTCCAAGAGGTTTGTCCTCTCCTTCTCCAATTCCTGGTTACACACACACATGCACATGCGCACACGCACACACGCGCGCACACACACACACACACACACACACACACACACACACACACACACACACACACACGCACACACACACACACACGCACGCATGCACGCACACACGCACACACACACACACACACACACACACACACACACACACACACACACACACACACACACACACACACACACACACACACACGTACATATAGGTTATAAAGCTGCAGGTCAGCTGCGGGTCATTAAAATCAAAAGGTTTTTCACCTGTGGAGCAAGAATTTGACCAGTAAGATAAATGCATTTTAGATTGTGACATACTGTAAGTTAACATTTAGGCCTGAGAGTGGCCAACATGATAGTAAAGCACTTGTAGGACTTATCTTGTCATCCGAACCAAATGACGGTTTGGTCATTAGTGGCTGTGGCTATTTTAACCCTGTAAATGGCAGCGTCTTTAATATGACGGTGAGAGTCATATTAAACACGCTGCCATTTACAGGGTTAAAATAATTTGATTAAAAAGTTACCACTTCTGTCACGCTGACAGGTGGATTTTAAACCAATCACAATGCTACTACGATTCAGATTAAAGGCTTTCATAAAGCAGTTTTTTTTCCTGAGGTTTTAGGATAAATGCTCTTCTTATTCATATTTTTTTTTTAAATCTTTAATAACAGGCAAATATGATTTTCACAGTGCCTTAAAGCCTGACACTTCAGCCTTTTGATAACACCACACAGTAACAGTGCCATGCCCTGAATGTAAGTGAATACATTACATGAATTAAATGGGCTTTACAGAGAAAATAAATACTGTCAAGACAGCAGAGTGTGGTTATAAACTGAGACATAAAGTGAAAGTAAATGACTCAACAATGATGTTGAGCTCATGAAAGCAGCAGGTTTTATTGCTGAGAAAGTAGCTTCAGCTCCCATTATGATTAAATCCATATTTAGTACACAGATAAGAAGCTTCTCCTCTCATCTGGCATAAATCTTTCATTCTATGATCAGCCATTACCAGGGAGAAAATTGCTTCTCTGCAGTCTTTTCAGAGTGACAATCAATGCGTCCTCTGCATTGGTGCATTTATAATGCACTATTGTATGAGTATGAATGAGTCAAGTCACTGATGCTTTAGATGTGTGTGTCTTTGTGTGTGTATCTGCTATTGATGCATGTGAAGACTATTTCTGGGTGACTGGTTGTTTCTTCACACTGTCTGTGTCTAAGAGCATAATGATTGCCATGTTCTATATTCAAAGGGCGATAATGACCTCCGAGTTATATTGTCACAGTTTGTGCTCGCTAGAGAGAGAAAATGAGGTACACAGTGGGGCGGCTGCATTTAAATGGTCTCCAAGAGCTTTTCGAGGGACAAGAAGGATCTACACAAATAGCATTAAGTCAGTGGTACATCCTTTGTGTGGGAACATACTGGGACTCAAACTAATTAGCAATAATATAATAGAACATTATAACTTAATTTAAATAAGTCCCTAAATTGTATACAGTGGCCACCATTTTGTTTGAGCATACCTGCTTCTCAGTGAGGATGACTCTGCCCAGCAGCTGGTCCTCCAAGCCTCTCATAGTGACAGTGAAGTCAATGATGGAGGAGCGAGCACTGATTTCGGGAGTGTAAGCCGGGTTAGGCAGTTTAGTGGTCATATATAGACGAAAGCCCTTCATCACATCCACCTCTTTGTCACCAACTTTCACCTGCAAAAGGAAGGCATTTTCATTATCAGTTAGAATATCAACTATCCACACAATACCAGCATGAAGAGCATCACAAAATACCTACACACATGCATATGTATCACAAATACATGTTATTTATCTTGATTATTCAGCCAAATCTTCCCTAAACCACTTCAAGACAACAACTCCAGGACTTATTTGTTATGAACTTAAGAAACAACACGACAGACATGATAAACACTTTGCAGGACAAGCTGCTCAGAAACATTTCCTGTCTATTTGGTACAAGTGTGTGCATGTGCATGGATGTGTGCCTACATTTGCCCTGATCAGCATTTAATTACTCGTGGCAGTATAACTTCTAATTATCCATCTGCTGGTTTTTCCCTGGAGCCGTCGACACCTTCACTTCCTCCTCACACCAGGATATTAATAGAAACTAAAGCTTTTCAGGGAGCGGTAGGAGGGAGACACACACCTCTAATCAGGTTATTAAGTAGGCAAGAGACTTTTGTCTGTGCTTACTTGCAATAACCACATGGTGTGTGTGTGTGTGTGTGTGTGTGTGTGTGTGTGTGTGTGTGTGTGTGTGTGTGTGTGTGTGTGTGTGTGTGTGTGTGTGTGTGTGTGTGTGTGTGTGTGTGTGTGTTGTATTTTTTTGTTTGATGCATGTGTGTGAGTGAGAGGGAAGCAGCTGCAGTGTCAGCTGTTGACTATCCAGCATCAGCCACAGCCAGAAGTTAACAGGCAATAATGAGAAACAGAAAAATGCCTTTATTTGAAAAAAAAATCTAATAAGATTACCAGACTTATCACAGTGTGAGTATGTTTGTTGGCTACTTGTATGTATTAAAAAGGACTAACATTACACATTTTTTTAATGCAGCTTTTCAAAATCTATGAACAATGTGTTTTCACAAGAGCTAATGATGCTAAACTTCTGTCCAAAGCGCAAAACAAATAAAAGTAGAAATCAATTGTGCCACAGACGCAGCGACCATGCTAATAATAATTTAATCTGTCCCAACACATATGATTAAGGACACATGCTCAAGCTGGAGCGGTTTGAACAACCAGGTCCCTCTCCTTCGTCTCCAGACTGTGCTACCTATGTTGTGCAGTGTCAGCCACAACAAAAAAACAGATTGCTCATCTGGTTTTCTGCTGTCTAAGCTTTCCAACCTGTGTCGTACAGTTGGGACACTTGGCATGGCTTGGAGGTGCTGGCATGCTCCCATCATGCCTCTCACAAGCACTCAAAACACACCAGTCCGCATTTCAAACTCTTCTAACTAACGGATAAAGAAATCCGGTACACGAGAGTCTCAGTCGGTTTGTTCTGCCATTTTACCTTGTAAGTGGAGCCAGTTTTGATGAAGTTTTTCTCGAGGATGTTGTCAAGCGCGGGGTCCAACTCCTCCCCGACATCCTCAATCAAAAGGGGGCGTCCAAGAGACAAACTGTCCTCGAGGTGGTTCTTGAAGTACTTATGGTTCAGTGAGGTGATCTGAGATCAGAAAAGTGAACATGTTTAAAAATGCTAACTGTGTGATTTCAATATGTACGGGGGTCAGAAGCTGATGATAAATTGGCAAGTCAATCACCCATCTATGAAACAGAGAGGGGAGTGCATCTGATTCTGTCAAATAAGGGAGACGTGTTTGGTTTCTCTGTCATTCTCTCAAAGCTACGTAGGCCAACCTCTGTCTGGGGACTGTGACTACTCAAGCTAATAATACACCAGTTTTAAAGCGAGCCATTTTTAGAAAACCTTATGAAAATAAATCCAGTAGGTCTGATGATGTAATTTGTAGAAAAGGTTGAAACCTACGGGAAATGCATCTTCAGGATACTCATAATAGGATTGCAGAATGCATTCTCTCAGCTCAGAGATTGCCCCTAATTGAGCCAGTGACCTTGGCTGAGCTTATTACGCCTGCAGGGTTTTACACTTCTTTTTCCAGTATGCTGTGCAACTTGGTCAATGGAAATGGAAGGGCAAACAGAATGCTGCGGAATCTGAGAAACTCTGACTATTATTACTATCAAGCAATGTAAAGATTTTAGAGACCACTAACAATCAGAACTGACATGGAGGATTCAGAAAAATTAAAGAAATCCTTTATATTGTAAAGAGATATGTAACTCAGAAAAAGAAGCATAAAACACACTGATATTGAAATATGGACCTAGGGTGGGCATAGTTTTGGTAAAAAGTTAATGGAAAGTACTCATCAAACCAACACAGTTGAAAAAATGCCAAACCTGCAGTTCACTCCTGGCCTCTTTGTTTTTGATCCACATTTTTCCCTGTGTCTGTGGGTCAATAAGGAGGGGGAAGCGAGCCGCTTTGGTCACAATGATGCCGTTGTGGATGGACAGGTCATCATTGGGGAGCCCCTGTAAGACAGAAGATGAATGATGGGTGAGGCTCAATCCTAAGTAATTAACATCTACATAAATCACTTCTTTTTATTTCAAGTATTCAAATCAACCGGCAACCAACAGTGAAGCCTATGCCGTTGTAAAGCCTTGAGTTGCATATATGGATGAGCTGAGCAGCAGTGGATCTGACTCAGTCTGATTGGGAACCCAACGAAACTATGCCCCGCCCACCAACAGCTGAAACCTGTCTGCACCACAGGCCTGTCAATCAAACAGACACGACCCCAGAAACATTTTTTTTTAGGGCTAATTTCAAATTAATGAGGGGATTATTTTCAGATGGACTGCGAGTAAACAATATAAAAAAACAGTGACTTTAGCAAATGACACCAAAATGACAAGTGGAAAATGTATTGATTTTGTATTTCATGAGAGATGTTGAAAGGGAGTCTATGGAGCCAGAGCCTTTTTAGAGCCAACACCTAGTGGCCCTCCGTGGTATTGGAGTTTTACGCACTTCCGCATCGGCCTCCTTTTTCAGACCTGGAAGCTGCTTTTATTTACAGTATATGATTGTAATTAATTTAACTTCACTGTCGAGTATGTGATTTAGTCATGGCAAACATCCAAATAATAGATACATTTATGCTACAAAGAAGGAAGCTGATTATCAATACTTAAGTACCTATCACAGTCTTTAACTGCAGTCTTCCAGGTACAATAGATCAACTAGATTAACATTTTACAGTACAGAGTTATCACATACTGTATATTCTACATCAATAAGCACTAAAAAGGCTCTTTGGTAGCAGTAAACTAAATGGATCACTGACCTGTAGGTTCCACTCACTAACAGTGGGCGCATCAATGAGCAGCTCGGTCACATTGAGGTTGTTGCCAAATGGGATGCAGCGCTGCTTCAACTCTCGCTGCCAGTCACTCAGGAGCAGATTACGAAACTCCTGATTAAATGGTCCGGAGTAAGAAAGGAACGCTGTGGCCAGCAGAACATCACCTGGATCGGGACGACACAGGTGTTGTTATGAGGTCACACTTAAATACTGGTGAAGTCTCAGCACAATCAGATGAAGCAAGTCAATATTAGGAATTAATTGTCCAGTCAAACAGTAATATTTTCACCACAATGCTGATAATTGAAGGATTAGCATGTGTTTTTGAAATGATGCCTTTAGGCTAGTTCTCCAAGTGTAACTTTATTTGCTAATCACCCAACCAAACCTCAATACTATGAATGATAGAGCATTAATTATTACATCTCTCTGCTGCCATGGTTACATTTTGAAAGCTTTATGGTACCCACCCACAAGGCGTTTGGTTAGGGCAGCAAACTCTTTGCTCTGTTCCGTCCATCTCTCCTTCTCGCCAGCGAGACCGCTGATGAGGCTGGATGCTGTCTGCATCTTGTGTCTGCAGCGTTCAGCATCCTCCAGCAGTGCCTGATGGGAGAGGGCCCGGAAAACAGGTCAGTAGGTTGATGTGTCTGTTCAGCTTTGTCTGTCTATCCATCCAACTCTTATTCATCCATTTATTCTCTGTACATCTGTATGGATTTATACCCCTCTTTATGTCAGTGTATATGGACAAAGAGTGAACTTTTATATGAACAATTCCTTTGGACTTAAGATGGTCTCTAATCCCACTACAATAGGATACACACGTGGGATTGCTGATACGCAGATGACAAAAAACACATGTACTTGCATGCTATCTTTATCTCATTGTGGATATCCCTCAGGTGCCTCAGTCCAAAAACATGAAGGCTGGGTTCATTTAAACTCAAAATTATCCTTAGCAGTCAATAATTTCTGTTTCTTTAATAAAGACCCGTTTAGGCTTTCCCTTTATTAAAGAGCAAGTGAAAATCAACAGTTTCTGTCTGAGCCCCAAAAGTCTTGCTGGAGATGAACAGCTCTGCGTCTCAATCACAAAATTATAAGAGTCAACTTGGGCAGTCCTGATTTCTTAAACTACTTTAATTACCACATATTTCAATGCCCACCTTCTCATACAATAGACACAATATTTAGCACTTGTGTTCACGAAACATGCTGCTGTAAAAAGGACAGGAGTGACCTGGGACAGACAAATCTCATTGTTCTAGGACATTATGAATTGAACCAAGGCAGCACAAAGACAGCTTTACTGTAGGAATTCAAACTATTGTACAGCACAGCAGGTGAATTATGTAGGTAATTGGATCACCCGTTTGGATCCAGGCTTAAGAGTTTAATGTTATGTGCTATTCAATCCTACCTAAGCAAAATTCATTGTATTATGATTTTATCACTTCAGTGGCTCCAGTGGGAATTTTTCCAAGTAAATGATAAAGGCATAAAGTTCCATATGCAGAAGCAACAATATACCATAAATAATGAATGTCACATCTGCTTTATTGGACATGATGTAATTGTTTTTTTTTTTTTTAAGCACATACTGCTCTTTGATTGAGTGGTAAACTGATTTTATAGTTGTTTTTTGATTAAGTTAGTAAAGCGGTTGACCTGTTTCTCCATCATAGCCTTCTCATATTCCCCCTGTACCACATCCAGCTCTGCCTGCTTGGCATCCAGCTCAGCCTGGGCTTTCTGAAGGTCCACATTAGCTATGGCCAGACGATTCTGCTGCACTGCCAAGTTAGCCTAAAAAAAACAGAGAAGGGAAAGATGGAGAGAAGAAGAGAGAGAGATCTGAGATGCTTTCATTGCACATAAAACCCTGCAGGATTCATAGTCAGTTTTCTTGTGATGAGGCTGTGGAAGATGGAGAAAATGATGAAAGACCAAACGAGGTGACAATGTGAACGATTTGAAAGAAAAGGAGAGAGTGGCGTTGGGAGTGAATGCTTTTTATGGAAAAATAATGGAGGAAACTCTCAATTTAGAGAGATGAACTGATTAAATACTTCAGAAAATGTTTCAGCTCAGGTCGTGACAGATAGCATAAAATAAGCAGGGAGGTGGCAAGGTCGGAAGTACATCTTTTATTAAGACTTTAGAAGTGTAAAGACAGCTTTAAGAATCAAACTGCAGATGCAAGAATAGAGATTTACAAGAGAACCTGAGGGAGGTAGCGAGAAACTGGAGCTAAACAGTGGTGGAGAGCTGACTGGAAGGCCAAAAGAGGAAGAAAGAGTCTGAAAGATGACAGCGGTAGGAAAAAAGGATATTTTCTGGGTAGAACTGAGGCTGTGGAAAAAGCACAGAGGTTTAGGGACAGAGATTCACAGAAATGTTGTGGTGTTTCCTTAGTGTGTGTGCGTCTGGGTGTGTTTGCGTGGCTCGGGACAAGGAAGTCGGGTGCTTTCATTTAATATTAATTGGCATCTGAGAGGACCATCCCTGCTTGTCTTTCTGCCTGTCTGTCTGTCCAACTGTATCGCCGGCTGAGAGTCTAGCTGGCCAGCTTAGATGGAGGCCATCACTGAGCTGGAAACCAGAAAATCAATTTGCTAGGCTGTGTTCCACACTTTAGCTAAAGGTCAGGATCAAAGCAGAGAAGCGAGCGGTTCTCGTGAGGGTTGTAGAGAATATGAGAAAAACAGAATATGTTTGTTTGTTTGCGCAAGAGAGAAAATGAGAGAAGCAGAAGAGAGAGGAAAGCAAATTGTGAGAGATGGAACAAGGGAAAGTGGAAAGGGAGTGAGATATGGGTGGGGTGAACAGAAACATGATGGTGGAGAGAGGATGGAGAAAATTAAACGTTGCAGATGCAAAAAAAACAAGACTGAAAATGAGACCAGCTAACAAGGGGGAAGAAATTAGATAAAAAAGAAGAAGACACAGACAGATGTGAAATTAGAGTTTCATCATCAGGCAATGTTGTTGGTGAACTCGGCAAAAAAAAAGAAAAAAAAAAAAAAGAATTGCATCAGTTAGCTTTTTAAATATTGTAACACATCGGACATTCGCTTTCAAAATATGTGACCTGACAGAATGATCATTGAGATCCTACCTTATTCAAACTCATATTTGCTTTGTGTTCATGAAAGCCTTGAATGGAAGAACCTCTATAAAGGACAGTCATAGACATACAAGACTGACCTTCACAGTGCACTCTAAAAAAAATTCTGGTGTTTCATAGTATACAGTATTTCAATTCACCAATAATGGTCCTGTCTGCTGTTCTTTAGACTGTCCATTTTGTCATTATGAGAAATAATAACAGTGAAGACTTTTTTCAAAAAGGTTTTGGGACATTTGCATGAATTCACTGGGTTAAACTAGCAGGGTGAAAACAGCTATTAGCTAGTGAATATATCTTACATAATCCAAGTGCTGTGAGAGTATAGATATGTATGGTGCCGTATTAGTCAAGTAGTTTGTGTTTGTAGCTGTGTGTGTAAACACAGTGTTTACTGTAGAAATCAGAACATCTCGTTTCTTATGTTGTCGAAAGTCAGAAGAGTTTCTCAAGTTCATTCATTTCAAATCTTTACATTGGTGTGACTTTGATGTTACCTTTTACTAATGCCAGATTTCTAAATAAAATGACGAGTAAATTCTGATCTCACACACAGAAAATCAAACTTATTTCATCCTACAATATAGAGGATCATATCTAAATGGTCAGATACTAATTAGTATGACCTTTCAGTGCCCCAATCAGGTCTCCACTTTGTGACCGTGATGAGGACAGTGAGTTTCATGATTAAGCTGTCTGCATGGGAAAATCCGTTTCTTGGTTTGTATAAAGGGATTAAATTAAAAAAAAAAGGCCCATAAAACTTGACTTGAGATGCACCCAGTTTTATCTTTTTTGTATTTGTGCGCTCATGATCTGTCGATAAAAACCTAATCCTTCCTCAAATTTGTGGCACTTCTATTACCTCCACTGTCCACAAATTGTCGCTGCCAAAATGTGAGAATAATTTTTTTTTTAAATTATTTTTAAATCAGAGACAGTCTGTGCTATTTTGTGTAGCCTGGGGTGTTCCTGCAGAGAAACAACCACTCTCCTCCAAGTGTTTTTTATTTATCAGAATGGACGAATTGGAGAGCATGGATTTTACCCAGGGAGTGTGTGCACACAACTGCTATACATTTATTAGGGTGATGATGATGGTTCTATCACACTGCCTGTCTCAGTACAAGGGATTTTAGCAGCTTGATATATATCCATTTCTGTATAATGCTTTCAACCAAAAAGAATAACTTTTATTAAAAAAAAAAGATTTTGTGCTGCATACTGTCTAGAAACACAAACCACTGTGCTAAATCTACAACACTCGATGTTACCTTCAAGGGCAAGACTTCCTTGTTGATGGAGAAGAAGGAGGCCATGGCTTTGGTCCATGATGCAAGGCCGGCCACATTGCCACACACCCTCTTCGCTGTTTCGATGTTGTAGTCAGGCATTTTAAAATAAGGCTGCAGCAGCTCCACCATTTCCTCATTAATGGTGTCTTTGGGGAATTGCTTCAAGAGAAAGGAAGAGGCAGAAAAAGGGGAACGGGTGTGGGGCAGTTTTAATTGAAAGAAAGGAAATGGGACTTATTTTAGCCTGGACACAAATAATATACTTATCAGCCACACATGAACTCTATCGGAATCTAAAAACATGGAATGCAAAACTACATGAAATTAAAACAGCATGAAATTTGAGTAAAACGATTTGGATTGAGAGAGAAAGACTGGGAAAAGTTCAGGTACTAAAAGATGGAGAGGGGAAAAAGGAAGAGAGGATGTTATTGAACAAAATCTACATTTTTTTTTTTTCCAAGAGTCTTCTTATTTTGGTAAATACACACCGAGATAAGATCATGGTCATCCTGTATATTTTCAGAATAATTTTGAACATAAGAAACTATAACTGATTTTGATGGAAGAGAAGGTACTAATCCCTTCCATATGACTTCCTTGGAGTTCAGTCTGGTCCCTCACTAACGCATGTACAGTACAATGATTTTACCTTCTTTTATGTTCAGTACAGTAAATTAATACATGAGCCACAAAGGATATCTCCTAAATCATGTGTTTTAAGCTATATTTGAGCAGTTTAATGACAGCATCTACACTTTAATTAGATCTCAACTGTACAAATTGGATATTGGTAAGTGCACCTGCAGGCTGCCCAGGAAGTTTCCAGCCGTCATGAGCTTTAAGGATTCCTGCCAGGACGGAGTGTTACAGTTCTTCTCTGTGTCCATTTTCACGGTGTTGACCCGCCTCTGGAAGAGCAGCAGCACGCAGTCCATGATCCGCATAATGAGGTGAGGCGGCCGGCCAAGTGTTCGCACAGTGGCAATGTCTGATGGCTTGATTGTCTGTGTGGGCAAAGACAGAGGAAACAGAGGAGATCAATTTCAACACATGTTGTGTTGTAAGGTGATTAGAGAGAGAATAACTGTGATGAGAACAAAGAAAAATAACTTGTTTTCATTTGAGCATATACTGTAAAGAAGGCAGTGTGTGCTGTAGGAAATACAACCAGAGGAACTGACAAAAAGAGACAGTGAAATACAACATCAAATTAAGTGTAAATTCCAACAGAATGAGAGGCGTTCAGCAGAGGGGGACATGGAATAATCTCAGGGGACTGATTAAAATGAGAGACAGCAGAAGTGTAAAGAAAACGTCCCAGTGAGAGTTGTTTGGCTGCTTCATCAGGCTGCCTGCCTGCTGGACTCATTTCTGCTCTTTCCTCCCTGTTCCATTTCCATTTAGCCCAAGTCCAAAGTGAATCTTCCACAAGACATTCAGCCAGCAGACAATCTGGTTTATCATGTACTTCTACTGTCACCTCTATTATCTTCCGCTTCTCATGGAAATGTCTCAACAGGGTTACGAGCAAATCATTTAGTTACATTCTACAGTATGTACTATAAAAACACAATTGTGGCTACTGTATTTTAGTTTTCTGCTAGCCAGTCAGCTTTGTGGAGATTCCTGTGCAAGGCAGCCACTATTGAAATATTATACAATGATAGTGTTCTCTAACATGAAAGAAAAGCATCCTGTAGGAACACCAGCCTCTGTGACTTATTCCCAGCTATTACTGCTATTGTGCATCAGTAATGAATATTGCTGCTGTAAAACAATACTTCCAAAAATCCCTTTTGTGCATTTTAACAGAAAATATGGGCAGATTGTAGTCAGTTAGTGAGATATGAACACACAAAGTGTAAATCTCATGACCTTCTGGCAAAATAAATACATACTACTTTTACGAAAGTGATGAACAAACACTATACATATAAGACCTTGATTGCAAAGAAAAATGCAATATGATCATCTGAATTTGACGAGGCTAAGCACCTGCAGTCCAGCCGGGCTCTGCCAGACTCTTGCTCAGCTTCGGTTTTCTTCACTGTGACTTTAGTCTGGAAACTTCAGCCAGTCTGAAGGGCGGACCAATCAGTGACCAGTGTCGCTTGGTAAGTGTCATGAAGTTGAAGTCATAACATTTTTTTCTAAATCTAGTTGCAGCAGTGGTGGATCTTTGGTGCATATGATGGTCAATGCTGATTGGTTTAAGGCTGCTCCAAAACTAACCTGAGGTCTACATCCAGTAGGATGAAATGACTGGAAAAAATGTCCTAAAGAGGGTAACCAAACATATATTCACACAGTGAATTTGGATCTTGCAACACCACGTTAGCTGCAGTCTGCCCCTGGACTTAAATTAATTGGTTATGGCAATATTATATTATTGTATTTTTATGGAAACGTGTCATTGTTTCTTATCAGCTGCAAAAGCAAATAAATATATAATGAGTAGATTTACACTTTTTCCAGTGCTGTCTCAGGCCTACAGCAAGAGCAGATGTAACTAATAGAGTGTCCACTACAGAAAACAAAATCGTGCCCTCTCTGTGTTCATCTCAATCATCCAGGTAGTAAAATGTCAAACTGAAAGTAACAATTACAAGAGTCTGACCAGGGTTGCCTGTTTGGAAATCTAAGTTTTCCATATGTAGCAGCAAGATACAAATTCTAATCAGGGCCCTGCCACAGGAGATCTGTATGCAACCATCTACCCAGGAGGACAGCTTTAATTACAATGCAGCTCCAGGCCCCAGAACACCAGACTAAATTTAAACACACCAGCATAGGAAGGCTGTGGGCAAAACCTTCATGCACCTTCACACAGCCAGTCAAGAAGCACTCTAAGTGGAACCCTGGAGCAACACAAAGTAAGAGAGCAAAGCAGATATCAGCAGGGTTTGCATTCAGCCACACACCGAGGCACAAGCAACTGCTGCGACACACAGTTTACTGACAGTTTCTCAACCCTGAGGCTACGTTGTAGAGCAAAATTAATCTGGCACAAAGAGCATACAGGAGTAGAAGACAATGCATGAGGAGTGGTACTGCATCACAGGCTTGATTAAAATTGGTCACAGTAAATAGGTGATGAATATGAACATTGAGCCCTTACAATACTATTCATACTGTACGCAGGCATTCCTCATTGATTAAATATATAATTGAAAATAAATATTGTAAAAAAGTCTTTCAATAATTTGCAGAGAATGTCCTCATGACATTTTCCCCCCTGTGGAAACATACTAACCTGACGTGTCACATGGTTTGTTACACAGAACAATGCAAGAAGCGGCTCTGGAAGTTGTTTAGAAGATACTTGGCAGGTGAATGGGTAAATAATCTTTTTATCACTGGCTTATTTCAATCGATCAGATCATTGCTGTTTTTTTTCCCCGAATGAACAGTTCCTTCTCGCTGTTGTCACACCTAAACCACGGCCATAGGTGTTAGTAGTTTCTCCTAAGATGCTGATTGGTCCGAACCACCGCCGGTTCGGGATCAATCAAACTTATAACATGAAGCTCTACAAGATGGATGTGGTAAACCCATCTGCTTGGCAAATTAAGAAACATAGAGTTAGGTAAAAAAAAATTGGATTGGATTTTCAAGGCGGTAATTTATAGTGTGTTTTAGTCTTTAAGCTATCAATAGGATGGGAGAGTCACAATAAATTGGAGCTGAACCTTTAAACTTTGGGCAATATTTGTCAAGAGGGCTATATCTTCCACACAGTTCTTTCTATACTGATGCAAACCTACTCAAATTAAAACTTGACACTTTAAATTATTGTCCAAGAGCAAACATGTACAACTGTCCAAATTCTTATGATCTGTCTGGACTGTCTCACCAAAACTAGATTGGGATTGACTGAAATCAAATGTTCATTGTCCCGAATGCATCCTACTGACTGATTGAAACATGTATTCCTCATGATGAACTGCAGTCACTTTGCTGATGCTCAGTTTTATCATTCACTGCTTTCATCAGGTTATTTTAATTTGTGCAAATCTTCAGTCTATGAGTAAACTAATGACATTCCCATCATCTTCAGGTGTATTTTGTGTTTAGTACTAATTAGCAAATGTTAGCATGCAAGCATGATTAAAATAAAGTGAGTTAGCGTTTAGTTGTTCTGACTAACGAAAGTTGCCAACATGGCTGTAGACTCTTTGGCTTGTTCACATACAAAACATTTCTTTTTACATACACAACTAGTTTAGACTCAATTCTGTCCAACTGAGAAAAATAAAGCTGATCAGAAATCTGGGAGTTGCATATTCAACATTTCCTATACCTGCAGTGCAGCCTCTGCCTCCTGAAGAGCTGGCCGGGCAGCTGCCAGTTTCTCCTCAGCGATGGCCTTGTCAGCTGAAATACGGTCTACGATGGCCTGAGCCTTGTCCTTCACTTTCTGCACCTCCACCTTCACTCGCTCTGCTGCCTGGGCTTTTACTGTCACCTCCTTCAACACCTGGAAGTATTGACAAAAAAGAAACATCTCAACTTTTAAACCTTATTCAATCAACACAAGAAGAACTGCTAATCTGGTGTCAAATGTTAATGCCATTCATTATTCGAAGCAAACACAGATTGAATCGAGACATACTGTATGGCAGAACTGCTGACATGAACAAGAATTGTAACAATAATTGGGAATACAACAAGCACCCACTTGAACATCCAAGCACAAATTACAGCAGTGGACAAAATTAACGCTTTTCTTTATTTCTTCTCTATTGAATTTTTGTTTAATACTTATTTATTCATTCATGTAACGAAATAGCTTATATTTCACTGCTGATCATCCACATCGACATATACCTGCACATACACTTGGAGTAAAATATAGCAATATATATATAACAGCAGTCTGACATTGTCAGTTTAGTTCATTATGGACTGGGTTGCAACTTTGATCTTAAATTTCTGCGTCACAATTCAAATGTAACAAAATAACATCACCTGTTTCAAAACCTACCATATCAGCCTTGTCATTGGCAACCTGAAGCTCCTTCTCTTTCACTTCCAGTTCTTTGCTGAGAGCTGCGACAGACTCTGATGCCTCCTTCAGCTTTTGCAGACCAGTGTTCATTCTACACCAGAGAAACATTTAACACAGTCAGCCAAACAATATGTTCTTATAGCATAATTGCACCCTGCTACTACTATATAAAATAGACTATCTGGGATACGTCAGCAGGTCTACAATGCAGAATCTTTGGTTTGCTGTGCACCAAGAGGTGAAAATACTTTTAGATTATTGCAAAGGCTTTTCATCCTTTGTAGGTTTATGGTAAAATATGGCCAGAATATCAATTTCATGATATCACTTCAACAGCTGCCAAGGAATCTTGGCGAGGCTTGGGGAGTATCTGATAATCCAACATGTGTGATAAAGGAGCACAGTAATGTTGTGTTTTTCCTCAGATCTGGTATGTCGTTGAAAGGTGTAGTTTATCCTGCACTCTCAAAACATGACTCATGACTGATCTGTTCTGGACAGACCAATCAGATCAATTTGACAATCATTATTTCATTAGTCTGCACCTTAATCATCTGTACACTTGGTGCCATTAGTGAGTTGATAACTATCCCTGATTCCCAACCCACTTTAGTTGCTGGCTTTTCACAGCTTTCCTAAAAACACATCACCAATGAAAGGGAAATGGAAAACTTCCGGCTAAGATGGAATAACAATCGCCCTAAATTCTACAAAGTGCTCAATGTTACCATTTTAACAAATATTGAACTTAATTATTTAAGTCTGTTTACCTGTTGGCAAGAGTCTGTACTTCAGACCTCTTCTCCTTATAGATGGATTTGTAGCCCTGAATGAAGGACAGGTAGGATTTGGGTGTGATGTGCGTAGAGCGTCGGTATCTAGATATAAATTAAATTTGATTAGATTCATTTCATGACATATTTTAAAGTAGGAGAATCATGCAATATTATAACATTTAACCTGTAACCTAATTCAGCAGAATCTTTAATACCTTTCAGAACCACTAGTACTCAGTGTTTCATAAGTAATACGTACATACATTTAAACAGACAGAAAGATAGGCACATGGATAGATTAATAGAAAATTGACAATATAATTATATATATAATAATAGACAATAATAGACAATATAATAATTAAAAGGTAAATTGGCATTTATTTCCTGAAAAACGGCATGATAACTGCAGTATATCAAATTATATTCACCGATTCAGTTCATTTCATTTCAAACCTTGCAACTGGTGACATACTAAGGCAGTAACAACTTTACTTGTACTTTTAGACTTTAAGACTAAGTCTATCAGCCCATCAGTATATATGCACATACGTACATACATACATAGTATTCAACAGTTGGTTGAATAAAGTACTGTGCAGTACCTCTGGAAGTAGTCCACACACTTCTCTGCCACACCGTCCTGGAAGGAGCCCATGCACTGAACCACCTCACTTTTGACCTGAGGTGAGCACTCCATGTCATAGACAGACAGGAAGTGCTCTGAAACTGAAGGACAAAAGGAATGACAAGGAACAGAGTTAACAGGCGAGCAGAGAGGAAACTTGTTACAGCAACCAAACTTTAAACATAAATATATCTAAGCTAACTTCCTGCTTCATACACTCACATTGTCAAAAAGTCAAATTGTTTTTCAAGCAGGAATAACTGCAACTGCATGACACATTATGGATTATTGGCCTTGGTACATCTATTGCTATAACATCTGAGCCATATGACTGACTGAGTCAACAAAGTAGAGAACGGACATTCAGAAACAGAAGGCGAGAGCAGGGCATGATTGGAAGTATTGATATTTTCACAATTCCCTGACAAAAAACACATGTTGAACAGATACTGTTTTTCAGGACAAAACCGATTATACAGTTTAAGAATAGCTGAAAAACTGAAGACCTTTTACATTTTTATAATTTTCAATTACAATCAAGCAATAAGCTGACAGAACCCCTATACTATTGTAAAAATGAACAACTGTAGTCATGCTGCTGGGATTTATGGCAACAAACACAATTTGAGAATTCTTAATTTTGATCTGACTTTCAGTAATTAGGAAACACTCGGAAGACATTCTTAGCAAAGTGACTGAGTGATAACTGAGTGTTATAATATTATCTGAATATTTATTCTATAGCCATGGTTTAATAGCACTTAAATAACAGCAGCCACTCTAAGAGTACAGCAATATCCAACAAAAAATTCCTTTATTGGTGTACCTGCAACAAGAGCGTCTTTAGGCCAGCGGCTGAACCAGTCCATGGTGCAACCAGATATCAGCGCTGGGAACTTCAGCGCCCGGTTGCGGAACTTTTCCCCGACAGGTGAAAAGCACAGAACGACGTGGAGATTATGGCGGACGCGTGACATAAAGTAGTCGTACAGGTTTTCATTGGTCGGTGGTCGTCTGGGAAACTCCCGCTTCATGATAGGGATGAGATCGCTCAGGATCTCATCAATCTCATCACGAGCGAACAAGTTGGACACCTGCAGAGAGAAACACACTCCTATTAAGTCACTGATATCACAATAATATCATATAATATTTGTATGTATACTGAAATTTTTTTACATTTAACATTAGGTCAGGTTTAGAGGTAAAAAAAAAATAATATATATATATATATATATTTGGTAAACTCGTTCCCTTCAAACACATTATTTCATGGATTTCTTCATATTTTATCTGTGTGCTGAAGAAACTCTGAATTGATTTGGTGGTACTGTACTGCATTCTTTCACATTGTTTTGTGTCAGATCACTAAATCCCTCGTTGCAGAGACAGAGAGCATGCAACTGAAAGAGGAGGGAGCGAGAGCATGGGAACATGTGGTGTTGTGGTTACCAGCACCGTGTCTCAAACCATCTGCCGCTTTACTCTCACATAAACAACAACATCACACCAACAACTCACTCTTCCTTTTTGTTTCTAATCTCTGTCACCTCTGTCACTGTTTCTCTAACACACAGCCATCCCAACACTACAGCAACACAAAACTCTCTCACCAACATATACAAACACGACACAGAAACCTCTCACCTGCACACCAACAACGGCCAAACACACATAACACTCTTCCCTGGTCCTCACTTCAATTTCCCTCCCCTGGCAAAGCAGCTGCTGCTTAAATTATTATCTAGCCAGGGAGGTAGAGGAAGGGTGAAAGAGAAGCTGGGGAAAAAGACGAGGATAGCAATGCCATCACGATGAGGCAGAAAGCAGGGGAACACAAAAAACATTAAAAAAAAAAAAAAAGAGGAAGAGGTGGAGGAAAAAGAGCAGGACAGAGGAAGAAAAGATGAGAAAATAAGTTAATAAAAAGTAAACAGAGGTGGAAAAATAAGGGAAAACAGGTGGGAGGTAAAGAAAAAAACGGAGGAAAAAGGGTTGTTAACATGCTGTTTGAAAATACCAATTCTGATTTTTATGTTTGACGGCTTTGTTTTATATATAAAAATGGAAGCCTGAATGTTTTTTACACACGTCATGCTGAGTATCATTATGATCAGAAGGGAACACTTAAACAACACATCCTAGATCTCAATGAATGAAATATTCCAGTTGAAAATCTTTATTCATTACATAGTGGAATGTGTTGAGAACAAAATAACATGAGAATGATCAATGGAAATCAAAATCATTATCCCATGGAGGTCTGGATTCAGAATCATACTCAAAATAAAAGTGGAAAAATCAGATCACAGGCTGATCCAACTTCTGTGGACCAGCATATGGTCTTCCAATGGGTCTGAGGATCTCATCCCGGTATCTAATGGCAGTCAGGGTCCTGGATGAGCTGCACTACCTGAGCAACTTCTGTGGGTTGTAGACACCGCCTCATGCTACCTCTAGAGGTGAGGGCACTGGCAAAATGCAAAAGTGACCAAAATTCAGCCAGAAAGGATGAGGACAGAGAAATGGTCTGGAAATGGAATTAGATTGGACAATGCAGAGGACAAAATAGTAGTACAAAGGAGTACCAATAGAAGAGGATGAAGGTAATGAGGGGCAAATGAGCAAGAACAGGAGGAAATACAGAACAACCAATGAGAGGAAGAGGATGAGTGGGAATGGGAAGACAGAACAGATTGGAAGAGCAAGTATAGAAGAAGAGAGGAAGAAAATGTGTACGAGTAGAAGAAAAATGCAAACTGCAAAATAAAAAGAGAGAGCAGAGAAAATTGCTTTGGAAATGCTTTTTTTTTTTTCTCTCATCACAGCCGCTGTGTCCAGTACAGTGGATGACTCTGGGACTGCAGCAGGGAAATGTGCTAACAGCGGCACTTGACCTTGAAGCTGCCTTCTGTTACAGAGAAATGCAGTAAACAAGCCTTTCTGAGTGCTGCATTACAGAGGGGACCGAGCTGTAGCTGACTCTTCTGTCCATTGCAGATTAATTTCATATTGAAATCTACAAGAAAATAATAGTGGAATCGTATTGACAAGGGAAATGGAATTTGCTATTTAATTTGATTGAACTGATATAAACTGTTCTGCTCATATCCCAGATACATGGTTTTCTCTTCTGTCTGTGCCGTCACTGCCATGGTGTTACAGTCATGGAATGTTTATTTCATCCCAGGGTGAATGCAGTGTGTGAATCCATTTTGTGCAACACAAACTAGATCATGTCTAATATGAGTATCTGAGTCAGTGCAGGCCACAACTTTGCATATCCAGGGTAGGTTTTCCTCACACTAAACTGTTGATCATTAAAACTGCCATAAAAACCCACATGTGCGCATTCATTCAAATGTAATACATAAATCAGTCAAATATACATGAGTGAATAGTTAATCCATATTTTTTGCCTCAACGTGAATATGTTTAGACAGAAGATGTTTCCCATTCACTATTTTCACGCAAATTGTACTAACAAGCAAAGTATATTATGTATGATATATATAAACAAAGGGGGCACTCGGAGGGCGCAAACCTTTTCTACATTTAACTTCACATTAAATATATGATCATATAACAACAAACATGGATTTGTGTATGAATGTTTTGTGGTCTTCTTCTCCATGTGTGTGCTCCTGACCTCTCCAGACGACAGGACGTTGTTCATGTACTCCAGGAAGGACTCATCTTTGATTTCATTGTCAGTGAAGATGAAGCTGATGCCTTTTCCATTCTGGCCAGCTGTTCTGTACAAACCCTTCAGGTCATCCATCAGATTGGCTGTGTTGTATGAGCTGAAAAACAACAAAATGTATTAAATATATATGCACACGGACTTTCTCTGCTAAATAAAATGGTGTAATATAATAAAAACAGTGAAATAGTTTCATTAAATGTTCAAGCTGCCGGTGCATTTATTGGTGGAAGTGGTACACAAAAAAGTGTGAACAAACTGATCCATTTTTGACTTTATAGCTGATTAAAATCATGACCTAGCTTGTGCGTCTATCTGTTTTGTGTTTGTGTGAATTGAATATATTATTAATGGGGAGATGATAAATAAGTGAGAGTGAATGTGAAAAATTAACTGATGAAATGAATTGCATGTAAAACTATTGGTTATTTGCATTACCTTGGTTCTATTATGAGCATCAGTAAGATGTCTCACTTTGGTAAATGCACCGTAGCGTATTCTCATAAGAACTTACAGCATTACACCAGCCCTGAGTGGCTCGCAGCTACGACGTCTGTGTCAGACGAAACGCAGCATCACTCGTTATTCAAAACAAACGCTCCTCTTCTCACCTTTGAGCCTGTGTGGTGTCACATCTCACTCCTCTTAGAAACGGGGTTATGAAAGTCTCCCAAAGCTCTGTGTCACAGAGTCTCACCATGGACAACTTATAAAATCTTACAAATTTAAGGGGTGATGCTCAGCTAGCTGTACAACAGATATCCTGGATAGAGTCCCTCTTAAACAGGGCCTGAGAAGTTGCGAGACCCCTCCTACAATATGCCCACAACCCAGCTGGAATCTGAAGGCATGAGATGTAGAAGGTCAATGTAACAGAATCCTCTATCCAGTGTGAATGACAAACAAACCGTGTCTACATGGGGGGGGGGGGGGGGAGACTTAACTGTACTGGATGTGCTTGTAAAAGTCAACTCCCTGTGTGTGTTTGTGTGTTAGAGAGAAGAGGGAAAGCAGCATGTTTTCTTCAGAGAAGCCAAGAGGAGAAACATGAGGCTCATTCATATTACTAGCAAACACAAAAATCTGCTTGGGCAAAAGCCAATAAAAAATATGATGGTGGCAAATGCACATGTGGACTGAGGGAGGAGAAGATTTGACAGGTTGGGAGAGGGAGAGAGAGGTCAGACACAGAACAATGAAGCAGACAACGCAGAGAAAAATGAACATGTTAAAGAGATGGAGAGTTTTTCTTATTCTGATGAATCCACTACCATGAAAATAGTCTCCCAGGAAACAATGATATTATTTCACAGAAAAGATTGGGCAGAAAATGCCAAGATATTCTACAATAAATATTAATCTGATTCAACAAATCCTGTCCCCAGCAATTAATTAATGCTGACTGCTGTTCCTGAAAGATAAATAATGATTTGTTCCCAAATTATAGAACTGAGACATGATATTCATATTCTGTAAAAAGAGAATATGCAGGTTTTTTTTATTACATATTTACAACGTGGACTTCTTTTTTTTTTCTATGGTGATTAAGTATTTGCAAAGAGACCAGACTAACAGTTTCTTTGTCTCCTCACTACACCTAACTGAAAAAAAGGTTATTTTAATATATAAAAAAAAAAAAGTAAAACAGTTTGCTAGCTGGCTCTTAAACCAGCAATATAATTGCAATAATAAATGGATGGGTATTGCATGTTACAGGACAAGTGTCACTGTGGGGACAAAAAAATGTAGATCCCGAGGGGTCCAGAGCAAAAACATGGTGTGTGTGTGTGTGTGTGTGTGTGTGTGTGTGTGTGTGTGTGTGTGTGTGTGTGTGTGTGTGTGTGTGTGTGTGTGTGTGTGTGTGTGTGTGTGTGTGTGTGTGTGTGTGTGTGTGTGTCCATATTTGTCTGCTCTATGAGAGCATTACCGTGTGAGAGTGATCTGGAAGATCTTGTATCCAGCTATGAATGAGGCCAGTCTGGTCAGGCTCTGTTTGCCAGAACCTCCAACTCCCACCAACAGGGCATTACCTCCAGCAGTCCGGATTATCCTCGACACCTACACGCACATAACCGAACATAAAATTAAACACATATTCTTGACAAGTTATGTGTGCCAAAAGGAGAGAAAACAACAAGAATCTAAAAGTACCGCAAGTTACATGATATAAAACAAAAGTGTCAGAATATTTTCAGACTTAAAGTGCATTTCTGAGCACTTTGATATTCAAAAAGCTCGATCATTTAGTAAACAAAAGGACCATATCATTTGTCGGATGGTGGGAAGCATGACTCAAAGGCCTTTGTCTGTTGAGTGTGGAACCATAACATCTTGATAAGCTAATAATATCTCGAGGCTTTGTCTTGAGTTTGCATCAGTTTCAATTTGGATGAGTGTGCGACGTTTATTAATTTATCGATCTATTCATTTTTATGAATGCATGCTTTCCTTTTCCTAATTTCAAAAATATATACTTCCCCTTTTTATGCTCTGTGCTGTGAAGTAAAACGCTTGTTAGATCTATTCTTGCTAATCTTGCCATTTCTTTCATCACACTAGTGTGGCCACATAAAAGAAATAAAAACCTCTGTAGCGTACCTTGATCAGATGCATCATGGCATCCTGAAAGAAAACCATGTCCATGCCTGTACCCCTGATGCTCTCATTGTAATGGCTCAGGAACATGTTCAGACGGTCCTTTAAACTTTCAAATGATTCAATAGGCTCATAGACTTTGGGTAAATCAAAGTCTGAATCTTCCGGCTCTTCCCCTGTGAGGACAGAACATTTTTCCATTAAAGTGATCATATTTCACATCAAAGAGAGAACCACAACACTGAGGAAATCTTCCCCTCCCATGTCTTTTTGATTCACGGGTACCTATAGCCTCAGGGGCGTCTCGTAAGAAGTCAACAAAGTATCTGTCCACTCCGTTGTCCACTATACTCCTGTGCATCTCGCCAAGCTCCTCTTCCACCAGATTTGCCAGAGCCTGCTCGAACCACTCCACGTCATCGGGCATAGTAAAGCGATCAGATATCACACGTTTGCACTCATGTTTCCACATCGCCAGCAGCACCTGGAAATTCATGTTTTTGTTTTATTCGAGACAGCGGAGCAGGCAAGTGTTGCTAATTCTGCTCTACTGCATATCATAATACAAAGAGACCTGTTTTGCTCCATAATGGAATAATTGCACACAAAAATGATTCTCAAGAGCAAAGAAAAGCAAACACTGGATTATTTACTTATAGTGACATTCCTAAGAAAGTTATATGAATTTATATTCTCCACTCCTGTATTCTGGTTGAGTTGATTGATTCCACTCTTGTCTTGCGTAGTCTTAAGTCTTCTGAATTGTGTAGCAGCCTCAGCAGGGATATTATGCATTTTTGACTTGATTCTACGCAGCCTGAAGTGGAAGACATATTTCATTGTCTTCAATTATTCAGCGATGCTACAAGCCAATTTTCAGATGCTGATTCTTTTTCTGTTCTTATTTTTCCGACCAACAAACATTTGTCTCTCTCTCCAACATTGTAAATATATTATGTCATGATAGATTATGCAGTCATACAGTAGCATTGCCACGAAAGTATGGGTCTTGATCATTCTGTCAGGCTCTCTGTGCTTGTCTAATCTGTTACACAGCACTCTCCACCACACCTCCTTCATTCCACTTTACTCTCCGTCTGTCTGTGCTCTATTTGCATGCATACAACCAGATTACTGATAGAAATCAGGTTAAAACACCTGGGTAATTCAGTTACTGTGAAACTTAGGCTGGCGTATTTCAAGTGTGTAGTTATACAAGACTTTTGTTTTGCATTTATAGTGCGAGACATGGTTTAAGATTTATGTAGGTTTATTTAATGTGGAGTCATTTTCAGCTGAATTATCGAATTATCTTTTTTCACTGCTGCCATTTCCCCTTTTGGAATTCTTTGTCATTTAACATTCGTGTCTGTGAAAACCCTGTATAGGTGACCAAAAAAATCTTGTTTCCCCAGCAGGAATCCATGTTTCTTAATTACATGTCCTTTTAAAAAAAAACTGGATGTAAAATAAAAAAAAAAAAAACTTGCATCGTCCTTCTAGACACAATGGTGAAATCTTCTCACCTGGGCAGAGTTGACCACCTCAGCACTGGTGCTGAGCATGCCTTGCCAGACCCTGGACAGATCCCTCAAGTTGAAGATGTAGTGGAACTTTGCAGGAGTTGGAAGCATCTTGATTTTTGTCAACTGCCAGAGGCGGCGGGTCAGAGACACCAGGCGACGTACGGTACTCTGAATCTCCTCAATGAAGCCACGACGTGCACAGAAGTGGCCCTCACCGATCACACCTGTGTAATAAGGTCAATGATTTGATTAATTTGAACTTTTATCAGAAGTATAGGAAACAATATGTCATCACTGTAAAAAAAAAAACACAAAACAAACATAAAGTACAATAAATGACTTAAATTGCTATGAAAATATACATTTCATTATTCGCGTACTTTTCTCCTTTCAGCAGTATTTTTGTAATTTGGACATAAAATAATTATCAATACACAAAAATTTACAATTTAAGGTTTTGATATAATATCTATACATCAATAATGATTCCGACACCGTTTTACCCACCAAATATCTTGTCTATGGAAGTGTTGGAGGGCAGAGTACAGTTAAAGATGGAGAACTGCCTTTTCAGTCTCTGTGGTATGTCATTACGGCCTCCTCCTGGATGAATCATAGCTGCCAGGAACTGAACATCCACAATATTGGTAAATTCTCCTGGTTTCTCCAGATTGAAGAACCCATTCTGCTCCATCAGCTGCCTGACAATCTCATTTGTCACCTATGATGAAAAGCAAAAAGTAAGCTTATATCAAGATGAGGTTTATTGGTTAGTAATGCCTGTCAGCATTCTGACTTACTGTTTTATCAGATCATTTATTTTTACTGTGTAATTAAGTCACTGAAATGTGAAAAAAATACCTAACATATATTTTTTTTAAATAATTTTTGTGGATACTGGAACAAAAAGAAAGCACTAGAAATGTTATAATGATCCCAAACCTGGTCCCCCCATTTATTGATGACAGGCATGTTGACATCATCTATGAAAACTGACATTTTCTTCCCAGCAGGGGGTCCATAAGTGGTCCCCATTCTCTTGTCCACATAGCTCTCTATTGTCCTCTGAGAGAAAAACACAACACAATACAATACAAGACAACAAAAATGGAGAAAAATAGGAGAAAGGCGGATGTTTCAAGTGACATGAAATCCATTGTGATAGCTTCTTCCTCCAATTTGAACATTCTTCATCAATCATCAATATTATACAAATTCTTGATAATCTATGACAAGTTAACACATACAGTTTGTAGAGCATCCCCTATCAGGAAATCCAAAGAATGACACACTGTGCTGTTTCATACAAATTAGGTGACAGGAAACAGGTGGTCCGGTTTTACCTGGAACATGAGTGGTGTTGTAGCAGAAGAGAAGTTGAGGCTCTTGCCCATGTGGGTCTCGGGGTCATACTTTGATATGTAGCCCTTGATGACAACAGTCTTGGCTGTTCCTTGCTCTCCAATTAGCAAAACAGCCTACAACAAAAATATGTACATTTCTCATCAGTCTTAAAGTCTCTCTTTTGGCATTGATTAAACTTTAAAAAAAACTCATGTCTGTTCATCAAAATTACATATTTATAAATATTTCCCATGAAAACAAAAGCCAAAATCCTTTCAAATGTTTTAGATGCAACTCTTGAACCCTTCATTCAGCATGCACAGATCTATGAATATGGAAATAGGCCCCACTTCTATGTCCACCCACCCAAAAAGCCCCGCCTTGCCAGCTGATAGGATTGGTTCCTTAGGTATGTAACATATGAAACCCTGGCTGTCTCTATCTGTGTTTTAGAGACTGTCAGACTGTCACTGCAGTTCCAAAACAGAAATCATCAGCCATGGCACTGATGGTTTATTTCACACGTCTTGGAGAATATACAAAACACCATATGCACGTTAACAAGGTTAAAACCTGGATTTTCACCAGAATGGCTAATTAAATATCATTAAAGATGCTGTAAAGTATAAATGAAAATTAGTTTTAAGTTCATCACACCACAGAAGTATAGCAGGCTGCTCCATCCAGCAGAGAGGCAGAGTGCCAGTGGGACATCATGCATAAAGTCACCGAGAGGTTGGATGTCAGATGGACCGCTTAGTGGGGAAAAGAACTGCAGCCACAGGACTGTCATACAGAACACTGAACACCTTCCAGCGAGTGGGCGGAGCTTCAGCTCCTTCAGGACATGCCCCCTCAGTCTCAGAGCAGAGAAGACTGATGATTTTCTCACTATTTCAAAGCCTAATTTAACAAACTTGTCAGTGTTTTTTTTTTTCATTCAAATTTGGATGGGTAGTTAACAATGGGTATATAGCTCCAGGCTTTTATAGCGTTTCACCGTGTGAGAGGAGGAGCCATGCAGAAGGTTATATAAACCGGCTGTGATCTGACGTAGATAGGTTGTTGTGACGTAGATAGGTTAGGTTTTAGCCCCGCCTAAAAAAACCTGAGCTGAAGACGGGTTAGAAACTGTTTAACGGTCTAACTCCACATTTCAGTGCGACAAAGTTTAAAAGCTTTGCACATGCTTTCAGCAACTCATTTCACACGTATATAATGTATTGAGAAACAAATCTTGGAATTTGCGTTACAGCACCTTTAAAGACAAAAATCTGTATGATATTAGTGATTCTGTTGAGATAGTGACACACGTTTGAACAAAGATATGTTTACTATCTCCTTATAAATATTTCCCATGAGGAACAAAAACAAGTTTTAATGAGCATCTTCAATCAATTAAAAGTTATTATTTTTCAAAGCTGTGGCATGAAAAGGACAAGAGGCCCTAACAAGTCAATACAGACACATTAAGAAAGCAGATGAGAGGGACAGAAATAGAATAAGAAAGAGACTCTTTTTAAACAGCCCTAACACTGTTTGTTTGAAAAGATAAATGCTCAAATAGCTTAATAGTTTAATTGGTAATCACTACAAATTGTTCAACCACTTATTATTAGCTTTTTGTTTTACTTGTGACAGATTTGTTAAATCAATACCTCACCCTGTGACACAGGCTTGTACTTGTACTTACTACAGTAAAATCTCACCATGGAAGATAGCTAAGAGCTGATAAATGAGTCTATAATGTGTAGAGCCTCAATCTTAGATCACAGTTTGTTACATGTCATCACTGCACAAATGGTTGCTAATGGTAAAGCCTGTGGTAACAGACAAAAGAGGTGGAGCCAATTAAAAATAATGTTGCTCGAGCTGCATGGCTTGTCTGTGTACCAGCCATATGAGCTATTTATATCACTGACCTTTATCATAGCTTAACATAATGAAGTCATTACATTTTTGTTCGCAATCTATATCCAGAAGCTTCCTGGCAAATCAAATTCAGACAGCAAATGGAATTAACGGAGCTTCTAAAATAAATGGAAGAACATGAAAGCTCACCCTCAGCTGTTCACAAATTGGAGTTCCCTATCCTGCTCTTGTGAAATTAGGAATCATTCACAACAAACACACACAAATACACTCAAAAACATTATAATGAATGCCATGGGGTGGAACGTTTGATGGGCTTTTAAATAGAATATTGAGCACTGCATCTTAATGTGGACTCTTATTAGAGCCATGCTGCGTCCAGCCATGTTATTGATTAGAAGGGTGTGCATATGTGTGTCTACACTAAATAAAGAGATTAAATGGGTGTTACCTGACTAAAACCTTAAAATAAGCTGTAAAAAAGCTGTGAAGAGAGATGTGTAAATCTTCCTGTTTACAGCTCCTTTTTGGTCACGTGTCACTTAAAGCATGAGTCAACGTTTCAATGAAAACATGCATTATATCAACACAACATAAACAAACTCATTACCTGCAACACTTTGCTCTGAATGTCACCTTTCATTTCTGACTGCATAAACATACATATAGTATACAATGGTGTATACAAAGGCAAGACACAGATTTAAACGACTTTTGTTGGTTACTTCACCTTGCCTTGCTTGGCGATGGTCTGAATTAAGAAGTCTGTTCTGACATTGTCCACGTTGGGGACCAGGATGGAGCTGTACTCTGGGGTGAATTCAGAAGGATAAACATATTCCTCCACTCTGGTGCGCCAATGGACCCAATGCCCTGGAGGAAAATGTGCATACATTAAAAAGACAAAGCATGGTGTAGTGATTAGCGTAAAACATGACTGTGATGCTTCAAAGTCATTTTCCAAAGAGAGAAATATTTCACTGCAATGTGACGAATGTACACTACTTCCAAGATAAAGAGCAACATAAAGCATAATGTGTCTGCTTGTCAAGGCACGACTTCGATATATTCTGGCATCTAATGTACAGGTGATAACATCTGTTCTTATATGCATGATTACCATCTGCTGTGACATGGTAGTCAAACATGGTGTCCTCGCTGTCAGGGGGAATGTCTGGCAAGTTTAGACAGATACTGTCATTTACTCGGAGCCAGACCTCCATCTTCCTCCGGTCGTCCAGTTCAAGTAAGGCCCCAGCGCTCCACATCAGAGCAAAGACGTACAGCCGCTCCAAGTGCTCTCTGGATAACTCACCACACTGCTCCTGCAGGGTGACAGCCATGTTACATCAAGAGGGCAGTTAAACAACTTTGGAGGAAATCAAGGATTTGAAAAAAATAGAGAAAAATTAACAAATGTCAAACTTATCCCTTTTTACCAAGGTTTATTTTCTTAAACACAAACAATGACACAGATGGGTTCCAGCTTATACAGCAAGAATAAATGTGCGTAAAACACCTCACTAGCTTTTAGAAATGCATGCCTACCAGGTAATCTCAACAGGTGAGGATAACGTTTCATGGGCACCTTTCTTTTAAAAATAAAGAGACTGAATCCGTGTGTCTTGAAATAACACTTTACTTATAAAACTGCTGTTATAATGATGGCTCCAACCCCAAAGACCTTAAAAAGAAGCAGGATATCCTGTCCAAATATGCCTAAGAGTTTCTGACTCAAGTCCATCCATCAGCTTGCAACTGTTTGGGGCTTTTCTTGGAGCTAAAACATATTATGAATGCTTTCCATCAATATAAATTTCACTTTTTGCTTCAGCAGTGTTTTTGTCTTTGCAGTATGGTGGAACCACTTTATCATTAAAATATACAGTGAGTTCTGTTTGAGTGCAGTCTGTTTCAAATGGAGGGGGAATTCAGAAAAGGTGGAGCCTTACCTTTGGAGGTATGAGTCCCTGCAGCATGTTTATGCACTGATTGATGACAAAGGCCTCCAGCATGTCCATTTTGAACTCCAGTGACTGCACACTGAAGCGGTAGAGTTCAGAGAAGGAGGAAGCGAAGAGCTGCCGCAGTATCTCGGCCTCCTGGGGGGAGCGTTTGTTTAACCAGCCCTGAGAGTAGCAAGACGTCACTGTTGTTAGTTACAATTCTAGGAATTACATTAGTTTTGAATGATTTGGTGTAAATTTGTACTGCTAACTAAACCATAGCCCAGTTATGTGACTTGTATTTTTAGAGGCAGCAGAAATGTCAAGTCTTTTGAACCAAAACAACTGATTATTGTTGACCCTGCAAGAAAGTCATACCTGAATCCGGACTATTTTGATTGGAAGTTTTTAATGTTAGACTGAATAAAGTGTCTGTTTATGGTTATTCAGTAGTGAAGATATTTAGGTATGGTTATCTATATTTTATTTAGTAAGCACGCACTCACATGCATACAAATCAGGTTTTCATTTAATTCATTTACCTCCAGTATTGGGCTCCAGTTAAGCACAGAGGAGCTCATGAACACCATGCCATTGCGTGAGACGGTTGCTGGAGATGCGTTGTCGATGTTATGTGGCTCAAAAACCACCTTACAGTTGGGAGCCATCGGTATACGGTCTCCGTTTGCCAGTGTAAGAGTTCTGTTGTCGTCCAGAACTGAGTTTAGGTTTTCAATCCAGATGGCATCAACCGGTCCGTCCAGGACGATCCAGATGTGCTCTCCTGAGAGAGAAAACAGAGTTTTTGTTTGTTTACATGGATAAGAAAATAATATGATGACGTAGTGCTCTCACACAAAGGCAGAATAAGCTATGCCTCTGAATATGCATTTAGTGCATTCAAAAACCCAAATGCTGTCTAGTCCAACTAACAATAAAAAGCTTTTTTTAGAGTTGTAAATATAACATTAAAATTGATTTCCTCTTTTGAAGTAAGAAAACAACTAAACATACTAATATAAAAGACATAAGGATAATAGGAAAACAGATTCAAAAAGAAAGGGCAGTCGACTGTCGCGTACAATTAACACGTGGTCGACACTCCTGTGAGATCGGCGCGTTTGTTCAGGTCTATGGAGATGTTTTAAGTTGCTTTGTGATCACTGACCTGAAGTGTGTGGTCTTAAAAGGACTCAGAGTTTTTACAGAGTTCAAATAATTACTCCCTAATATGACTACTGTCATGCAGATCAGCCATCAGCCACTGTTTTACACTGAGGTCATTCAAACAGATGATCAGCCAAAGAGTGTTGTTTCTGCATCAGGTGAGTCACAACATATGAACACCCTGTTTTCGCTGGATATTTCTCTTCTTTGTAGAACACTTCAGTCAGAAGTTGCAGTCCTGTCACACAAACTGACTACTTTTCTAAATTGGAGTCGTTTTCATTCAAAGCAATAAGCTGCATAAGTAAGCAGGAAGCAGCTGCATGAAAGCAAGTCACAAACATATGGGATGCATCCTACTCAGAGGCATGTGTAATAGCATTAGAACATATACTTAATACATCAAATGCATATTTTGACACATAAAACCAAACACTGGTAATGTATATTCATGCCACCACACATACATTTTTAATGATGTATGTAGGCTTACGACGGAGTGGAAAGATAAAACGGCTATAGGTTGTGCTTTGAAGTATGGATGTCCCAAGATATTTTTAGTTCTTTGCAACGTAATAAAGTATTTGAACTGGTTTCCTCAAAGATCACACAGTAAAAAAAAGAAAACCATAAATTATCAGGATGACTCATTTGAGGACTTCTTCGCCAAACAGGGATCCCTCTCATGTTTTCTCTCCTCCTCCTCTAATGTTGAGAGGAAGCTGTAATAAAACCGGGCTTCTTAGTTGCCTCTTAAGTAGCAATTACAGCTTCTGTTAATCGTCCTATTGAACACAACAGAAGGGGTTTAAAATATTAAAGTCCTAATGTCTTTACAATGTAGTAAAATAGTAAAAAAAAAAAAAAAAAAACTTTAATCAGTGAGTGTGTCCAAACATTTACAGAATTAACTTAATACATGTACTGTACTTTATCAAATCTGAAATGAGTACCAGACACATCGTACATCCATCCATCCATCCATTATCTATACCCGCTTTATCCTGAACAGGGTCACGGGGGGCTGGAGCCTATCCCAGCTCACTTAGGGCGAAGGCAGGGTACACCCTGGACAGATCGCCAGTCTATCACAGGGCCACAGATGGAAACAAAGACCATTCATGCTCTCATTAACACCTAAGGGCAATTTCTAGAATCACCAATTAACCTGAGATGCATGTTTTTTGGATGGTGGGAGGAAGCCGGAGTACCCGGAGAGAGCCCACGCAGGCACAGGGAGAACATGCAAAATCCGCACAGAAAAACTCAGGCCCAGATTCGAACCCGGAACCTTTTTGCTGTGAGGTGACAATGCTAACCACTGCACCACTGTGCACATCGTACATGTAAACCATTTTCATGTGAACATTTATTTTGAAATATATAATTCATTTAAATCTAAAATGTTTCAGTAGCCTGTCCTCTCCGGATGATAAGTTTGAGGGCCCCAACGCGCCGCATTAAAACAACACTGATTTTAAGCTTCATTACTTTCCAAGTACAAAATCAGTGTCAAGTAAGAAACTCCAACCTTTCTTTGCCCTCAGTGTTTTCCTCCACAGTGTAGAGAAGATGCCGTCAGTCCAGTCGTTCGTTGCCACATCCAGTCGACCAAACATCTGAGGAGCTGTGATGGCTTTGGGGTTCATGCGCATCTCTCTGTGAGGCTGACCACACTCTGGAAGAAGATGACATTGACAAAGACATATATGTGTTTGAACGGTAACTGAATGCTTTGTGTCTGTACTTGGGTCACAAGCAGGCACATACCACATGTTTAACATGACAATTTCTAGAAATTCCTTGGATTAATCTTAAATTATCATGTTCACTTGACAGAGTAATAGAAGCCAGCAGCATGATGACATAAGTCGCAGCCAGGTTCAAGGGGAGAAAGATGCTTCTCCCTTATTTATCTCTCACAAACACAGAAAAGTTTTCAACTTATCGCAAGTTTGCGTGTTTCTTTTTCTGGACATCATTCCTGAAACATGCACAAAGTCCTACCTGTCATAGCTCTCATCAGCGTGTGTATACAAGTTGTCTTTCCGGCTCCACTGGGCCCCAGGGCCATCATGCCATGTCGGACCCTCTGAGTCTCAAACAGTTGGATGACCTTTAGCTTCCAGGGAGGATGGATGATCAGACCTGCATCTTCAACCTGCAAAACAAAAGTATATACATCTGCAGTTTCAACTATATTCATATTTACTACCGAGCTTATATATGCACCAATTATAATGTTTCTGGATGTTCTGGATGATACTATGAAGACAGCATATTGTACTGTATCGACAGAATGACATACAGGTCCACATTTATAAGATACAAGCAGAGATACAAAGACAAAAGTACATTGCAGGTGTGAAGACATATAATGCAACAAAGACAAACATAAACACTGATTTAAAGACCTAACATGTTGCTGTCTCTCTTATTTTCTGTTTCCTCTGCAGTGTTCTCCACACAAACTGAGGTTAAGTCCTTGACAAATGGTAAATGGCACCATTTGTATCCCTTTGGGTGTTTTGTCTTGAGGCATTTAAGAGTGACATTAAAGATACAGCGGTCTCACAGTCCATTAAGCTTTTGTCCGATTTTACTCAGCTTCTTCATTTCTCTCCCTCATCCTCTGTTCACTTTTCCCTCTGTCCTTCTTTACTCTTTCTCTCTCTGTCAATTCATCCATCCCACAATCCTACTGTTTTTCTCTGAAATTTCACTCTCACATGAAAACACAGACAAACGTATCCCTCACTCCCTCCTACCTGTCTGTCGATGGCAGCCTCTAGTTCAGGGTAGCCCACTTTATCGAGCTGGATGCCTGGGAAGAGGTCTTCAATCAAGCTCAGGAAGAGCGGCTCATCCTCATCGATCTAACAAACACATGTATGGCCACACAAAAAAGCAGAGAATTATTTGTCTTAAATCTGTCTCCGATATTCTGGTCTGCGTATTGTAATTGTTTAGTTTGTAATTCAACATTTTGATTTTTTTTTAATTAATAAATTAATGGTTTATTCTTATTTACTCAAATATGACTCTGTTATGTACTTCATAGACTGACCAGTTTGGAGAGGTTCATGTCTCTGAGAACCCTCATGACGATGGTGGACTCTGTGTCGCTGGGGTTGGCTCGCTTCGCTGCTCCAAGTGTTCGCAGAACTGACAGAATGTTTCGCAGGCCAAAGTCATAATGAACCTGGACAATCAGAAATACAAAATCTAGGTTTATTTAAGTTTCCAAACAGCTGTGTAAAACCTCATGATGCATTGCAGTGACTTAGAAATCCTAATATTAACTAGTTAATTTCCACAGGAAGGCCCATACAGTGAATCGATAACCCTGCACATCTGATTGGAGAAGTCCGGAGCCAAAGTGTGGTGTCATTTTGTGCAACCAGCCACTGTGTTTACCTTTTATTTAATTACATTGCAGGTGGCTATGGTGATGCCCCCGCAGTCCTTGAACCCACTACTTCCCACTTTGCACTTGTCATTGTACTTGCATTGTTAATATAGGGCCCTAAGAATGGTATTTATTTTACCTGCTTGGAGAGTTGCTCCTCACACAGCTTGTAAAGAGTGAAGAACTTACAGGCCAGTTCCATGTTATCTATAAACCCACAACTGGCCAGTTTGACCCTGATAATGATTTGACGGTCAGGAACCATCATGGCCACAGAGCGGAAGTTGATCTTCAGGTTCTCAGGAAGTTCCTGGCGGCCTGCATACCCTGGGTTCTGATTATACAGGAGAAGAAAGGTTTTAATGGAGGAGAACTGAAAAACCTTTAATTATAATTATGAGTAAATGCTGCACTGCATATTCTATTACATAAAAGATTTAGCTGTCACATTATACTGCCACAAATAATATAACAAATAATATGATAGAAGGATTATTAACGAACTTAAAAAGTAAGCAGCTGCAGTTTGCAACATATGTGTGCCGACCGCCTCCAATGTCTCTTTGTATTTGCTAATGATGATCATGGATGAAGTTAACACTGGAACATCATCAAAGTTAATAACAAACAATATCCTTCAGCTAGTTAAATCCCTACAGACACAGCTCAGACTCTCTTTACCACAGAGCCCGCCTTTGATTACTGTGTCTACTATATATACACACACACATGTGCACACACAGTAAAAGAAAAGAAAACAATCTCTGACCCCTCACACTCACCACAGGAGGATAATTATTGCTCTGTTCTCTGTTTAATGACCCGCCTTGGGACATCAGCTGCACTAGGATATAGTTATCTATTACTATATAAGGAGTATGATAATGAACAGTGGCTGATATTATTAATAAGAAGCAAACCCATGTGAATTATATTGTTCAAACTGTTGTGAAATAAGACATGCGTCCGCTTTATTCCAGTTCAATACACTCATTAAGTCTCATTAAATAGCATTATCTGTGATTTATTGCATGCTCTATATTTTACAGGACCAAGGTTTTTGCTTGGAATAGGATATATCTCCATTTTGAAAATCATGCAGCTAAAACTAATGTCTCTTGTGATGTGCATTTACCCAGGTGCATCACCCATCTTACCAGTAACTTTCTATAACAGACACATTTGAAACAGACTGACCCCCCTGCATCTTATCTAACCAATTAAAAAAATGAATAACTATAAAGACGGATGTCGGTTTAAAATAATGGTATTGTTGTTTGACTGACCATGGTCAGGAAGATGCCAAACTCCGGGTTCATATCCACATTGTCTCCGTCAGTGAAGACAAAGTTTTTGCGACGTTCCTTCTTACATGTGAGAACTATCGCAATCTGCTGAGCCGCCACAGACAGAACTGGGAGGTCAATGCGGTTGAACTCGTCAAAACAGCCCCACGAACCAGACTGAGCCAGACCTGGGAATGACACACACAACTTTATAGTCATTCACTGTATAGTTACAAACTTACAAATCTAAAGCTGTCATGTGTCTTAAAAATATTGTCTCTTCTTTATCTAGGTATGATTTTTTTTTGTTGCAAAAACACACTCTGAGTCCCTTATAACCCAAAGTCCTCAGTGTGTACAAATCTTTTAGCCTGTTAGGACTCTCTGCAATATATTTTCTGGTGCAACATATTTTCACTCGCATCCTTTTTCTTTGTGACTCTTACCTTTAAATATCCTTCCCAAGCCTCTGAAGTCCATCTGGTCGGAGCAGTTGAAGACCACGACATACTTTCCCAGACAGCGACCCATGTCTTTTGTGGTCTCGGTCTTACCTGATAACAAAAGGCTGATTTCTCACATCTTAAACTGAGATGCAACAATTTTTATTCCTCACAGAAAAGTAGACTGAAAATTCTCCCACCAAGGTCAACTCATTAATAAAGTGAGATGCATTCTGCCCTTTAAATTAAATGATTCTTCATTTGGATGATTGCCGGACTTGTATAATTGTATAATTAGAGTCTGAGAGGTAAAATTATGTATTGTTTTATCTATCAATTGAAATTAAATTGAAAAAATAAAATGATGTAGCAGGAAAATATTTGTTTTCTTCCTTCCTATCATATTAATCGTTTGGCAACCACTGAGACTGATCTTGGAACAGTTAGTTTATTTCACTACCTCATACTGCTACCATAACCAAGTGTTCAGTACCATTTAGAAACTGTACACTACTGTATAGTCCTGCCTGTGTAATTTACCCAAAAATTATTAAAACAACCGTTTAAGATAGATTTGTTAGTCTTACCTGTTCCTGCTGGACCAGCAGGGGCTCCACCCATACTCATACCAAGCGCCTGGGCCAAGGTGATGTAACACCTGAGCAAATGTAGACAAACACAGATATTCATAATTGAATTTGATAAATGTTCTCGTGTGTTTTTATGGTTTGCTTCCACACAGAACAGTTTTTGGTTTTCTCTCAAGTTCTATTCATCACAACATAAAATTAATGTGATATGACTTTTCACAGGGAAGTTGGGGTCAGCTAGAGAGCACTGCCCCTGAAGCTACTCAGTGATTTGCTCAAGGACACTTCAGCAGTGAGGATGACTGGCACCAGGACCTGACCCTGGTCCTCTGGCTAAACATGGGTCTCCCTTGTCAATGCATGGCTGACACCCCCCCCCCCCACACACACACACACACACACACACCCCACCCCCACCCTGCCGCCCGAGTCCAAAATCACAGTAAAACTGCTTGTGCCATATTGTGTGTCCTTCACAGAACGTGCGACAAATCAGACCACTACCACCAAAAAATATTTTCTCCTCATCATCATCATCCTTTTAATTTGATGTGGCACCAACTACATCTTTACCTATTTTTAAACCTGATGCAGTGGCAGAGAAGTTGAAAGACATGTGACAGAAAGGAAAAATAGTAAAGCTCATCCTAACTGAGGAGAATGAGTCAGAGACAGTTTCAGGCAGGGAAAGATGGCAGTGAGAAAATGAGGGCTGTCTTGGTGCCTTCGGCCATAAGTCCAGCATGCCACTTGTTTGGAGAGCTGCTGTCTGATATCTGCTGGTAACTCCCTCCCTGCTGCTGTCCCCTCACTTTGCCTTCTCCCTGTCTCTTCTTATATTTCTCTTTCTGTGTCTGTTAGTGTGACACTGTTTTTTTGTGTACTCCTGCCTCCCTCTCCCTGCCTGATTCTCCTCCTCTGTCTCTGTCATTCATAGCTTCTGTCACTGACAGAGGTGATGATCCCTCCACAAGAGTCCCTGCTCCCCCTCTCTAATTTATTCTTTTCCAGACCCCAGTGCTCTCTCTCTCTCTCTGTATCTTTGCTCCTTAAATTCAGTCATTAGCCAGCCATAGAAACTGTAATCCATTTCATTTGAATTGATGTTACAGTGAACATTTACCTGGGACACAGTTACCAGTATATATCTGAAGCATAATCATAAAATACTTTGTTGACTTTGTGAGCAATTGTCTATCATCTTTCAATCTATGAAAATCTGTAATGACTTCTGTTCCTGCACCACAACTACAAACATGCGACTAAATTCCTGTCATGTCTTCTGAATTATTGCTGTATGTACAGTATGAGCTGTGGCACATACCGTATCAAAGCATTATAAAATTGCTGACTTATGTGCGGTTATATTATCTGAACAAATATTCCCAGGTTGTGTTGTTGTTTGGAGTGGGTATTGTTCAAAAATCTTTGATAACGATAACGATACCAATACTGGTACCTGGACTTCAATACCGTTTCCAGAAGGATGATTTTTTTTTTTTAATACCAATTTAACAAAATTCACATTACATTACACATTGCATTACCAATTAATACAGTTTAGTGGAAGAGAGTATAACCCAGGTTATTTTCTGTTTCTACAATTTACAGATGTTTCCTAAATGCCTTACATGCAGGCTATTGGTAGGCATGCAACGCAGACAGGCATTTGGCCAATAATTAGTTTGAAAAGCATGAAATAAGTAAGTTGTATTGTAAGATTTAACTAGTGAGTAATTTTCAAGTAGAACCTATGTATGAGAAGCGCCAGGGTCAAAATTATTTACTCTTGCATGAACTACGGAAAAACGTATGCCTTTTAACATGAAAATGTGTCGGTGTGGATGTAGCCTCGGTTTTGAACTTGGGTCCTGAATAACAAGGCATTTTTCAATACTGGATAGTATTGAAGCAATTCAGGCTGGGCCATAAAAGTATCAAAGTTCATTACCTACTAGTCCTTGTTTTCTTTATTTATTTTGTATTATTATTCTGTGTGTTTATTTATTATTTAAGACTTTCTGTAAGTACAACTAAAAGAACATCCTACCATTTAAATTCTGTATACAGGAGAGTGTGTATGTGTGCATGCCTTCATGAATGGCCCTTTACCTGTCAGTCAAAGGTGTGATGACAAGCCTTTCGGTGCAGCCCAAGAATTCATTCTGGTAGACAAAACCCACGTCCGTGATGTTGATGATCATCTTGTCTGAGTCCTCATTGAAGTAGAAACGGCACTGCTTAAGCCACTCAAAGTCATTGGGGCTTTTGACATGCAACCGGCACTGAGAGGAGAAAGGGTGAAAATAACAGAGAAGAAGAGGGACAAAGACAAGAGTATCGAATAGGGACGGGAAAAAGAGAGAGAGGAGGGGCCGGGGGGGTTTGAACAATATGAAATTGAAGGACACCATTCAGGAGATGGTGTGAGGTGAGAGATAAAAGCAAGTAAAAAGGGGAAGGCAGGGGTGGAAGGGCAGAATGCATGAAGGGGCATTGGATGACAGAAAGGTTCGTTTAAAAAGTGGAAAGAGAAAGAGAGGCAGGTGGGGGGAGGATGAAAGAAGAGAGGTGAGAGGCCATGAGAAGAAAATGGAGCGGAAGAAAAGTAAAGGACAGGGGAGAAAGATGGCAGAAAGGAGGCAAGTCAAGGAGACAGGAATAACAAGCACATGAACGAAAGTTTAAAAAAAAAAAAAAGGCACGATAATAAGGAGGGTGATGAGTACAGAGATTAAATAAAAAGAGGCCAAATTTGTAGGGAGGGAGAAGACGGTGAGATAGAAAAGAGGTACGAGTTAGGAGATATAAAAGGAGAGTAAGGAAGGTAAATAGGAGAGCAAAGAGATGTTTAGAAAACAAAGTCGACAGGACAAGGTCAAAAAAGAGAAGGCAGGAGGAGAATAAATTAATACAGGTATGAGAGGATTAAATAAAAACTGATCAAGTTACTTCACACCGACTTTATTTGCTATAGAGACCAGCAAACACCTACTATGCCTGGAGAGAAGCTTCAAAGACAGGCTTTTATCTGGGACTTAATATTACCTGGCTGCCATTAAAAAATGCTCTGAGGACTTTTGACAGAATTTACTCTTTGCAGTAAACACATTTGGTATTCTGACTTCACACCCTGAGGAAGTCTGAGTATCAAACTGTTTTACAAAGCAGTATCTTTGACTATCTTGAGCAGGAGATTCTAATCAGACATAAACCTAAATAGAAATTATTTTAAAAAAAAGCTTTATCCGATGGAAGTCTTTTTTTCACTGATTTTTTAAATAATCAACCACATACTCACCAGGTCATCAAATATGTCCCTCTGGTGGACATGGATGGTGATAAGGGTCTCGTACTTGGTCCTCTCCACAGCCTCCAGGTCTCTTGTGGTCATGTCAATCAGCGTGTTAAGCAGGTCAAGGAAAAGCTGGTTTGTTTTAGGCATGATGCGGCGATCATATCGAGCATTGGTCAGAGCCTCCTCGGAGTCCCTTGTCCATATCATTTGGATACCTAGCAAGCCCACCTGGATCAAGGACAAGGATATTTGGAATTATGCATTATGTAACCATAGTTTTTAGGGCGTAACTTGTATATTTCATTCTTTCCGAGCAGTACATAATTATTGCCCAACAACCACAGGGTCTATTGGTATCATCCATATTTGGAAATGTTAGTGGATTCCTTCTTTGAATCCAGCTGTGACCTACTTGAGAAGGGAAGGAGTTCAGGAAGTCAATGAGCTGGAAGCCAGAGTCCTGGATGGTCAGCGCCGCCTGTCGGATCACCAGGTGCAAGGACCTCTGGGATTCTTTCAGCAGAGCATTGAGCCACACCTCCACGTTCCCCTCTGCTGTGACGGGACGCTCCAGCTCCACAGTCTCCCCCTCCCGTGATGACACAGCCAGAATACGGTCATATACCTGAGAAAAGTGACGATTTAAATTGATTAGGATCATAGATTTATTATTCTATTCCTCTTATAATTAGTCAACTTAATTTTAAGGTATTGAAGGTTGTTTATTTTAACTTTAATTTTCTTTTCTTCCAAAAGTCTCATGTCAGAAGGTCTGAAAGATGCTATTAACCTGCGACAGTGATCTACCAGACGGATGACGTGTTAGACAAAGAAAAACATTCAAAGCCGCTCTGTAAAAAAGTCACCTTGTCGTGGAATTGGACACATTTGATGTTGTCGAAGACGTTGAGAAGGTGAGCCTGGATGGTGTGGGAGTCAGAGGCCTGGCCCAGGATCTCCAGCAGGGCAGGATCAGATACAAAGAAGAAACGAGGGAATAGCAGACGCTTCTTCTCCAAATAGCTGTGGAGGTCCGCATGATAAAAAAAAATGTAATGTTATCTGCAATAGTCGCATAGCAGCTGACAGAGAATACAACAAACCATATAAAGTATTTAGTGGTACAACATAAAAAAAAAAAAAGATCCTAACAGGATGATTTTAGGATTTTAGTCCTTTGTACTCACCCTGTAAGTGACTTCTGGCAGATCTCCAGCTGTTCAAGGAGGTGCGGAAGCAGCTGTCCCATGGTCTCATCTCCTACACACGACTGGATTACATTGGGCATTTCGTGGGCTCGCATCATGATCTTCACCCATGATTTATCAATGTTGGAGAAACGCTTTGCTTCCTACAAAAAGTAGTCAGTCATTCATCTCATTAGCAGAGGTTTTTATATTTAATTTGTTAAATCAAGTTGCCAGGTGGGAAAATGTATTTGGTTGCCCGTTTTAAATACTAAAATGTACAATCTGGGATTTTCTTTTTGTCCAAGAGGCCATGAACTACAGTCTGACTGATATTGGAAATTCAAAAATGATCTTGAACCAAAAAGCCATAAATTATACAAAGCAATCAGGATATTATTTATGTAGTAGGTAGGTAGGTAGTTGTTTTCTACATGTAAACATGCTGCCTATTCAACAAAACATTTCTACTCACAAATAAGGATTTTCAGATCAAATATTAGTTTGTCTGACTTTAAAAATTAAAAAAAAAAAAATACTGAAGTAGAATTTGAAGTTAATGTTTAAGCCTGATAACTATGCAATTTCAGTTATGCCTGGGAATTAGAATCTAGACTGGAGAATCAGATGTGAATAATTTACTGAGAATCTAATATGAATAACTCACTGTGATTTAATTTACCTTAGGTAGCTGTTTGGCAATGTCTCCACCCACAAACACAGCCTCCAGATAGATCCAGAGGTTCTGCACGGTCATCCAGTGTTCGATGATATCAGTGGTGTTGGAAAGATTCTGAACCCACTTCTGAATCTGGGCTTTGAACGGGGTGTTGTACCTGAGAGAAGTTAAATCTGCACATAAGCCTTACATTTGTGTGGTTGCTATAAAGTAAGTCCAATTTCCAACATTTCCCACAGTAAGGGGGAAACAACATTTCAATTGTATTACCATCATCAAATTCCCAACCCTGATGATTATGAGAATCAACACTGACATACCTGTTGCTCATAAGAGACCCCAAAATCATGAGGCTGTCCTCCATGCTGGTAATGATCTCTGACGTGCTGTCTCCTCTCAGTAGCAGCTCTCCACGCGTCTTAAAGCTGGCAAATGTAAAAGTCTTGTTGTCCCACTCAGCGATCACTTGTTTCAACTTTTGCTCAATATCCCGCTCTTTCACAGCGCTGATACAGATATCCTGGATAAGAACACCCCAAATTTGTTAAAACACGAGCAGTAAAAATATTAATGGCAAACAAATGTGTAATTCAACAATGACAAAAATTAAAGAAATGCATCAACTCAAAATCAACTAGATTTTTTTCATCAAAGCAAAACCGTTTTCAAATTGTAAACAACTAATTTAATGGCATGTATGAAACTGATGCAAAGCTTAAACAGATCTATCTGGTGGCAATGTTAATAGTCACTGCGTCGTGAGAACAACATTAAGGCATCCAGCACCACTGTTAGAATGAATTTTAACCCAGAGCATAATGCACATTACATCAAAAACAACTGAAAGATGAATGAATACGTTTATGAAATTTAAACATTAAATATATAAACATTTGCACTGAATTGGATATGCGGATATCACTGAACAAAATTAATTAAAAAAATAATAATAATTTCAAAAATGTAATTTGCATAAAACTTGACAACTGCCTCCTAACAATTTTGTGTTATTTAGAGGGCATGAATTATTTCAGTATGATCTATGCATTTGAAAAATGAAAACAGTTTCAAATGTAAAGTATCTTTAAATTTGTCGTTCACTATATGCAATAAAAAAAAAAAAAAAAATCACTTCGGTAGCGTACTGTTCACTCTTACCTCAATCTCCTCTTTATACTTGAGCAGAGGAGCCTCCATAATGTTGCACAGCTTGAATGTATCAGTTTCCACCTCAAAGGTATGTCCCGTCACCTGGGCACAAATCAGATAAATTACTGCTATTATAATGATCATAATCACACTGTACCCGGTTTAACAGTAAGGTGTTGCTGATGACTCTATGTTAAGCGAATATAACATGTAACTGCAGTGTTATGCTGGTGGCCATGTTCCACTGACCTCAGTAATTCTCTTCCAGTGACGTGTCATCATAGCTTTGTTAGTCATGAGCTCCAGCAGGGGGCAGCACTCACTGAATTCATCGATTGTTTTCTTCAGGTCCAGGAAGGCCTGCCACTCCTTCAGAGCACGGGGCAGCTTGCGACACCTGGCAGTTCATAGGATGCACTAGTCAACAAAATCATGGCCAGCACCTGTTTTCCAAACTGGAGATTGATTCTGCTCCATGGTGTACGGAGGACAACAACCTCAATGTTTGGGCGGGGGATTTTAACTGCCATGTCGTCCATGACAATAATAAAATGTCCAACTTGTTGGGTTTTAACTATTACCATTAAACACAGTTCAAAAGTCTGGTTACTGAACAAATAAACCCTTGTAGATGACAAAGTGCAAAAATAGATTGGGATTGTGAAATTGAAATCTTCAGGCAGTGCTTAATGAAACACCTTTAATATCAACTCCAGTAGAGGGACTTTCCATCAGAGGAGGGAAAGGGTGAAGTCGAGGGCAAGACCAGACTAATAATTTTACTTTTTTCACTTTTTCATTTTCCCTTTGTTCTGTTGTTACTTTTTCTTTGTGATAGACTCGAACTTTCTGTGGCAACATGAGTTGATTAATGTGTGAAAAGCCATTTTCTCATTTTAATCAGTAAAACATAAAGTTTTGTTTGTTTTAGTTTCAGTAAGGGGCGCAGAATCTGTCCTTTAATTGTCCATTTCACTCAGTTTATGTTCAGCTCACCACAACTCTGATTAAAAGAACTCAATACTGACCAGTTTATATTACTTAAATAAAGTATTGAGAATAACAATAAAACAGGCTAACCTTGTCTGAAAGTCTAGCAGCTCGGTGTTGATCTTCTCGATGTGGATGTCAGCCCAGAGGATGTCATGGTAACCGTTGACTGTTTCGATGACATTGTTATAAAGGCCATACAACTTTTGCAGCAGAGTCAGCTGCTTCCTGATCTCCAACAGCTGAGGATGCTGGGTAACAGGAAGTCCAAACAGCTCCTCTCCACCTGTGTAGGTGATGTACTTCCTGAACAGGTTGTCAAATCGATTCTGAAAAAGAGAACGGTAAAAAACAAAATCAGTTCGGGTACTGCATAAAGTCACAAATTAAAAAGAAAGGAAATATTCTAATTTAGCAGGTATGACTTTCATATATGACTAAAAAAAACATAATTATAATGTCCCTGCCTTTGTCGGGAAGCAGATCAATAATTAGACCTAAATCACAAACACACTATCTGACTATTGACTAAATAATTCTTCATTTTGTCTAGCTTAGACAAACCTGGAACATAATGAGTCTATCGCTGGCATCCTGAGGAGCAAGCCCCACCACCATGGGACCATCCTGAAGCAGCAAGAGAAAAGTGAGCCACATGTTATCAAACTAAGTCTTAATCAAGCCACATTAATTATGTGCTGTAAATTAAGTATATACCTTGATGGGAAGTGAGCACAGTACTGTCTGTATCCTTTTATTTACCTTCTCGTAATCCTGGTAAAAATGCTGGCAGTCTTCCAGAAAGGTCTCCACATTGCTGACCAATTCTCCTCTGAAGTTTGGTTGCAAGGTCACCAGCTCGTTCTGTACCTCTGTGCTGCGAGACAGGAGCTTCTCCCAGGTGTAACGCAGGGTATCCACCTTGTCAGCCTCTTCTTTAGCCACTGACAGTTCGTATTTATGAAGCATGGCATAGGACTCCTGGGAGAAAGAAAACATGCTGAGTCTTCCACCTGACATGTACAGTATAAATATTGCCACTTGTAAATACACAATCATTCATACATAGAAGACGTAAGAGTTTCACTTGCTGAGTTCCTGCTGTACGGCCACTAAAATGCTGGTACAGGATTCAATTTAAACACTTCCATGAACATTACATCAATGCTTTATGCGAATAGATACAACAACAACATTGTACATACTTTATTCTTGCTACTGTTCTCACTATACACGCTCCTGAAACATTCAAACACTCTTTCGTGTACACTCCTAAAAAGCTCTGGTCTCTTTCCCACTCTACTATATAGTATAAAAGACATAATACTGTGGTTTACCTCAATGGGTCCAACTTGAAAATCAATAGATATTTGGTGCTCTCTGATCTCCTTTAGTGCAGCCATGGCAATGCGAATGTCATCCAGGTCTTTAATCTGCCTATTTAGTTTCTTTCCTGCTTCATCTACAAAAGCAAAGATCTGCTCCATCTCTGAGTGGTATTTCCTGTTACAGCAGAGCCCGTAGTCCACCATCCAGTTCTTGGTTTCAGCAGTGAGGGACATCTTTAGGGATGCTGAAGCAAAGAAATACATGTTAGAGATCGGTAACTAATTGTCTGTAAGTCAATTTCATGTTGGTTTCAAATTTATAACTTCATCTAACCTGTGAATAGAGCCAAGGATCCCACAGTAATGTATTCTGGCTCAGAGTTTATTTCCAGCTCCAGATCTCGATAGAAAATAATCTGAGTCTCAAACTCTGACAGCAAAGGACTCCCCTGGATGAATCTGTAAAAAGCACGAAACAAAAAAGCACTGACATAATGCATTTCTAAGAGCCACATCTGAGTACCAGTCATTCAGTTGAACATACTTCCGCATGGTGTCTTCACGGTCCTTCCTCCAAATGTGATGGTAACAGCTAAAACGGTCCAGAGCAGTCACCACTTCCTGTACGACAATATAAAACAGGAGTTATGTAGGAAATGGACAAAAATATAAAATTTGGATTTTAGATATGATGTCAAGGTTGTTTTCCTTCATAGCAGATCATAGAGTTAAAACAAAGACACTGAAAACAACAGTTATTGTCATTATCTATTCACAGTGGTCAATTATTACCGATCCAAAGATGACAAAACAAATATAAAAAGTAAATAATGCTGTATTATATAATTAAATAATGCTTTATTCATTTTATTTATTGTATTGTTTATTTTGCAGGGACAATGCACACCAATCAACAGTAAAACTGTAAGTGAGCCAGAGTTAGCCAGAGAGGCTAATTTTCATCTGCTGTCCCCGGCCAAATGTTTGAAGGCAGCCTAAAATTAAAAAAATGTCAATTAACATAATTAAACTAAAATTCATCGTTAAACAGACGGTAACGTATAGACAAAACCAATTCACATATAAGCAAAAGAAAAGTGTACCTACAGTACAAGCACATATATAACACTGAGGCACATAACATACTGTACATCAACACTGAACAAGACAAATGCACATGTAGGTTAAACAAGCAGGCAGGACAGACAGTACATTAATGCTTGCGCACCTGATTGTATCAATTGGATTTCGATTAATTCTATCAATTACACATACTATATACTTCAAATAACTCTTATGTACCTTTTTGGTGGAGGTGATGGAGGTGCTGAGAACAGACACCAGTTTGACTATCTCCTTGTTCTCAGACACACTTTTGTAGTAATTCCTTGCTTGGAATGGGATGGCCTGGATCACCGAGGCTGAAATATCAGATGTGCTGCCATCTGGAAAGTTTGGAGAACATGCTAAGATCAAATATAGCCTACACCGAATGGGTTGACAAAATGCATGTTAACATTAAAAACCTCCGGGCTTCTGCTTGGAATTGTTCATTTATGAATATACAGTATATCAATACAGGATTGTTCAGAGAGATCTTGTGAAAAGTGTTTATAATGAAGTTTGATTCTTGTCCAACTTTTTTTTTTAAATCACTTTTATCCACTTTATTTTTATGGCCTCTAATAAATTAATCACTGGAAAGCTTGTGTATCCATGGAACATGTTCATATCCAAGAGGCGGTTTCTGTTCCTTAGAAAATCAATTACCCTGCAACTTCATCAGCCATTATTATTCAGAGTTCCACTAGAATAGCTTCATGTTAGCCTTTGCAGAATGTGACTATAAAGCTTTTACTATCTGAGTGAGATTATAAAATGTCTTTCTTTCTAATCGTGCCATTTCCATCAACATGTCTATCTACTCCCAGTCAAATTTGGCTTCGCTCTGCTGAGCTGTGAAATAAGGAAATGTGATTGACTGTTGGAAACAATACGAATACATTTGAAAGCAGACAATGTAAATGTATGTATACCAGCCAGGCTCCTGTATGTTGTTGCTCCATCATCTGATTCACTCTCAGAAGTGTCTTGTTTCAGAGCCGCCATCCGTCTATCATTCATTTTTCTCTGCAAAAGGGAACTCAAATGTAAGAAAATACCTCAGGGGTTGTTTGGTAGACTACAAGACCATGAAGTTATCTAAATAGTCATTATTTAGTTACAGTTATGAGGAAAACTTCAGAAGTTTTAGTCCATTACTTGTCACAGATTATTGCTTCCTTCATTCAATCAAACCCACCTTAGAGATCCTCTCTTTGCTCCACTGGCTGACTCCTTTGCTGACACTGACCACACACTCGACAGCCCGGTTGAGAGCCTGCTGGACCTCCTCCAGAGCTGGAACCATGGCGATGTTTGGGATGGAGAGGGTCACGTTGACTCTGAAGATTGCCGGCTGACCACTGCTTTTGCCACGGCTGGGAAAGTCACTCTCAACTACAGAGGGAGAGACAGGTAGCTCTGATACAAGATGATGTGGATTAAAGATGGGCATTTTATGAGCTCAGAACAGAGCGGGTAAAAATCGACTTCACAAACCAGAATTTATGGTATCTATGGTAGAACAAAAGTCACAAGAAGCTATCTTAGGAGTTGGAAAATGCGCAGCTGATAGAAACAATACTGTAGTATACTGTACCATTATTTCATTATTTTTTACTTTTGTGTCATCCCAAAATACTCACTCAAAAGTAGTGTTATGGCTTTCATTTAAAATATTTTATCGTTTTCATTATTTATTTTTAGAGCAAAAAAGGGTTACACAAAACCCACCTAAGAAATGTGGGAGTGAGGAGGTATGTATGCGCTTGCGCAGCATCTCCAGGGTGTTGCGTGTCACTCTGAGCAAGGCATCCATGTTGCGGTGGTTGAAGTAGGAGAGCAGCTCCTGGGCTTCTTCCTCCAGCACTTCCATCAGATCTCTCTTCTTCTTCCTCCTCACCAAAGGGGAGGAAGGACCAATGCTAACAGGAGGGACCAACGTGTTTCTTGAGAACAGACTGCCCTCTGAGCGGCGTTCATCTTCACCTGAGGACAAGACACATTTACTGTAAACATGATCACCTTTTAGCAACAGCTCCGCTTGACAGACTATTTCATATAGATATATATGTATATATATATTAGGCATGTCTATAATAGCATATCACATTGCACCTTATATCCTATTCTATTTGATCTTGAATCTCGGAAGGAACATGTTAGAATACCTTCACTGTCAATGTGGTCGATGGTTTTGGTCTCGGTGCAGCTTTCTCCCTCAACCTTCTCCACCTTCTGTCTGTGATGGTGGTCGAACTCCAGCAGCATGTTGATCAGTTCATTAGCAGCCTCCTCCACCAGTGAGCTCTTAATGTGGAGACTCTGGGCTTGTCGTATGCACAGGTCCTGTACACATATATAAATACAGTACGAGATGCTGCTTAAGAGTCATCATTCATGTAATTAATTCATTAATTGATTGAGAGAATTAAAACAAATGTTTGAGAAGAAAACATTTTGGAAGTACTTTAAAGTTTGAAGTTAATCAAAGTCTCTGTATACATAATTGATATGTAATCACAGCATCTTTTAACTTACAGCAAAAGGAGTAGGGGCATTACATTAATAAGAAGTGGTTTTAGTAAGTTTACAGCTCGTTTTACACAGCGATCCTGCACTACTGCCGGCTTTGCTTTTTAAAACTGAACCAAACGAAGCCAGAATAATGATGCCCTAGTGTGTGATTTCTGACCCAGAGTCAGAGGCATGATGTGACACAACAGCACGCTATGCCAACTCTCTGACATCTGTGTAAAAGTGAGAGCCAGCATTTCAGCTCTGCGACTATCTCCACTGTCAGCTTAACGGAGGAACAACAATGCCCCCCCATCCTTAAATAATGATGCAAAACTCCTGCCTTGAACCAGCTGTATAAAAGGGGCTTAAAAGGGAAGACTGATATATTTGAATCAAGTATTTGTATTTATTTACCCTGGTGGTTTGAACAAACTCCTCACAGGTGACCGGCTCATCCTCTGGCAGAACACACAGTATGGATACGCTCATCTCCCGCAGTAATGCGTCAATCCTGAACTCCACCAAGTCGTTCACTCTGTCCATCAACAGCTCCAGGTCAACTGCAGTCAAAAAGAGAAAGAGAGAGACACAGACCGACAGAAATCGAGGGAATAAAAGGAAAAAAGAAGGGGAGAATGGTAAGCATTGGAAGAAGTGAAAAGGAGACGTGAAATGCGATCAGTTTTACAAAGTGAGAAATAATGAGTAGAAAGGCACTAAATGTACAGTATATGTGAGGGCTACTTGTCAGAGCACAAGCACTGAGGATACCATGAATCCATTAATGCAAATTTTATCACACGCAGGCAGTGCTGAGTTGCAGGATGTCAGTATGTGAGACATCGATCTCGCTGGATTTTTTTTTTTTTTGCTTACCCAATGCCTTGTCGATGCGGCTGAGATACTTGTCTATGTTCAGAGATGTCCAGTTGAGGGAAGTCAAACCTGGCTGTATAGCCTCATCCACCTGTCAAGTAATTGATACATGGGAAGATACTGCACTTTGAACTGTGCAATTTATCAAGAGATTCATGTGACACATGTTTACTGTTGGAAAAAAATGATTGTGACACAATTCTGAGTTTATCAAATCCCTTAAAATTACTAATCCATTAAAGTATAAACATAAAGCAGCATTGCTATTGATATAGCACTAAAATCATTTATAATAATAAAAAATTAAAAAAAGGGGGCCTGATCTTTTTACAATAATCATAAAGTGACTATACAGGCGCAAGTTAGCCAGTTTACTCTTACCTGAGAAAGCAAAATGTGTATATGGTCAGTTACATCCTAATACAATAAAATAAGTAGGCAACATGTTATCTTTTAAATAGGTTTGTCTCCAATCAAGTACTTTTTTTTATGAGATACAGTGATACTCTTACTCAAGTAATCTTTGAAAAGACAACTTTTACTGCAAACTGAGTAATCTTACAGACTGAGTAATACTTGTCTGCTCCTCTGCCGAAGTGTTAAGTAGTGTACTGAAACGCTGAACACTTCGCACCACCCTGTCGGTTACGTGCCGGAAGGGGCGGGGCCACCAGAACAACAAACGCGGGTTGTACACGCAAATGTAAGTTTTTGGTGGGGGTGGGGGGTTATGCAAATTTACTACAAGACAACAAGGTCAGTTTCACTGAGGTTTCTGTGTTCCATTTCCCAAAAGACTGAATTCCTTTCAAGCTGTTGAACTACAAATCAAAAGTAGCTGACTGTCCATGAGGTTGCAAAATGCAGCATGCTACAGTCTGTCCAAGGTATCTTCTTTGCTCTGCTCCCATCTTCTTTTAAATGTATTGTAAAAATGGACTTGTATTGTTTAAAGTGATTAAAAAAAAAAAAAAAAAAAGAAACTTAATTTCACTAAAGTAACATGTCAACCAGGGAACAGTGTTGTGCTTTATGTTCTTTGTATAATCAACGTTTTTTGATTGACTTCATGGAGCCTATGAAACAGACCTTTCTCTCACATTGTAACAGTAAAGCTGCTTAAGCAGCCAGGTCTGGCCCTCCTTTGCATTTCTTTTTGGCTGGACCGCAGTGGAAGCCAGTGAGTGAGTGATGAAGTTACACCATTTCTTGATTGAATGCAGGGACTTTCTGTATCAAATCAAAGACCCTCTCCTATTACACACGGTTCAGTTAAATACTATCTTTTGACCTGTTTTGTTTTTTTTCCCTCTAATGCTAAGACTTATATTTATACTTGTAAATTAACTCTTATCCATCAGGGAAGCTTAAATGTTTTCATATTTCTGTTATACTTTGTAAACTCCATATAAGCAATATGTAAAAACCATCAAAGCACCTTAAAGCAAAAATATCTACCCCGAAAACGATCTATTACCTTCAGATGAATCTGTTTTGATATTGGAGGCTGTAATTAACACTTGTGATGAACAGTATATAAATCATGGATCAGAGCATCTACATTTATTGATACCTATACCGAGTAAATGAATAACATGCAGGATATGGACTATAATAGAAAATTAAATTTCAACCTTAACCACATCTTACCTTAGCTACATGCGGCACGGCCAGCTGTTCAAAAGCAATCTGAATCTTTGCCCGCACTCTGGTGTTCTCACTCAGGATGAGCTGAAATGGGATCGATGCCAATACATGTTATGTAAGCAAAGCTGTTGAACTGATTTTCTCAATTTAGAAAGCTGTAATTGAAATTATTTTCTTAGCAAGATAATATCCAAAGGTCCTGTTTAATTTCAGCTGTACTCACATTATATATAGTACAGGTGTGAAGGACACATGTCTTTTATAGTTATACATAAATTCACAATCAGTTTTAATTCATCATAATGGGACTTTAGCTGATATACATTTCCAGTGTAATTTTCACCTGTAATTTGTTGTAGTTCTTTTTGAGGATGTCCTGTTTCTGCTGCAGCAGAGCAGCAAAGGGAGGGATCTCCAAACTCATCCTTGTCATGCAGTTTGCCTCTCTAATCTGGGTCATAATTTCCGGGTCAAAGTTCACAAAGAGACCCCCTGCCTCTGGAGACCTGACCAGCAGAGAGGCCTGCAGGCCCACCCTGGCATCCTCCATCTGTGTAGGGTGCATTAAGGTGGATCAGGGAGTTAAGTGAGGGTTGTGGAAAGATGAGATTGGAGAGGTGTTGGGATCAGGAGGAAAAAGGTGTGAAAAAGAGGGGAGAAAACACACTCATGTTTGTCCCATATGCATGTTGTATCTCTGAGACTATAGATATTCGTATTTTTTTATGCATGCTCCTGTGTAAAAAATGTCTACGACAAATAAATGATATTATTTTAATGTAATTAATTTCCTAATCCATGTTATGTTTCTCTTGTTACCTTTTTCATCCAGCTGTGATGGTATAGCATCTCAAACTCCAACAGGACTGTTGCTACCCTGTTAAAGTTCCTGATGATCCTCTTTGCCTCTGGTGTGGAAAGAACTCCTGGATGCTATGCAAGAATTAAGGTACTGTATAACTTGGAAGGAAACCACACTGATAATTTTACTATAAACCAACACAAACAAAAACTAGGCCCAGCCAAACTAAGTTCCAAATTCAGTATTACCTGTTGAAAGAGATCCATGGGAGTCTGGATTCGGCTGTACAGCTGCCGAGCCCACATGATCCGACCCGCCACTGGGGGCAGGTCCCTGCCGATCGGCGGGTCCAGTTTCTGCTTCATGTAGATGCGGGACACCATTTCGATGTCTCGGCCATAATTCTGCAGAATGCGCTGATACTTCTCATCAATGCCAAGATCCGGGATGCCCAGTCTGTTTTTATATAGTCCAAAAATACAAGTCGTTGCATCTCATTAGAATTCAAAAATAGACAACCAATGTTAGAAAAATGAAATACATGAGATGTTCATGGAATAAACTATAACAGTATTCCAACAATTGTTTATTTTAAGGCCAAGTTTTATTCATGTCACAGTCAATTAATGTGGTAGGACAGCGAAGCCTATGACACAGGACAGAGACACTATGAGAAGCTGTGGTGAATATTTTATAATAATAATAAGTGGTTAACATTGAGTTACCTTTCAAATTGTTTCAGCACATTCAGAGCTCTTTCTGTGTTTTGAATTTTTTCAAAAGTGCTATCCATGAAACTCTTCAGCTGATTCTGGAAACACAAACACCAACAATAATAACTATATTGACAAAAGTGACAGTGGAGTGAAACTTTAAACACAAATAAACACAACACCCCGATCTACCACAGTATAATGAGGTTTAGCCACAGATGTTTTCTTCTTTTCTCAACATCAAGTGCGGTTTTGTATACATTAAGCTTGACTCTTAGTTTTCTCTTAGGAACGTGCCTTTATCATTCTCACTAGCAGATGGACTATATGTTACAAAGCAGATGTTTAATCAATGTCTGTGTAGTATTACCCCATTAACTGTATTGTACAATATACACAAAGCAAACTAATTACCTGTATCTGAAATTAACTTACATGAAGCTCAGAGGTGCTTTTGCAGAATTCCTCGTAGTCGACATCAAAGTCCGTTCTTCTCTGGTCTAGGAAACTGTAGTGTTTTTTCTTCATGTTTAGCACAATAGCCTAACACACAAACAAACAATCAGACATACAGACACACATGCATGCCAGTTATTTATTTTTTTTGAAGGATGTATTCTGGTTATTCAGTTTAGCATCTTAAAATCTGCCTAATCCTGTTCTTCTGCTGAAGCCCTTCTGCTGAGTGACTCAATCACTCATGATCACACTAATTGTAACAGTCATAAACAGTATTAGAAACTAAAGTCCCTCAGAGTGTCTACAACTTTAAGCCAGTTTTAAGGTGCTTACTAACAGAAACGTTAAGAATTGATGATCTGTGGTTATGGTTATTAACTCCACTAAAGATGTTAAATATGCTGAACATTTACAGAGCAATGCTTTACAGATGAAGACACAGATATGCTGATGCCTTCTTGATGCTAGCGATGGCCATCCAACCTTTTCACGTAACTCACAGTGTTAAGTGAGTATGATAGCTGTCTGCAGTAATAAACTGAATAGCACTGCGGTAGACGGGGTCCAGTGGTTTGAGGGGAGTGGCATCAACATGATGTAAAGGATATTGCTGATCGAATGTAGACAGTATGGTGGGTTTGTTTTTCAAGGAATGAAAAGCTTTCTTTTCGTAAAAGAGCAAGATGTTCAGCTAAATCTATCGGAAAACTTTCCATAAATCCAAATTCCAAAGCAAAGCATGAGTCATATTGGGAACGTCAGTGGCACATGCCTTTGTGGAATTAAATGCATACAGTATGCAGGTTGTCAAAAGCCTGGTTTGCAGTTTGGCTGCTGGCAAGAGGGTATCGTCAGCACAAAAATGGGTAAATGACAACAACAACACACATTTTGGAGTTTGTTTCCATGCAGTTAGTATTATCACATTGTTATTAAGTGATATGTACAGTGGTAAAATTCATACATGAGAATTCTAACACTGCATGCTGTCAGCTATAGAAATGGGCCATGCTTTGCTAAAAATTGAAGACCACAGTGAGTAAGACGTTACCTCCCATTTTCCCTGCATGTCTGCAGTCTGTACATCCAAGGAAGCGGAAACAAACAGACAGCTCACATCAGTATACTCTCAAGGGAAAAAGTCAACATGCCAATTACAGACAATGTGATGCGTGTTTGCTGAATTTAAGTCTTATTTTCTGTGATTAAAATCAGTACAGTCTGATTTGGTAAACAGAACTATTTTACACAACATTAAAACAGGAAATAAAGACAGTAATCTGACCCTCTCAAATTAATTGTACAGCCTAAAGCTCTTTGTTAACAAACTCACTTTCTGAAATTTCCTGAGCTGCACGGACATTTTAACTTTTAATGTCTTGAATGTTTGAAAAGCCTCTTTCGATTATTTCTTTTGAATCTTTTATACATCCTATGTGATCCCCAGTAAGTCACGTGTTTAGAAAATCAAGAAATCATCCATCTGAGTCATCCATATAGGCAGATTTCATATAAGCATTTTTTTTTTTTTTTTTTTTTAATTATTTACTTTCATAATGACATTTCAGACTTTTCAAAGTCATTCTCATGAGAACTCTACAGTATTTCAACTTTTTTCATATTTAATCTGTTGGCCTATATTAGTTATACTGGAGGTGTAAAATGTGTTCTCTTCACTGTAAAAGCTTCCCATTTAATAACCACTGACAACACATTAAACTTCTATAGATGGCAGGAGAAATACAGGCTGAGCTGGCTAGCAGTGGCCTTTCATCAGTAAATGGAACTGTGCAATCAAAATGTTGTGACATCAATGCCATATAATGATATACCCACTTGAAACCTGGTGGCCATGGTCTCAAGTCCTTCTATCTTCGAGTCCTGCAGCGCAGAGTAGGTGGAAATGGTGCCAAACATTTCCAGGATCTTGTTGAGTCGTCGCTGGAAGGTGTCAAACTTCCCAAAAATGTACATCTCACTGAAGTCGAACTGTCTCTCTGAGGGAGTCTGCTCCAGCTTCTCCTTGGTTTTATGGAAACACCGCTGGTACTCCTGAACCACACAGTTGGACATAAACAACTGGTCATTTTCATACACCAATCATATAAGAGTGGTAGCGATTGTTGGTTGAAAAGTAACTTTGCTTCCCTTCTTTATCATAGAAATGGCATTTTTTTTCCACCATTCCCCATGTTTTCTTGCATCAGGAAGATAGAGGCTTTCAACTAAATATCTAATTATGACACATTATAACGTGTTTTCTGTGGAAAACAAATGTTTATACCTTTTAAACCATACGCACATATTGTAAAAAAAAAATAAAAAAAATAAAAAAACTATACTGTCCTTTTGTTTGATTAAAATGTACCTATTTTACAAATGAAGACAGCTACAATGTGCTAAAACACGTTTGGTGACAAAGTCAACATGAAAAATAAGAGAGAAGATACATGATTTACATTATAAATGGAATATTTTTCCAATAAGCTGTATCCAGTACCTGGTTGAGATGGATTGCAGCTTTGATTTTGTCAGCAACAACTTGCTGAGGCTGGTCCCAGATGGAATTAGAGCCATTATTAGTGATGTTGGCCTTGCAGGCTGTGATCATCTGGTTTGTCACCTGTGAATATGTAGCAGATGGGTACAGTGAAATAAAGATGTGCATTGAACTTGTTTATTACCCCAAAACAATTTGAGCTTATACATGTAAACAAACTTTAAAAAAAAAAATACTGGGCATATTTTCATTAGCAGGGATGTCAAGGGTACATTTTTTTGAGTGCTAAAACGCAGCCAATGAAACATTCTGACATTTCTGTTCATTTCTATTCATTCGTAAATCCAGCCTGTAATTTGTACATCTGCATGTTAAAAAATGAAAAAGCACAAATCCCTTTGTGCATAATTTCCGTTGTTCCTGCTGTGTTCATGTCGCAGTGCCCTCAGTATTCAAAAATATAGTGTTTCAATGTTTAATTTTAGTCGTTCATGAACAAAAATCTAAATTACAGCTCTCTGGGTTCAAATGAAGAGAATATTCTGACTGTAAGCACCTTTGCTGAATCCTATTGTTGATCATAATACAACATTTTAGTCATTGTTGCAGAATAGCAGCGTCCCTTACCTTCACAAAAAGTGAGGTAATCTTTTCTGATGTGTTGTAGTAGCGAGAAATACTGTGAATCATCCTGATAGCATTGATCAGTCCTGGGATCGCATCCACCATTGACACCTGGGGTGAAACATACATTACAGCTTGGGCCTGTTTGTACATTGTAATCACATGTACTTGCACATTTGGGTCACATTTATATAACTTCCACATGGATATATTTGGTTTGTTTTGAATGCAGCAGACATTTCATCTTTAAAGAGATTAAAGTGCTTTTCTTACAGGGTCACTGTTGTAGAGAGGGTCACAGAACTTCTCCAGGCTGTAGAGGTACTTGACATTGTCTTTGGCCTCATTGGCTGCATCAGTGATTCTAGTGTCCAATTCCCGCCATGACTAAACCAAACAAACTCTTATTACATTTAATGTAAAACTGCATCATGCTGAACATTACAGTCCTAAACATTTTACTTGGAGAATTTGTTATAAAAACATCATGCTCATATCATGAAACACTGAAATGATGAACAGAAGAGATTCAGGCAGGATCAAAATTCTCCCCTATTGAGCAGCAAAATAGTGTTATAGCCACTAAGACCTAGCAGCTGTGAGTGACCATCATTTCTGACCTTTATGAGCTTAGATTTGGCCATCAGGAGAACACCCAGTACGGCCTTGACATCGGGGCTCTTGAGCTGGTCCAGAAGGTAGTTGAAGCGCGACATGCGTTTCTTCCAGTGGTCCAGCTCAGCCCGAGGACCAAGGTCATCCGCCTCCTTTCTAAGCTGGTCACTCTCAGCTAGAACCTGGAGAATAGAAGTACTTTATATCTACCCACTGGTCAGTCATATCTGTAGTTTGGAATTTAACACATTCTATTTGGCCATTTTATTGTGGTAATCATGTATGAATGACCTAGACTTAATTTGGCTCATTAAATGTATGTATGGAAATATAAAATATATCAAGTTAACAAAAATCTCATTGAAAACATAACATTATTATTTAATTTATTGTGTATAATTATATACTATGTGTGCTGCCAAATATTTTATTCAGCTATGCCTGAATTAGACATGAATATATGATCAAAATATGTACTATGCTTTTCCTTGGGATTGAACATGCATTGAGAATGTTGCTCCAGCTTCATGAAATATTTAGCACATATCCAGTCACATTTCTGTCTTGCACTTGACCTGGTCAGCTTCACCTAATAACTGCACATTAAAAAGATAACTTTAATCTCTGAATAAATTCTCTTTTAAAAGTCTGCTCTGCACGACATGGAGGAAGACGGCATCATACGTTTGATATGTTTGAGGATACGTTCTTACCTGTTCTATCTGTTTGATCCAGACTTTCATGGTGGCCTCTATCTTCTCTGTGGTCTCCGTGCTGTTGGCTGCTGCCGTGTAGTCTGATGGGCCTTTCAGCACCCGCAAGTCAAATGTGTCACATTCTTTCAAGGTAACCTAGAGGCAAGCCACAACAGGATTTATTTTTTTCTGGGATATCTGGGTATTTGTCTGTGGACGTGACTGTGTGTTCAAAGGAAGGATTTTAGACATTAACTTTGTTCATGCATCAAATACAGGCAATGTAGTTATTTTAGAGATGCACAGCATTCTGTTGTGCTCTTACTGAGTGTCTTACAGCTTTAATAAAACATGCTGGCGTGCAAACAAACATGTTCAAACAGTCTTTATTAATAACAAATAATCATATGTTTTATGTGTTTTTGTAAGTTCCCAAGTATTGGTGTGATGTCTGCACAAATATTTAAATTAGCTTTCTGTTTGGTCATTTGGTCATCTTGGTTGTGGGCTGCTTTTGTTTACCCATCCTTGATGAGTGACGGTGTCGGTTTCCTACCTTTTCTTGTAGGCTCTCCTGTGCTCCAGCCAGAACAGACACAAAGCTATCCAATGAGGACATGAAATCCTGTTTGACAGCCTTGGCCTGCGGACTAGCCAGCTCCCCCCAGCCGTGGTTCAGCTTCCTCAAGGTGGGGATGAAGATCTCAGAGAGCAACTGCTCAACACTTTTTAACAGACCCACTTCTGTTGTGTCCAACATGTTGAAATTTACATCCTGGAAAGAGATAAAAGTGTACTCATAAGTGTAAAAAAAAATGTAAACTCAACGATCTCTACCACATGCACAGATTTTTGACATTAAAATCTTGACAGTTAGGCTCAGACTAAATGGTTCATATTCTGACCCGAGCACAGCAGTAGATACCGTCCTAGTTTACAATGTTTGTGTGTGTGTGGGGGGGTGGGGGGACAACAAGCATCATGTTTCAGCTTTTCAGAAGGGATAAAGAAACTATATGACACATTGCACAAATAGTGTAGAATGCTCTCTTGCACAGCAATGGACATGTACACACAAGCTCTCTCTCTCTCTCTCTCTCTCTCTCTCTCTCTCTCTTTATAACAGAAACAAACACACACACATTGGCCTCTCCTCCTCGCTTGCTGTGAGTGTCTTGTAGAAAACATGACCTATTATTAGTGGTGGCGATTAGCTTTGCTGCAGACAGCAGGTTATCAGCAAGAATCAATTGCCAGCACTGCCTGCGGTATCACAGCGCTGACCCTCCACCCCCCCCTCCTCCACAGACCCAACCACCCACCGACCCCTCCACTGTCTCACTAGCTCTGGGGTAAAGAAGCTGTTTTAGTGGATGGACACTATCACACAAATGGGCAGTCACTGTAACTTCCATTCATTTAATGTGTTTTGTTGATAAATTGTAATCAATCATGCAAAGTGACTGGATAAAAGTTTACTCCTGGCCAAAATGTCCACAAAAAGGGACAGTCCTGGTTGACTTTGTGTTTGTAAATAAATAAGCTTAATGACACAGTTTTGCTTTATTTCTAAACCCTGATCAACCTTCACTTCCCAAAACAGTAGAAACGGACTCACTCTGTGTATGTTTTCAGAGGAGATCGCCTTTGACATGTCGGCTCGGGTGAAGAAGACACACACTCCGGTCAGTGCCACATCCCTCCCATCTGTTACAAACACTTTGGATTTCTTTCTGTGACCAAGCTGCTGAGCAACTAGCTGGGTGGGCGCTGAGGCTGCTGCTGTAGCTGAAATAAAGAATCGGAGACATAAACAACAAAAGGTATCATGGCAACCCGCTTTGACCTCCCACTGTGATCATAGTACTGTGGAAATTACTTTCAAATGAATTAATCGTATGATTGCCACAACTTAATGTATTGCAATCAATTGGATATAATCTACACGTTTCATTCATTTTTGATACAGTGAGAGTACGTTTCACGTTACCTGCTTCGACTGGCTCGGGGTCCTGATAGTAGAGCATGAGGTGTGGTAGACCGTCAGCCACAAAGAATTTCTCCATGCGCTCAATCTGAGAAAGATGAAACTTCAACACTGTGTAGCCCTTTTGAGCACTTCACATACAGTAGATGCACAGTGCAGCCATGGTTAAACTCTGAAGTAAAATTAATACCCAAACCTTACTCAAAATATATTTTAGTAATGTTGTATCAATAAGAATATAAATTTCTAATGTTATGCAAAGACTACCTCACTGGTTTCAGTTTTCTATAAAAATAACAACAACAACAAAATCTGGGAGAAAGCTTGTGTGTAAAATACCTGATTCCCCTCCAGAATAGCATCCTCCACATCAGCTTTCTCCAGTCCCAGACATGAAGCCACGATACTGAGGATGTAGTCATGTCTTCCATCCAGCTGGGCCCGCTTAGCTTCACGCTCCTCTTTCAACTTTTGCTAAACAGAATATATAGACAATTTTAATCAATATTACGATGGCTTGTCGAGTTAAGTTGAATAAAACTGTAACATACATCTACTTAGTGTTGATTAAGTACTGCATGTAATGCTTTTCAAAGAAAACTCTCATTCTGAGTTGATTGAAGTTCAGCCATGACCAAACACAGCATAAAGCCATGAAATTATACTCTACATACTTGGTATGATGTGATGAGGCTGCTGGTATTGACCGGTGATTGAAGCTCTCCTGTTGCCCAAAACGTTGGCTCAGACATCATTTAAAAAAAACATCCATTAAAAGAATTTGACTGCAGTTACAGTCAATGAAGAAGTATAACAAAAATTCTGGAATAAATAATCCTCAATATTCCATCAATGCAAATTATTCTGCACTTCGACTATAGCTCCACAAAATTCCAAAAACAGGTGTTAGTATTCCGTCAAGAATTTCAAATCCACAGCTTCACTTTCATCCTTTTACTCGTGAGAAGTACTTCCATATCTCTCCTGTGACTCTTGGTACCCATTCAGATACATAAAAACTCAGGGGTCATAGTTGAAAGGGATTAACTGACAACATAGCCCGTTTACTACAGGCGATGGTTTGCGTTTCGTATGGTGGGACAGCAAAATTAACCACAAAGGGTTGCCAGGTTCTGCTGCTTAGTAACACAGGAACAAGGTCACCCAATAAATTAAATTAAACCTGGTGCTGCAGTGTGTTGGCTGCAGGGTGCATACATATTCTCTCATTTACTCTTCCTTTTTTCTGTCGAGAATTTAAACAGGAAATGGCAGGAATAGTTCTTTCTGGCTTAAAATACCTCTTGCATTGACGTCACTGTGGTCAGACCATCTTTTTAAAAGGTTCACTGCTAAGACAAAGCTGAAAACATTCTTCTGTGACTGGCTGGCTGTCAAAAATACAACACTTGAGAGCCAGCTCTTTTATGTACTGGTCTCGTTTCGACAGTTTTTAACAACTGGATTAAATTTTAACACTGAGAATGACATAATAAGTGATCAATTTTGTCTCCATGTCATCTGTTCTCTCTCTTTTTTTGTGTTTTAAGAACACATTTAGTGTTTATATGTACATTATAAAACAGTAACTTTACTGTTATGCAGCTTTATTCTCAAATGCATGTCATTTATGCCAACTGAAGCAGATGGTTTGTAGTATATACAAGATGCACTGCATATTCAAGCAACCTGGGTGAATCTTCATATGGGAAAGAACAGATGTGGCAGGTTTTTAATAGTAGACCAGATCCGACACTGAACAAGACATGAAAATGAACATAAAGAGGTGAAAAAGATGTCTAATTAAAAAATAGACAGGCTGCGATGAAGCAGTAGAAGAAAAAAGAAACAGGAAAAACAGACAACGGATGGAGCTGAGAAACAGAGTGACAAAATAAACTGACTGAATACGAAGAAAGGTGAAGGAAGAGATTTTGGATTATAAGTAAAAAGAAATACAGGGAGGAAGAACGTGACTACCAGAATATGCAAGTAACAGACAGGAATCACAACTTGGACTTAAATACAGAAGGGACAATTCTATATATACTACAATTGACAGTAGTTAAGAGCGAAGGTATAGGTTCTAATTAGTCAGAGCCTGGAGGGCCGGCCATGTGATGCCATGGGTGAGAAGGAGGATGCCAACAATCTCACAAGCTGTGGGTGTCAACATAGTGAGAGCAGCAACACATTAGCCTATTAGCAGCTTTAAAAAAAAAATCAGGAAGTAGTCACACTGACGTGCAAGTTTGTAAAGGGAAACAAGGCAAATGACTTTTTTTCTACAGAGCCCACATCGTGTCCACCTGCAGCACACCTGCATCACCCGCTAAGTCTGAAGTGTTATTAACTTTCTAAAACATCGTGGTAACATCTGTCAAGTACCAACAAACTACCAGTGGCTGAAAATCACAGGTCACTTCAGCAGATAACAGAATTGTTGCAAAGCACAACAAAATTATAGGCTTGAAAGCGACTCTGACTTCACACAGTTCAATCACTTAACTCACAAACAACTTTTAATGACGCCTAATGAAAACAGCCTTTGTATCAATTTAAGGCTTCTAATATGATACTGCTGTAAAGCATATCTTTCCTTCCAAAAAAAATACAAGTTTCCAATCTTTCCCATGTGGGACACATGCGATCACGTGTATAACACATGTTTACCACATGTTACAGCATATGATAACATGAATAAAGTATGTGGAACAGTTTTCACATGGGAATCTACATGGGCTTCACACATTACACCATGAAAATGTTCCAACACCATTTGTTTTCAATGGGCAAAATACTTGTTTCACATGTGCACAACCACATGTGTAGAGTATGTGGTCACATGTGATTGCATGAGTTTTGCACACGTGAAATTCATGTGTTTTTTTCTGTTAGGGTTCATCATGAAAACAGATTCACGTATGCATGACGTATGCAGTTTCAGCAGTGTCATTTGTAGACTGCTGGTCTCATTTCAGTGTTATCAATTTTCACATTTGACATTTGACCAAATGTGAAATATTCTGCAATGCTGAGCAGGTGTCTTGGAGTTTGCATCCAAAAATATTTAATGTGTTTTTTTGTTTTTTTTAAATTCATCTTTATTGTTACATTAAAGGAGAGACATTTATTTACATATTTCAATGAGGTTTCTATCAACAATTGCAGACCTCTGACAATGAACCATATCGACCTTGCTAAAGTCTCTGGAGACACACGTACATTATATACAGACAAGCACACACATCATAGTTCGACCATAAAAAGAGCATGCCAAGCCAACAGTTGCTGGGCGACCAGCCACTCCACACCTTCTCTCGGCCTTATTCTAAATTGTAAGAACAGCCAAGTCGGTCTTCAGGGCACACACAAACATCGCAGACACAATGCAGTGTGGAGCCGATTATTCAAACAAGCAGATTTAAGTCAGCGCTGAATGCGATGCACAAAACACTCAAAATTACACTCACCAACAGTAGCAGCCTCCAACACTGACAGACAGATGCACACATCCTCGTTTAGTAATTCTATAACACAGAGTCATAAGCCAGCACTGACAGAGCCATGTAATAACAGCTACAACATTAATAGCTTTGAGAAGCAAACAAAGCCGCAGCCTGAGATAAGCTACTGCAAGACTGACAATCCCCTTCATAAACAAACTGTGGCTTTTGAAATTCAAGAGAAAACAGTTGTGACAAAAAAAAAAAGTGCAACAGGACACTTTGACATCTGTGATAAATCGTATCAATTTCAATCCAAATCCTCTAGAGTCGAAATAACACTCAGGCAAAGTCAAAGCAGAAGTTTTACAGATAGTTTTGGCCATTTGATTTGAAGTCACACTCCAGCAAATGTGATGCTGAAATGGGATAGAAACCTAAAATGACAAACACAATAACAAACAACACAACTGTTGTTGTGCCGCATGATTTCTCTTACCTGAATGACCTTGGAGACCGTTTGTCTCCAGACCTGCAACATGACAGTCCCTCACCTCTCCAACTCAACCCTTCTATATCTTCTCTATAACCTGCTATCACTTTCACATCTGCATAGGCACAGGGCACAGTCTGCTCTCAGCCTCCAAGAGTTAGCCATATCAAGTTGTAACCACTCAGACAGCTGAGCTCAAGCTATGCCTGCTTTATGTTTTGTGGCCTTTCCGGTCAAAGGTGTATGAGTTTTGACAGCCAGCTGCAATCAGGATGGACTTGATTTCCCCATGAACAGTTCAAATAAACTGAAAAACACAGGCAGTTTGTGGGCTGTACACATGGATGCTTCATACACTCACTTTTAAAATAAAAGCCTCATAGATGGAGGTAAATACACAGAAACTCTAGAAACGTATGCAGAAAGAAACACACACAGACGTGTATGTACACACACAGTGTACACTCATGAACTCGCGTACGGGATTCCACACACAGACTCACAAGAGGCACACAATTCAGGTATCACCGTTTCACAGGGTAGGGTAGCAAGGCGAACCATAGCTGTCAATTTTCGCTGTGATGTAATATAAGGGGAAAACCAGCGCAAATAAGGGCTGAAGAGTGGCTTCTGTAACGAGCTGATACAGACCCACCTTCTCGGTTATCTCACCGAATAACAGACTGTATAAATGATCACACAAGAACCTGAGCTGAGGACTAAATTTAGCAAATACGGCAAAGTAACAATATAAGGACAATTCACCCAGAACCATTTATAAGGTAGGTTTTTCTTTTTTTTGAACCAGTAGCAGCAAAAAGTTACAATTTTACAATCAGTTATTTCACAAGTTTTTTCGTGAATAATTAAATCATTTGGTCCTCATTTTAAGTACAGTGATTTCACAAATATTTAGATCTGCGGCTCTTCTATCTCATTCCTCTTAAATATATTTTTTTTTTACTTTCGATGTTACAGTACGTCAGGATCAAAGCACACAAATGCTAGTCACTTTTTTGTGTGTAAAAATGTCATTTGGATGATAACAGAGATGTTCAGTTTCTGGATTTATCCCCCCAATGTCACAACTTAGATTTTAATCAAACTAAATGTTGTGTCAGATTCATAATGCTCGGACATTTTCAGAGCGGCAACAACAACTGGATGTTATCTTTCTCCGATGTACCAGACTGAGGCTTTTGGCAAATAGAACCAGTTGTTATTGCTCCGTGTTTTAGTACACTAACACATTGTCAAATAGGCTGTCAGACGTTAGCTTTCTACCAGGCACATGATCCAAACACATCAGCTGTTTACTGAATCCTCACACATGAATGATGAATTACATTTGACCAAAGCAGATAGTCAAGTAGCCAAGTTGTCTGTAACTTCAGAACTCTTGGGTCACCTTACCTTGTTTTGATAGTCTGGTTTAAAATGCAGCATAGTCGTTATTGGCCTTTCACACTGACACTTCTTTTCAAGTCATTCCAGCCTCTTAATTGGCTTTGCTTTTCATGACATTAGAGAATAACGGCTTCCGACAAAGAAGACAAGACAGGGAACAAGTGGCTTTGCTACAGTATGTGAGCAATCAGCCTTCTTATTTGCTATGTGAGAAAGGTTACTGCCCTGAAATTATGAGAGCGTTGCTCCTAGAAGGGGACTGCTAACCAGATAATGTGGTGTTGGATGACCTCCTGTCGGCAAGGCAATTATTAAGGTGCTGCTCTCACCTTACAAGTCTATCACAACAATAGGATGGAGAGACATGGAGGGTGGGGGTGGACAGGATCGGTTATTGATACATTGAAATACAGTATGAGTGGGGAAACACTCAGATATAACCTCTGAAAATGCAGATAGAGCAAATACAATTGATCAAATACACAGTGTGGTGCATCACTGTGAAATTTAAAAAGTTCTACATCAGAAATGTGTCACCCTTTTAAAGGGCAACAGATCTCACGCACTAAACACCTCTTTTAACATTGTATACATTACCAGTTTATGCTAAATTAAACTATTAATGTAGTGACGGCACTCACAGTTTCAGCTATAGAGGATGAATATAATGGTGCTTTTGTTATTCTATTATGTATGTGTGTCATAATTGCACTGGTTGTTTGTTTTCCTCTTTATTTTCTTATCACTTTTTGCCTGAAAATAAAATTAATGTGGGAACAACGAAGTTTAAGCATGAATAAGGCTTGACGCTCGATGACTGCATGTAGCATGTTCCAACACTTATGCAGTGCTGTATTTAACTCTATTGAGATTATTTATTTATCATGCAGAAATAAAAAACATTTTCTTTTATTGTAGCTCTCTCCAAAGTGATTATTTGTTTCTTTTTTTTTCTTCATTGTATATGATTGCAAACTGAATACCATTTGCAGCTGGATAAAACAAACAATTTGTAAATGCCACTTTGGGCTCTAATTTTTTGTGACATTTTATAGTTTCAACGTATAATCCGGAAAAACAAGAAAAGATTAAACTGTAATGAAAATAAACATTAGTTCCAGGGGAAACATTAAGCACCCAGGGAGTATACAGGCATGCACACACACATACACACAATTCCATAGACCCCCACCAATTAATATTAAATTCCATTAGCTTTTACTGTGGCACCCAGCAGATGAGGAGCACAACTCTCCACAAGGAGCTGACTGGCGGTTTGATATTGAAGAAAGTGATTGCAAAGTTTTGCATTTAAAAGTGGTCAGGTCATCAATTTTTCACCAAGCCATGACTGATTTTCTGTTGAACTGTCTGGTTCTGAGCTGCCATGAAACAGGAGAGTGACTCTAAATTATAAATGAGGAGGGTGGTGAGAGCTGAAAGACAGAGAGAGAAAAAGGTCCACTGTTTTTCCAGAGAATACTCACAGCGACTCAGACATAGATAGCTTAAACAAATCTGTGGCTCAAAATGTCACCATCAAAACAGCTGTGAGGACTCTGCATCTCTACTTGAATTATTTCTCATTTTATGGTTGACTACTTGGTTCTAACCCCTCTGGGGTCCAATTACACAGTTACAACTGATGAACTGCTATTGCTCTATGTGGCCTCTCAGAGGCAGTAAACTTGTGTTTTCTACATATTCATTGGACATTTATATTGTAGTAGCCTATAAAGTGCAACATTTAAGACTGCACTTTCATTTAAGTGATAATGAAGCAATGCAATTTGATATTTCTTCCAATACCTGTTTAAAACGTTTTGCTTCAAGTAAATGTAGAGGAACTTAATAGACAAAACAAAAAACAGAGAATACATATATTAAATAACCAACTACTAAAACCAAAATCTTTCAATAAATTACACTCATGTTAATCACCCCCCATTTAATCCTGATCGTTATGATGGTGCAACTGGTTAATCTGAAATCAGTGTGAGCACCTTTAAGTGAAAGGGTTGATTTCTGGGTTTTAAATTAATTAACTTACCAAAGACAGAAGTCCATAATTTTAATAGTGACAGAGTTCCACATGAATTATGAAAAATAGATGTACAACAAATTCTTTATATTTGACAGTTCAGCTGTCTTCTTCATCCAACCCCCTGAGGCTAATTTTACAGACATTACACTATGAACACCCCACCATCTAGTGGACTGAGGCTCATAATACAGCCAACACATTGTGCCTACAGCATGTTGTGCAACTGCTATTTTTGACTACTGCTTAGAGGCCAGTGAGTCTTAATACTGTAGTGGATCTCAGAGCAATTATCAGAAGGGCTTCGGGAGTTGAAAATGAAGTGTGGATTATTTTAATCATTGTCTTTTTGTTTTCACATAAGGGAGAAGGGAGTTGTGGTGTAAAGTTTCACTCTTACAACTCATCCTCATTCCTCCCTATGAATGAGTCAATGTATTATATAATATAACGTTATTTATTATTATATTTATTGGATGGAAAACCAGCTGGTCTTTGAATATGTCAACAACTTATTATTTGTGGCATTCCCAGTTTTTGTCTTTGTGCAAAGTTTAAATGTTTGCAAAGATAAAATATACAACATTCGATTGGTTAGAGATAACACATGAGCTTTTGGTTCACAATTAGACAAACGAGCTCAAAAAATATATATTATTAGAGGAACATATGCATAATCATTGTAGAAACTGAATTATAGTTGAGCAGACTGGGATCGGGGAGAAAGAGAAATGTGTTTTTACATGTGTCCAAAGTTGAATGAAAGCAAAGTAACAGTTTAGCTTGAGATGGGTAACAGTGCGCACTTAAATGAACAAACAAACAAAAAACATCCGGTGAGATACACCGATATAGTTTACAGATATCAAAAACAATCACGACAGTACTGATAATTGTGATCAAACCTGCATTTCCTTGAGTGACTCCACAGCAACAACAGGCTGGGCGGGTCTGTTCCTGTAGTTAACTTTAGTGGTCCGAGAGTTCAGGGACATGACTCAAACATCCCTTCACAGAAAGAAAAAGGCTTGCTCGATAACCAAACTTAAAATTCACATTTTCATCCGCTTCTGACAAGGAGTTTTTCCTCGGCGTTTCGGCACAATTTTCTGAGATTTAGTTGAAGCTCTGCCTTTTCACGAAGCACTTTCATGTTGTTAGTGGTTTCCAAGGTAACGAGGCATCGTAAAGGGCAAATAAGGGACGGAGGGCTGTTCCCGAAAGAAATGAGGGGGATTTATTCATTGGCTATTTTCTAAGTGTTGCAGAAAACAACGAAACACCGGGCCGACAGTCACTTGTTGCACTTAATGAATCTGCAGTAACAATCTGGACAGAAAGACGGACAGGTGAGCCCTGCGTAAACCAGGCGTGGCATCACCTGCATTTGTGGGTGACAAAAATTCTGATTTTATTTTTATTTTTTTTAATTTTCTTTCTTTATTTGTTTTTCAGAAAATCACGGTTTACTCTTATCTGTAGAACTCTACAGCCTTTTAACTCTGAACATGCCACCAGCTCGTTTTTAAGTATTATATGTTTGATTTATTTTAAATTCTTGCCGACTAGTGACCTAATTGGCTGCCAATATGATGACGATTAAGTCGTAGCTATTAATTGCTCGATATAATGACGTCATGTTGTGCCATCGTACGCCACCAGGCCAGTTGTTGGACGTTCCCGGAGCAATTTGTGAAGACCAGCCCTAGATGGCAGCAGCGCACTGTCCCTGGTTAAAAGAACTGAGCTGCAGCTGTCAGGAAGAACTGGGTTAGATTTGTGGGGCAAATGACCTCATACTGTAGCATCGTCTTCACCACTAAGAGATGAAGAGTGAATGAAACCATCCTCCTCTGTAATCGTCATGTTCTCCCTCTTATCGGCTCAAAACGTGATTAGACAATAATGTCAAAAGAAATACCGATCACGTGCAACTTGCAATTATAAAAGCGTCAGCTAAATGAAATGTAATGCAATGTAATAATAATGCAAGTCAGAGCTGCTAGGAAACCAAATTAAGTGCAGAACTCAATGACCTCAAATTAAACTGCAGTTCAGCAGGAATCCATACAACGTAGCCTGTGAGGGGAAAAAAACAACAACCCAGGGGTACCAATGATGGTTGTTATGACATCTCCTATAGCATCTGTGAGTAATTAAGGCATCAAATCCAGAGGAATGACACCCACGCAGCCCGCATCAGCACCGCAGAGAGTGACGCTGGGAGCTACTGTGGCGCACACTTTATTTGGGTGGCGCACAATGCACCAAAACCCCACGAAACGGAATCCCAGGATATCCCACCCCCACCCACCACTCGAATCGGAATAGCCCTCCTCCCTACTCCCCTCCTCTTTTACCTCCGCCTTCTCTCATTATCACCCCCTTCCTCCTCCTCCTCCTCTGCCTCACGTCCCAACTCGGGAGCGCCGCCGATCGGTCGCCAGGATTTTCCCTTCTCGGCCAAAATGGAGGAGAAAGTCTCTCGCTTAATGAAGGGAGCACAGATTATATGCCCGGATCTGCTTCAGTGAAAGGCGCCAGGACCCGCTTTTGCTGATAGGTAGCTATTGCAACAACAACAACAAAAAAACCTTTAAGGATATCGATCGCTATTTCCGCACGAGCCACCGCAACCATGAGCGCAGGAGAGGGACTAGATGAGGCTGCGAAGGACGCGGCAGACATAGCGGCGTTTTTCAAATCCGGTAAGTCGGGAAGGGGCGAGTCTGCCTCTGGGAGACCTACAGCAGATCTGTCGGTGTGGTCACTGGTGGTCTGCCACACTGATGCCCAAAATGACAAAATACATCACTGACGGTTTTTACGGGCGAGACGCATACTGTGCGCCCGACGTGCTGGAGAGATGCTCACCGTTTGTAGTTATGCACCACATTTTTAGTCGTCCAGCGATTTGACATGCTGCAGCTTTTTATGACAACAGCACGAATAACACCTCTTGAAATATGTGCTTTGATTATTAGGCCGTGATCCCGTTTTGGGGTTGCACCAATGGGCTACAAGGTGTGGATGATCACAGCTCGATCAGGGTCTCCTCGGGCTATTCGAGTGTTTAGACGTCACAGACGGTATGCATCACGAACCCTTCGGATGTGGGTCAAACATTTGCAAAATTTCTGTCTTCAGATGCGTGTACATCGAACAATCTTGCACACGAACGCAGGATCTCGCACGCCTCTTTAATGTGTCTCAGATCTGATGCACGGATAGGGTACAGGCCATGGACGCAAGTGTGGGCAATCGGTTGCACTCTTCGCATTGGGCCTGTCTCATACGATGGCATCATCATAACAAATAGGGATAGGCCTTCCTACCTTATCACTCCAAAACAGTACCACCTTTTATAGGTCCTATAGGGGGCTGCACTGGTGCCTGATATCAGCCATGCATTGATACACCGCTCCTGCCCATTGTTGTGGTAGTGCTTGTGACAAGCATTGTGTATTATCTGACCTATAGTTGTTGATGCAGTTTGGGATTTTAGGTGACTTTAATGGTCATGATTATTTACCAGGTAAAGTCAGATCCTAATTTTGTCATTTTATGGTGTATATGCCATTTTTATGGGGCAATATGTTTTGCTGTGACTTCGGTATACCTTTAGAAGGGATATTATGATATGTTTTCCTATCAAGATGGCTTATTTGGGTCTTTTTCAACTTGTATAACAAGTATTTTATTGAGTATGAAAACACTGTTTTAGACCTCAGACCTTTCATCATTACAGTATGTGTTGAGGTTAGATATTGTTTACTTGTTCAATCCAGAACTCTCGTTGATATTTAACCCACAATAAAGCCCCCACTTGTTCAAACTTTAGAAAACACCCCTTTAAACCAATCTGACACGGTTATTAGGAGGACAGGGACTGTCATTAAAGCTTCTGGAAGGCACATTGCAAAGCTAAAGTCCAGTGTCGGGACCACCTCTGATACACACAAGAGGAAGCAGCTGTCTCTCTCTCAGCTGTTTGTTTCTGTGACACCTGGTGCCTCAGGGTCTGCTGTTCACAACCTCTGCAGATTGCGCACATCCAGGAGCACACACACACACACACACACACACACACACACACACACACACACACACACACACACACACACACACACACACACACACACAACATTTGCACATGCCCTTTTTTACTGTGGAAGTGAATATGAATCCATAAATGCAGCAGAGTTGTTGTGCTTGCATGTGCACACACTCTCATACTTTTTAAACAGTCCATAAACCACATACTTTCTTCCAGAAATTGCCTCTGCCAGTCAGACGGTTAGGAATGTTGTCAAAATGGATTGTATTCAAATGCTTTCTTACGGTTGGTTGGATGCCTGCCAATGTATTTTCCTATAGCTGTGTTGTGTCAGGCTGGAAAGTTGGCTCACAGTGAAGTTGGGCTGCTTGGATGTTTATATAGCAGCAAATGCAGTTCATACAGTATTCATGATGGAGACAGAAATAGGTTATGGCTGCAGGAAACTTTTATAAGAGACTATTATGAAGAGAAAGTATGGAAAAAGAAGTTTCTGGGAGAATAGCACCAAATGCTTAGAGAATACTGTCGAGAATACTGTGTCTCCAGCTGAGATTACTAAAAGTTCCCAAATCGTTTAACCATCTAACATTAGCACATAGTTAAGAAAAGGTGAATGAAACAGGTAATGAATTTACCAATTCATTGCACCTATTGTACCTTTTGTTATTCAGTCAAACCTATTATTGACATCATTCAATTTATCAATCTAACATTGAAAACATTTAGTACATCTGACCCTCAGGTTTATCTCCATCTATCTCTCCTTCAGCATTCGGAGGCAGTCAAAGCTTCTGTTGTTTTAACTATTTCATTGGCCTTCAGTCAGTTCCAAAAATGAAAAGCCACTTATTCATTTGTTCATACATGCATACTATGTGTCCCAATCCTCACAGCCTCTCCAGCATGGTCACTAATAACCGGCAGCTTGTTGCCTGTTGAAATCTGGGCACACAGCTGCTCCTCCTTGTTGATCCCAAGCACTTTTATTTCTGGGACTCTGAGTGTGATTTTGTTTTCTTTTTCTGGGGCTCTGGATGCACTTTGGTGCCCTAGTTAGTCAGTGAAGGCTAAAATGTGGCAGATTCGTCTACCAAACGAGACCTAATGTGATTGACTGGCTGAGGAAGACTAACTTATTGATAACCAAATGTGAGCTTGTACACATGAGCTACGAAGCTGGTTGGCTGTTTAGACGACTCAACTGAGATTTCCATCGCACCACTAAGTATCTCTGAGTCCTAGTTTTTGATCTGGCACTGGTGTTCAGTTTGTTTCACCTGAATGGATAATATTATCATCGGCCCTTGAAAATACTTGATGTTCCTCTCTGCTTGATTATTTTCAGTGAGCAGATGGTGCTCCATCTCTGAGTCCTGCACTGTGGATCACAGCATAGCCGCTGAGTCACTCTCTCAGGTTGCTCATGCCACGACTTAAAGTCCAAAATTGTTGCAACTGGTCAAACATGAGATATGTTCAACTGCTCAGCAGGCATCAGTCCTTTGCAACTATGTTATGGAAACCCTTTAAAGGATGAAAATACAAAACAAATCCTCATAGCTATATTTAGTTGTTCACTATCCTTATAAAAGAAAATAGCATAATCTGTTGACTATTTGAGCAGAAATATGTCTCCAATTCAGTTTTTTGTATAGTTGATGACAGTACCTTTTTGTTTCCTCCATGAACTTTGGAATTCCACTTGAATCAAGCTTTCCTCGTGTGGCATTCCTCCAGTAACATGCAGCTGATTACTGAGCGAGGTACTGTTTAAATATTGGGTAATTTATAATGAAGGCAAACTGTTTATAAGTAGAGGTTTTCTTAGTTGTGGTACACAAGTTAAGCTATATTGCTGTCAAATAGCACCCTGAACAGAGTTTTAGCTTTCTGGAATATTTGAGATGCATTAATGTTGTATGTCAACGTTTGTTGTTTATTATGTCTTTGGAGTATGTGAGTAAGGATGGTACTCTCTTTACTGCATGTTTTTCACCTCTAAATTGTGGTGTATAAGAAAATATGAATACATTTTTGTTAGAGATGTAATCCTCTATAAATATAGATTTTGCTAAACTACCTTTCCATATATCTGAGGTTAAATTAAAGTGTGCAGCAAATATGTTCAGCTTTGAGGTCTACAATAATGTACTGTATACATGATCTGGCTCGACCAATTTTGCATGCATGACCAAGAAATATTACGTTATGGTGATCTGGGTCTGCTGCCGTAGGAACTTCATACACAGTCATATGCTGTCAATTTCCAATGTCAACAAAAGCATGAAAAAAAATCTAAACAACAGGGATCTTTGTTGAATCTAACCAATGGTGTGACACTTGCGTCACTAGCAATCAAAATCAAGGCATGTTTCCAATTGCATAAAATTGGATTATGGTCCAATGCAGTACGTCTTTAGATTACACACTGTCAAACATATTGAGGATTTATGGAGAGAGTCTTCCTGGCAAAACCAAAAATAACACTTGCACTTTAGAATATTTTAATTCATATATAGTCTCCTGAGTGACATTTAATGAAGTTACTGGCCCTGTGAAATAGCATTATTGTACTGTGAAACTCAATTGACATAAAAGCAACCAGATGTACGTTGTAATAAGATTAAATCACTGTCAAAACAACTTGCACAAAGGCCATATTCTGGGCCATAACTACACTGGTCATAAGACAGGGGTCATCATTCATCACACCCGTGCAGGATGGGGCTGAGCGTTGTCGCAGAGATCTATGTTTACTGTGTGAAACTGACTTCTATTCATTACCAATGCAGACAGGCTCTGAAACTATGTGTGAGCATCTTTGTGAATTATGTGTATTGTTAAATAATATATTTCCTTTTATACCGGGAGAATTATTGATAGGCAGGAGCATACGTTACAACCTATGCTTTGTCATAGTAGTCACAGTGAGAATAATTATTAAAGACTTTATGTATAGACAGATTAAAAAAAACACTTTCCCCCTAAAAACTACCTATTAATCCTTATTGAAAAGCTTTACTCATCCCGTATTCAATAGCTTGTCCTCAGTGGCTCTTGCATAGAGGTTAGAATCAAGATATCAGCATCAATGCTGGCAGTGCCAGTATTGACAACGCAGTGAGCCATTTCCCCCTGTGTCCAAAGCGAACCCAGTGACCTGTGCCAGTGCAGGCTGTAATGAAAGCCAAATCACTGAGCAGCGATTCTTCTTTTTTTTCTTGCACAGTCATAATCAATGGTGGCATAATGACCTAATGTTTTCTTGCATACTCAAGCATAAATCTTACATCATCATGTAGATGAGGAAGAGGACTTCAGCAGGCCATGTGCAGTGTGCATCTTAAAGCGATGATGTATGGAAAACAGTATCTATATAAAAGAGGACAGCGGATGGAAAGACAAATGTGTTGGGAGAGAAGAAACAGACAGAGAGGAATGAAAATATAGGATAGAAAGGAACGAGAGTGAGATCCAGAAAGAGAGGACATGACATACTTAGAGGGACAAACAAGCCTCCACTCATCAAATTATAGATCTGAGCCTTGGGTGGAGTACACCCTGCAAAATGTAGGCTACTGTGCTTTTCATGAGGCTGAAACCTTACGCTTACATCCAGGGTCAGCTTAATTGGCAGTTGGTCAGAGTTAAAGACTATAAGCTTAGATTGGCATTGGCTGCACTGCTAAATCGCCCGGGCTCAGATGAACTGTCGACTATCTCACTTAGTCTACTTCAGGATAAAAAATTAGGTCCAGACAGAGATATTTGTGTATTTGTGATATATTTTTGTAAGATGAATTATTAAAAAAGACAAACACAGTACAAAATAATGATCTCCTCTGAAGCAATGTCTGCATTAGCTATCAAACAAGTGCCAGAACAAATCAGCATGATAGTAGCTAATATAGATAGATAATATCACACAAGATTAGACAGAGGTCGTGTTTGTATGTGTGAAAAGTTAAAATAGGTCAGAAGGTCTGAAAATGCAACAAAATACACTCAGATGTCATCATATTCTCAGCAGCCACAACTGAGAGCCAGGAAGTGGTAACAAAGTGCATGCTGCAAAATACAGGGATATAAAATAAGCAAAAAAAAAACTGTTTTTACATGCTGCAACTCTTTTAGTGACTGCGGCCTATAGCACTGCACTGTACATCGCTGTGCTGTGTATAATGCATGCACCCCGTCATGCTCCGCCTCATTTATGTTTTTACTCATTTTTGCTTTTTAATCAGCAGCTGAGCTTTGTAATTGCTGCAAAATGGCTTTGATCTAACCTGAATTTACAATGTTAAAAAAACACACTAAATGCAATTACAGACTTAATAATGTTTCTTCATGTGAAAACTAATTAACTGTGCCAATAAAATGATCAGGTGGTGCTTATATCTGACTGAACTTCCCTAACAAGCGGCCACATGGGTAATAGGCAGTTTGCAGATTAGCAAAAATGGCAAGTTTGCTGAATGTGAATAATAAGAAGTCTGTTTTTTCCTCCTCGTATTAGTTTATAGAAAAAATGCTTAATGCGTCAATAAAGACCAGATATTGGGATGCTTATTGCAGTCTGCGCATCGTTTAGTGTTCATTGGAGCGTTTTTATGGTGAGGACGGTCAGGAAGGGAGCGGGGCGACACAATTACCTGTTTTACAGCAGGACCTTGCTGATCGATCTCATCAAAGGCTCTCTACCTTTTTGAAAGAGTCGTAGCACACTTTATGGACATGTAACCACCCCTCCATCTCGCCAAGTTATTGATTGTTGTAAAATGTCATGTACATCTATGGGGTCACTTTGAAGATGCACAGACAAAGGCCATGTCTTTTTTTTTTTTGTTGACCATGAAATTGTAATGTATATGCTTATTAGTTGTTGTTTTTTTATTCTAATGACAATGATCAAACATTCAGTTTGTCATTCATTTCCTGAAACTAAATCTCAGGGAGGCCGAGACCGAAGTCTTGAGTAAAAATTATGCTACTTTCCTCTAAGCTTTCTCCATGCTATGAGGGATCATTCGCATTCATGAATGTAAAGTGATAAAACTGTGCAGTGAATCAGCAGAGTACTCCTCCATATACATGGATGATATTGGTTGTCTCATATCGATAATCAGGAATTCCAATACGTTGGTAATGTCGTTGGAGGATGCTGCTAAGTGTAGCGTGTGGGACAGCTTCACTGCCTCACACACACACACACACACACACACACACACACACACACACACACACACACACACACACACACACACACACACACACACACACACACACACACACACACACACATAGACATGCACTGAGGTATAAATCACTGCATCCCACCCACGTCGCCAGGGGCCCTCGAAGCAAGGAAGAGGGGGGATGGAGGAGGGATGGAAGCATAGGAGGATTGCGGGTCATAAAAATAGGCTGTGGGCTGGTCTGTGTGTCTCCTGCAAGCCCCCCCATCTGATAAGAGAGGAACCTCTATCAGTCAACTGCGGACTCCCACTCATTCTATCCTTTTTCATTCTTTTCATCGCCTCCTCCACCTCTCTCTCACGCAGCCCTCCATCATTACCTCATAGCTTGCCTCTGCTCAGCGTTGTCATATATCCAAATAATGGGCTCATTTCAGATGAGCCGGGGCTGCGCAGAATCGATCACCGCCGTTAGATTTCTGTCTGACATAGATCGGGACTCGCATTTAATGTAGCCAACGATAACCTCACGAGATCAAAGCAGTTTTGTTTTTTTTAGCTTTTGCTCTCCACCGACTGCACGGCCTCAGAGCATGATGGGAAATACCTGGCACTCAACTGATCTAATAGCTGATTGGTTTAGATATTGGCTTAACAATATGACGTTCTATAGAAACTTTTAATTTTGTTGAATCAGAGAGATTTTCATTGTATTTGTCTGATTCCGAAGGTTTATTCTGTTAGCAGAATAAATGTTGTTGGTTGATGATGACTTCTATCAGTCAAAGAGACTACACAATATATCACAGTTCAGTCTGCTGTATGTTTACTTTGGGCTTATTTAATTATTTTGAAGATTTCTCAACATAAAAAGCTCCGGTAAATTGGATGTCAGGATTCTTCAGATAACATCTGGACATGTGTAAATCCATAGTCTTCTGATTTATCAATAGTGAAAGCTATCGTCTTGTATCCCATTTCCTCTTTATTTATTAATGTTTTCAATTTGTTTATGTACTTTGAAAGGCACAGGTCATCTCAGCTGATTTATATACAGCGTTATATACAGCGGTAAACTGATAAGATGCAGATTGACAGTAGAATATATGTAAAATAGAAGCATGAACGGAGATCACAGATCGCCTGTAGAGCATCTTAATAAGCCCCCCTGTCATGTCAAAACAATTCGAAACTGAGTACAAACTGATATCTGGGTCTGCTAACATTTTATTAAATCGGGATCAGATCTAAGAGGATGTGAGTGTTTCTCTGACTTCCAGTTAAGACTGACGGGTGCTGATAACTGTCCGACTTGATTGCAGCTTTTTGCCTCCTCCTCCTCCTGCTGCTCCCGACTTCTCCCGTCAGCTTTCCAGGCATCTCAAAACAAGCCTCTCGATCTTGTTTTGTAATATATTTTCTCCTGTTTGTGAGTCCCACCACGATGCGCGCCTTCCATCTCATGCATCTTTTGTAAATAAGACATCCAGGCAGTGGTTATTAGATTTGACTGACAGACTGACAAATAGATGTGTGTCACATTAAGGAAAACAACAACCAAATAAAGTGTCTTGGAGAGAGAGTTCACCATTAACTCAAACAAGCAAAGTCTATTCACAGTATTTGAAGCCCAAACATATTTTGTTGTTTCAATAAATGAAGCAGGGAGCAACGATGACCATCACATAAACATATATCCATTCCTTAGCTGTGATTCTACCTTCCTTGACCTTTCTGCTTTGTTATTATTCCCGTACAGCTGATGTACCCCCTCTATCTCCTCTCTCTTTGCCTACAGCTTAAACCAGGGAAACATCTGGATGTGGTATCTGAAGTCACAAAGCCTCCCACAATGCTTTGTGCTTCTTTTTTTTCAAGAGTAGCACTTTGAAAAAACAGCCAAGGACTCATGAGGCCCTGCTCCCTTTAAGTTCTGAGACACAGTTTATTAAGAACTTCCTCTTGAGAGGAAGGTCCCGTGTTAGTAAATCAAGTGTCAGGTGGTGAGTCATTTTTCATTCATAAAATTGCTTGAGTGAGTGAGCCAGTTCCTCTTCTTGTGTGAGAAAGATAACCAGACCTCGTTCTCTGTTGTGCAGTACGTTATATTTCTTTTCTCTAGTTTCAGGGTTTTAAATTTTGTATAAGGCTGATAGTGTAGGAATTTTATTTTGAATAATTGATACTCTCTCGCACGCTGTAGCACACTTGAACATATCCAGCTGCAACTTCAGGTACCAGATCCTCATGCTTTACTGCTTCTCTCTGCAGTAATCATATGCTTCACATTTTCAGCAGACAAGCCAAGCTCTTACTTCAGTCAGTATAAAAACAAAAAAATCAGAATAAAGCAGAACACAGACTCTGCTTTGGTAAAAATCAAAGCACAGCTTGCAGTGTGTGTTTGCATACACGTGTGAGCTCGTGTGCTGCCCGAGACCGCTTGTCTTTTGTCAACAGCTGTGCTCAGTCTGTCCAATAGGAACCGTGTAGTCTCTCCTTCTCTCACAAACAGACTTACACCGCATCTTTCCCTCTTGCTTTGAAGACAGCAGCCGGCTGTGATCTGTGTCGCGTGAACATTGCCAGCCCAGTGCTCCTCCGACTTAAGAGGGCTAAACCGCCGCTTGGCCTGGCTTTGGATAAAATAGGTTGAGGATCAAACCTAACATGCCATCCTACCGTATAGGCTTGCAGAAGTACTTGTTGTCAGTACATATGTGCTGTTTTTGTAGAAATACTGCCAACATTTACACATAGACGCCAGGCTGAAGCTTGTCGCCAGTAAAATACTAAATGTTCGCACATAAAAGAAAATGTAATTAATTTGATATTTCACTCTAAGCTAATGTAAGATGAACCTATGAATTAAAGGCCACAGTTTCACTTTATTTTGAAAAAAACTAGTCCTTATTTTTTCTTTTTTTTTTCCTCTCTCTTTTCTTAATAGTGATATAAAAACAAAAACATCCCAAGTTTTAAGTTAACATATAATCATCCTCCCTAAAGGGGCTTTCTGCTGTTTTCCTGTCATGAACATTATATTTCTCATTGTAACATTGATTCTGTTTTGAAGCTGCAGGAACACTTGTCACATATCAATAAATAGTTAATATGTGTGCTTTACCCTCTTGAGGTAGCTGGAGTTCAGGTGAGGAGATTTTCAAGAATGCTTTCTAGTTACTGTTAAAACTTTTTCGCTGTTTATTCTTGATCACAGGAAAGTGAAAGTTCCCTCACCCGGTGGTTTCTGTCTTTTCATCTGTTGTCAGATGATCCCCTTTACCTTCTGTCTTTCACTGACTCCCCTCATGAACAAGACATAGATGATATCAGGCCTTGAAAATTGTGTTAGAGGATGTGAACTGTTCACTGGACCAAACACTTTATCCACATCGTATACAATGAAACATACAGTGTGTGTGTGTGTGTGTGTGTGTGTGTGTGTGTGTGTGTGTGTGTGTGTGTGTGTGTGTGTGTGTGTGTGTGTGTGTGTGTGTGTGTGTGTGTGTGTGTGTGTGTGTGTGTGTGTGTGTGTGTGTGTGTGTGTGTGTGCGGATCAGTAGAGCATCCATAATGAATCAGTCGTTATTGATTGATCTATCCTGAATCTATTGTGGTCCCAAAACTGATGTGATGCTCTGCAGTTGAGGCAAGCAGGCCAAATGTATCTCCACTCCAATGTAACAGGCTGTTAGAAGCACTAAACACGCTGCTCTGCCTGTTCACAAACCTGGATGAATAATTTTTAACATTCTATCTCTTTAAAGATGATGTGTCAGGCATTAGAGATACTGATATGTAGTGTACTCGTCTCATTAAATGATTCATTTGCTTATCAGCACTGTGTGTGTCTGTATGTGTGGGTCTGAGGGGGCATGTTTATGACAGTTTAAGATGGTAAAGCATAGAGATAAAGAGCACAGTAAGATCTATACTCCCAATCTATGTAGATATGTTACCTCAATGTTGAGTGTGTGTGTCTTCTCCAGCTTATTTTGCAGCTTGTGCTATTTGTGCATTTATGAATGCATGTGAGTGGACATGCACAGTATGTGTGCGTGCATGTGCATCTGTGTGCAACATGGCTAATGCTGTTTAATCTCAGGAGGGACTCTCCATACACTCATGAAAGGGCCGCCCTACAATTCCTCATGCACTCTGTCATTACTGTAATGCCAAAGCCTTCATTTTGGCCACTGAAATATGGTGAAGGTCACAAGGCAGCCCTTTCTCTCTTTGTTTCCTTCATTAAACCTTCCTTCTCTCTTTTTTTCTCTTTTTAGATTGCTCTCTCCCAAAGTGTGAATCCAAACTGGATGGACCGGGTCAAACCTCAGGTTGGTCTGAGTGTGTGTCATACCGTCACGGGGAACTAATCAGGAATTTCCTTCCAGAGCAGGACACATGCACTTGACCTGTTTATTTCCCATGAATGCCCCTACAGTATCTACGTGTCCTGATAGTCATGTCAGTGATCACAAAATGAGTTGCATTTAATCATGTTTGTCAAACATCAAATATAAGTATAAATCATTGGATTTTCATATTCAGGGCTTTAGAGCTTTATGGAATGCATATTTTCGTGTTTGGCAATAGGAGGATGTCTGTAACAGAACAGACACTCAACATGTTGGACAATTCACTGTGGAGTGGACAGTTTAGCTTTATACAGTGTGCTGTATGTATATATTGAATAAGTAAGAGAGAGATAGTGTTGAAACATTGAGAGCACTATTTCCACTTTAAGTAAAAATGTTCCATCAAAGCTCTACTGCGTCGAATCCCATTAGACTCAAAGCTCCTCTGTGGCATCAGCTAGCAACCGTGACCTTGTGGGTTCTCATCCCTAATACCCCCAGGACACACACACTGAAAATACACCAAGTCACTCTCTCCAGGGTGACTTGTTTTTGGGCATAAACAGAGCAGTTAAGTGGCCCACGTTCACATAGATTATCCCAAATAAACGTGGTCCTGATTCCCTGGCCATAATATTGTGTCTCTTGGACTAAAATTAATTGTAAGTGTTTGAAACTTTCCCATTCAAAGTCTGGTTGAAATCGAAAGGCTTGGAGTAAAGCGTGCCACGAAAGCTGACATGCAATGGCAGAAAGTGCGTTTGAGTTGTGATGCTAAGAGTGAACATGAAAAATTCTTATAAGATTGTCTGTGCATGCCATGTGGACTTTTGTTAGTGTTAGACCGTATCAAGAGGAGAGTGCTGTTATCTCAGGATTGTGTTCTATTTCGTCCTGTGTGTTAAGACACAGTTTTGACCTGATGTTTTCCAATTGGGTCATCCAGGGATGAAAATAAGACTGTTTTCAATGGACAGCTTTGGCCTTCTATTCCCAGTTGCCAGAATCTGAAGGGAGTTAATGTGAAAATGATTATGACTTGCCGGTCCAAATCCTGCGCGCAGGCCTTTTTAGCCCTTTGAACTTCATCCTTGCGGCCAACTCACAAAAATTAGAGCTGCATTGGTGTCTTTGTGTGTTTTTATTGAAATCAGGCAGAAATTCATGAGCTGCTCGCAGAGAATCGGAGGTAATCATGTTGTATTGGCCATTTATGGCTGATTGTTCATTGTTCATTTTCAATTACTGTGAACAAAATGAACTTGTCGTTGAATTAAGTGTCGATTTAGCAAATTGCCTGAAGCATTGTGCTGCACTGTAACATGAAATTGCAGGTGTCCTCTTGGGAAGTTTGGTATATCTTTCAGTTACTTAAAAGCTGATGAGGCAAACATGGGGGCAACATTTTTTATTTGTCCTCATGTCTGCATGCAGGTTGTGTGGTTTTGCCTGAGTGTGCTGTTTGGTGAGTGCACCCCGCAATGCTGACCAAACATTAAAATACACACAAACACACACATTTTCTGGCTATTTTGATCCCTATGACTAAGTGCGAGAATATTTATTTGTTTGCCTCCTCTCTTCCATTGTGTACTTTGTGCCTTTGTAAGAGTTTTGTTTCCTTTTTCTGCAGTTGCTACACGTGCTCATCCATATCTTTGTGAAAGTTTGCTCTCGTCTTTGTGAGATGTGCTAGTTTTAGATTATTTGTTGCTTCCTTTCAAAAGACTTGACATAACCTCAACTGGATATTTCCTGTTGTTTAAACTTAACTTGGCTTGTTTTACCAACGTGCTCTGAGAAAATTTGGTATTTTCAGAGACTTGTTTTGCTCAGAACTTCATATGCTGGTGAGATCTCAGACTTATGTGTATATAGGGAGGTAGCAGTGATGCATGACAGGGCATCCCAGTATAGAAAAAAATGGATGAAGTGAGGCGAGGGATGCCAGAGAGTTGGCAGTAACAACCAAGTCACCATATTAAAACAGTTAGTCTAACAATTAACAAAGTTTAAAAGCATCATTATGGTTTCTATGGATACTTGCAGCTTGATATTGGCCAATAAATGGTTTAGACTAATTATTACGCTGTTAGAATCAAATTTCACTTTAAAAATAAAGCAAAGATTAAATACAACACATTCAGTCATTTCTGATATTTCAGTCGTGGGACTTAATGATCAAACTATCATTCATTGGGAGGTGTGCTATAAATAGCTTTAAAAAAAAAGGAAGATGGATTAATCATTATGATCAGTGGTCTCAAACTAATAACGTAGGTCTGTGAATGGAATTCAGGCAGAGAACTGGTGACTTGCAAGCCTTGGTTTAGTGCAGAGACGTCTGTGTGTCCCTGTATATTCGAGCCAAGTTCAACCTTTCCATCAACATCAACCTGCCTCTTCTGTCTGATCTGTCGGCACTCATCTGTTCTGCTCATATCACATAGATCCACACTGGGGCCTGGACACATCCTGCATTTAAACACTCATTTCATACACTCTGGAGGTTCACTTGCTTTCTTTCATTTCCTCTGCTTACTGCTTGCTTTTAATAATTAAATGATTTAATCTCGGGGTTATCAAAATTCTGCATCCTTTACAAACTGTATTAAATCATATATTTATGCAGTAATGTCAGATAAATAAAACTGGACTAGCTCAAACACATTATTCAGGGTTTATACAGGTGGGAATTTAAAAAAAAAAACCTACAATCTGGATTTGATCTGTAAAAGACCACAAATTTACAAGTGTCCCAAAAACACTGTTGGCCTGCATATGGATTTACAGACGAAGCATGCTTAGAGTAAATAGTTGGACTGCTCCCCAGCTATGCTCTGGCTCTCAGTCCAAGATAATCTGCAACAGTAGCCAACTGCCTGTTTAGTCAGGATGATTCTGATCTCGTCCTGGACTAATAATATGTGGCATGCATAGTACAGTGAATTAGATGATAGTGATTTGCAGTCCCTGTCTTGCTGAATATTTGAAAAGGATGGGGAGCCCTTCCCTTTCCTTTCCTTTCCTTTCCTTTCCTTTCCTTTCCTTTCCTTTCCTTTCCTTTCCTTTCCTTTCCTTTCCTTTCCTTTCCTTTCCTTTCCTTTCCTTTCCTTTCCTTTCCTTTCCTTTCCTTTCCTTTCCTTTCCTTTCCTTTCCTTTCCTTTCATTTCCTTTCCTTTCCTTTCCTTTTCCACTCATCTTCCTTGTTTCCATATGTTTCTGTTCAGTTTAATTCAGCTGTGCGCTCAGTCTCTCATCCCTGCCCATACTGCGCTCACTATGTGGTTCCTATTGAACTGAGCTTTGAATGCTAACCATGTGCACTGCGGGTAGACGAGCGGGCAGGCATGCTCACTCAGTCATATACACAAACACACTTCTAAGCAGTGGAGGAAGTGGTTTTCTCTGGAGCTCATTGGATTTTTGTTTTTTTTAAATCCTCCCCTGCAGAGGCCAGGATGGGGAAGACTAAACTCTATGGAGTGTGTGTTTGTGGATGTAGCTGTGTGTGTTTGAGTGAAATCTGTTTACTCACACTCAGATTTCCCTCCTTTCTCTCTTGATTATATCTTTGTCTTGTAATATCGCTCAAAAAATGGAAAGGAGTTACACTTCACTTTTCTACTTGTGATAAACATCAACCCTAATATGCAAGTGTGCAAGCAGATCATCATAAAATGAGCCAAATGGGGTCAACAAGAGTACATAACAACACTGTTAAAACAGAGGAAACAAGAATGTAGGCAACATTTTCATGTCCTTACCTTTACAGTTCACAGTGTTTTAAAAAAATATATAATGTCTTAACAAAGGAGTTGGCTGAACTTTATTTGAACTGGGTTTGCTTAGAAGCGCTGTCATCTAATTTGCAGGTGAGGCATGCATTATGTACAAGCAGCATTTATCCTTTTATTGTCTACCTGTGTGTCCACTGGAATGTGTATTAAAATTACATCTTTTCAATATTATCATGTTTGATGTTTGGTTTTTTTTTGTGTTTTTTTGTCATTTATAATTGACCCCTGTCAGTCTAGCAAGTTGTTAAATAAAGTGTTACGTGTGGAAAAAGACCAGATTCTTCATAACAACTGCTATTTTAGATTTTTTTTTTAATTTCTCATGGGTTCTTTAAACTGCTGGGAGAATCTCTCTCTCTCTCTCTCTCTCTCTCTCTCTCTCTCTCTCTCTCTCTCTCTCTCTCTCTCTCTCTCTCTCTCTCTCTCACACACACACACACACACACACACACACACACACACACACACACAGAGACACTCAGGAGAGGGAATGAAAGAGAGTAAAGCCAGTTAGACTCCCCGTGGTGTCTTACAGAGAGACTGCTGGACTCTGCGCGGCGTCTGTTTGTGTCATGTCTGTGTGCACCTACGTGTGTCTCTGTGCATGCCGTTCACGAGGACGTGTGCATCCTGACCTCTGCCTGTGAACGCCTTTTTTTTTTTTTTGCATTGTTTGCGTGTCTTAATTGGAGAACACTGGCTATGTTGGTTTTTAAAAAGAGCACAGCTTGCATCCTCCTGTCACAGGATATCAACATGATATCTGTGTGGCCGCGCAATATTTCCTGGTGATGAAAATAATAAAGACAGTCAACTCCAAAAAGAGTAAAAGTTTCTCTGTACTAACACCACACCGAATTATTTAACTGGCGCTTATTAACAAGATTTATTCATTTACTTATTGAAAACATGCACATTGTGAATGATGTGCTCAGTAATAATCTTTGAGCACAGCTTTAAATTTCTGTACCATTGCATATAAAAAGATTCCGATTATTTTATTGGAGTTATTAATTACCGAATCGAACGGCTCTGCCATGTAATTAAAATCGTCTGATTGCAGTTAAACTTAATAAAAATGATGTGAAATGTGTTTTCTCACAGTTTTAATCAGTTGTGGCACAAAGCCTGATGTTATTTATGTCCATAATGTGTTCGATTGCCAATGAAACAGTGACAAAATGTAATTGGAAGCATACACTCTCAGTAAGGACATATTATAATGTTCTCTTTATACTCATCTTAATCATTCAAAGGCATCAAGCAACTGAACACTGTTATATAAAAAGAAACAAAATCAGATAGCCATTTATTATCTATACAGTAAGTCACCTCATAGGCTTGTTTTAAGTAATTCCAATGCTTTTAATCTTATCACTGTTCTGTGTTCATGATAAGCGCTTGTAATGTTTTGCTGCTAACCCGTTTGCAGTGTATGTCTGTGCATGTGTATGTCTTTAAGCCATATGATCTAGAATAAGGCATTATGCACAGAGTAATTCACACGTGAACAGACCAACATCTTCAGCTACATACCAGCATCAAGTAAGCACCACATTAGGTCATTGCTCAAGCTCACCAATAGCGCCTTTCCTTATTACCATGCATAGCTGCTCCCTGCACCCTCCCACATACAAACACACATTAAATAGATAAATACACCACCATGCTGTCTGCTAATAGGCCCCATCTGTTGTAAACTGCATTTTCCCTGAAGTCAAGGCAGCGAGTTGCTCTGTATTACAACATCAGATTCACTCTCTTCATCAAAATCTTTTCTCTCTGAAAGACTTGACGTTAATATTAACAAAAGTTTTATGGATGTTATACAGGCAGAATTTTGACAAGATAAAGGTGACCAGTGTAATGTAGCTCGCTGTGAACCGCCCAGCCCCCATCCTCTCCGAACACTCATATCATTCCTATCTCCCACATCATCATCATCATCATCATCATCATCATCATCATCATCTTTGTCCTCTGTCTCTCAGACCCTTTTCCTGAAGAGCACTGATGCATAGAAAAGCGAGGTTCCGCTCTGTCCCCCATCCAATCGCTGTCGACCTCTCCCCCGTGCATCAGCCAATCGCTTGCTGGAGATGGCCAACGGGGGAGGGGCTAAAAATAAAGGGTGGGGGGTGGAGGATGTGGTGTGTTCGTGTGCTCGCTGGTCGCTCCTTGACTCGAGGGATATAAAGGATGCTTGGCTGCTCCAGGGACAGGGAAATATCACCATAATGCCCGCTCCATCCTCTTCACCGGATGTCTCTGGAGCTTTTAATGGCTGTGCTGCTAATTTATGCCTGTGCCTGTGCTGCTAATTTATGCCACAAAAAAAAAATCTCAATGATTTTTTATTCTTTCATTCAAACGAGTAATACAACATGAAGTTGACTAGTTTGTTGCATCTGTGCAAGTACAGTAGTGATTTAAACGATTTCTGCTAGAATAAAGGTTTGATCCACAGCAGCAATGTGCCAGTTGGACTGTTGTTGTGATACCAGAGTCCAGTATAGAAATACATGCACATGGAGTGCACCTAACATAGACTGTTTCTGATTTTGTTTGTTAATAATTTCATTGATTTGTACCTCTGAGCTGCTGTGGAGATAGCACAAGAGAATGACTGCTATTGACAAAAGGTGACACCCAATGAAGCTGTTTATTTGTAGCAGTGTTAATAATGGAGAGAACCGTAGGGGGTAAATGCTGTGATTCTTGAATCCTGCAAACATTTTTCTCAGAGAGCCAGGTCATACCATTTATTATCCTGCGTAAGCTTGAATGTGGAAATCCCTCCTGTGCTGTCATGCTGCTTGCTTTATTGGTCAGTTTACTGGTTTGAGTGCGGAGGGAGCAGAGACAAGCTGAAGACATGTCTATACAGATCCTTTCTGCGGGACCTTGTAAGTATAATACAATTTTACCGGGCTCGACTGAAATATTTAGAATTAGAAGGATAGAAAATTGCCAGTCTAGGCTTTGCATTATTGTGGTTTGTGTTGTTGTTAATGTCGTATTTAGCTGCTTATTTTTATTTCTTTAATGTAAAAATCAAATACTTGATGTCCATTTGGGAAAGCGCATCAATCTGTACAACAGCATTTGGCTTCCTCTAAACTCTGCTCTATACTTAGAGCTACTTCTCGACAGCATCACACCCTATTTTTGGCTCGCCAGCTAACTAATGAATGCATGTGAGTCATGTGGTCTCACTTCTCCCGCTGCAAAGGTTTGTGTTTACATGGAAGGGGGTGTTACCACCAGGGAAGCTGTATGGACGATCTGTTGAGGGGTTGGGTAGCATCACTTTGCGAGCAGTTCTCAACATAAAAGGCAAATGATTGACATATGTTACTGTATTCTTGAGCTGAAATATCTTCCAGCGCCACAGATCACAGACGGAAGATCGGAACCTTTCATGATCCAGCTGGAGTCTGGAACCGAGCCACAGAGATTTTATTGGACAACTCTGTATAAAATTGGTTACATTGCATTAAGCCTGTACCGTTAGCCGAACAGCAGCTGAACACTGTGGCCATAATCAATATTTAATATGCTTTAATAGTCATGCAAGTACAGAGGAATATTCAAGTCAGTGAAGTGACTTTAGTCACATCAGCTATCATTAGCCTCAACACGCTACTGCTTGTGCCTGAATAGGTACGGCTGTAGCAGTCAGTAAATGAGAAAATATCTCTCTCTCTTTCCCACCTCAAATCCTGAGTGGACAGTCAGACTTGAGTCTCTTGGCCGTGAAACAAAGTGTAGTGACCCGTGAGCATTGAATATTTAAGCAGCTCGTCAATATGGATTCATCTGCAGCTGGATGATGGGAATATGAGGGTCAGGATTGTGTCCTTCATTTCAGTCCTACATACTTTTTATCTTTGCTATTTGGGATGAAGACATTTAAGATCATGTTGTGGTAACTGTACATTAAAACATGTGATTATCAAAGCAGAGAGCCACCTAATCCATAAACCATGATGGTTTTGATCTATTTAGTTTCCCTCTAAAGTAATCGGCGTGGCTGTTGATGTAAGTTAGATGTGACAGGTTAAGAAGTTGCAATGTTTTCAGCTGGATTTACTGAATCAGGAACGGACAGGATTTCACTTATGAGTGAAAACAGTTTTAAATGAAAATAGCCAGTGTGCTTTCGAGTAATGTCCAGGAAGCTGAACGCTAAAGCCAATGTGGGTAAAGACAGAACTTGCAGCTCCTCTCATTTTTCCTAAAAGACATTTTGTTCTAAATTACTAGTTCTATATGCTATAAAATGGGCCAATGTAGTAATTTAGAAAGATTTAAAAAACACATTTAATTGTGACCTGTTTCATGTATCTGAAAAGTATCATATGATCTATATGTAAAGCCAGGTTTAGAAAGGTAAAGGTATAAAAGAGTATGGACACAGGATGTTGAAAATAAATATAATCGACTTGGAGAATTTGTAGCTTTAGGCAGTATTTCTGGTTATGCCTCATCAGCACCTCTGAACACTCGATCATCCAAATAAAAAACACATGGGCTTCCTATGTCGGAGTGTTTTTTGCTGGACTGAAAGGAAACTTAGTCTGTCACACTACAAAATATCCCTCCAGAAACCTATTGATCATAGGCGCTACATTCATGTTTTTGTACAGAGTATGATTTTATCTGCCTATGAATGACTGTTTTATTGATGAGTGTATGCAGTGACCCCTACTGTGTGAGACAAAGAGTGCAGGGAGTTATGGAGGCCCCTCTCCATCTCTCTGTCTCTCTCTCTCTTTTTCTCTCAGGATAATTTAATTCTGTGGGTTATTTGCATTGTTAGTACATAGGTCTCATATTTAACTGTGTATCCCACAGAGAGATCATGCAGATAAGAACAGAAAGTATAACATGACTATGTACGGGGCCCTATCTATATGCAGTCAGGGTGGAGTCTGGATTCAGATGTGGTTGTTTGCATGAATTTGAGACCTTAAAGTCATAAAAGACCCGCAATTAAATGGCTTGAAGAGAGAAAATTGGGAACAGACACAAACCACTCTGAAGTTGATGTTGTTTTTTTTGTTTGTTTTTTTCTCCGTCTGTCCCTGCTTTTCTCACCTCTATCTGTTTCCCTGCCTCTCTCTCCTCTCCCGCTTTCGTCTTGGAGGATGGTTAGAAACAGAGACACTCAGGAGCCTGAGCAAAATATGAAAATAACTAGATGAGATTAGATTTGGAACTGCTCAACTGGCTAAATTAGTGTGAAATATTTCCCTCTGAAGAAACACTGTTGTAAATCAACTGGCAAGTTGCAAACTTACTCCCACCAGTATGTGCAGCTTATTTACTTCTTTATGCTGTTATTTTGGCTCTTGCAAAATGTAATTTTACACTCATGCACATGAGTGTTTTACATTACAGAGAAAGCCAGGCTGTACTACCACACTATGTGAAGCAAGCATTCCTGCACCTCTTGGTGTCCACTGGCCAGTCTGTTGGGGTATTTGTGCACACATGCATGTGGGTGTCCATGCATGTAAATCAAATATTCCATCAGATAGTTCTGTGGCTCCCTGTTTTTATAAGCCAGTTGTTTTCAGGGCTGTGATAACAGTGGATAACCATGGGACCCACGAGCCTGGATGGCATGGAGACAGGCTATGGAGCAGTAGCCTGTAGTTCCCTGTCTGCTGTGTGTGTGTGTGTGTGTGTGTGTGTGTGTGTGTGTGTGTGTGTGTGTGTGTGTGTGTGTGTGTGTGTGTGTGTGTGTGTGTGTGTGTGTGTGTGTGTGTGTGTGTGTGTGTGTGTGTGTGTGTGTGTGTGTGTGTGTGTGTGTGTGTGTATGCAAAACAGGACATTGGTCTTTGTTGAGGATAAGTCTAGTGAAAATCTATTCACGGAGGAATGGAGTGACAGGGAGGCAAGCAGAGGAGAGGTGAGGAGAGGGTGGGTGGGATTGGAAATGACTGTAAAAGAGTGTTTTAGGGTGGGAGAAGACAAGTAGGGGTGAGAAACAAATAAATAGAGCAGATGAGAAGTGGACATGGATGGGGAGAATTTGATGGAGGGAGGAGGATAACAGGGAATAGATGGAGTTAGAGGAGCAGAGGATCACATGAGAAAGTGATGCATGCAGTATGTACAACAGCAGCTCATAAACAGTCCACGCAAACTCTCTTTGAACACGCACACACACTCACACACACACACACACACACACACACACACACACAGTGTATTATAAAACAACAATGTACAACCAAGGATCTGCACACGTGCGCCTTTGCGTGTCTTCCTCTGGGAACTGGCTCTGACTGCTGAGCCTGTAAACAGTAACTATTCTGCTTTTAGCAAGCTGGCAGCCCTGCAGGTGCACACACACACACACACACACACACACACACACACACACACACACACACACACACACACACACACACACACACACACTGTCACACTCAAAGAGCTGGATTCAGTTATGATAGTCTTGGTCTGTTTGTTGGATTTATTGAGACAGAAACCACAGAACCTGATTGTCCGTTTATCACTCAACACCCCATTAGAGACATTCATTACAGATAAATGTTGATAAAAAAGAAACCACCTATTGGCAGCAATTTTTCAGCTCTGAATGACTTTGTGCTCCTTATTTTAGGGTTTGTCTGTTTCTCTTTCTTTTATTCCAACTGGCAAAGGAAAGACAAACACTAAGTGACTGCTGGATTATTTTAAACATTCTTTGTATTCTTTTGTTTGTTTACCACCAAGCCTCCTGTGTGCTACTTTATCTCCATGCAGAAACAAAAAATTCAAGTGCAGACTGTGTTAATGACCGCTTTTTAGGTTCATCACGTGTTAATTGTTAGTTTTGTCCCTGAGGTTCATAGGAGTAATTAATCCTATTATCCCAGTTTAGCTGTCGCTGTGTTGGTGCTGCTGTCAACCAAGAGCACGGTGAAATGAGGTGATGTTTCTTTAAGCTTTGTCCCATGCAAGAATGCACTTATTGGATACTGTGCGTGTATGCAGCATGCTTTTTTTTTCTGCTCCTTTTCGAGTACAGAATATGGCAAAAAGGTTGGGTGCATTCGTTCCTAAATTTGGGAAAAATGAAATGTGATGTGGAGGAAGATTGGTTTCCATCAGAGCGCCTTTTTTTTAAAATTCACCAATGTTTTATCTGCAGCACTTTTTATGTACTTTTCATAGTTGTCACTTCAGAATTTTTTATGTGCAAAATTAAATATGCAAAAAAAACAAGCACATGGAACATTCCTATCTGTCTCTCTCTTTCTCTTTCTGTCTTCACCCCGCTCTCATACTGTCTGACGTCATCAGTTCAAGTCCCATCTGCTTTGGGCCACAACTGTCTGTCATGAATGAAGGACAGCTGACATGGTGTTGTTGCACACTTTCCTTCTCTCCTTCCTTTGCTGTCCCCTTTTCTTCCGAGGCGATTAGTAATACAGTGGACCACAGAGGCACACACACTCCCTCTCCCCTCTCTCCTCTCTGCACCCTGCTTGTCAAGTGTTATTTGGTCTGCTGGGGTTTATTGGCTTGGTTTTGTTGTGCAGCAGGACAATTGGATGGTTTGGTTCGAGGAAGCAGATGAATGGTGTTCCCATGAGCCGTACAAAGCGTCCTCCTCTCTACTTCATTGATGTGTTGATGCGGCCCAGCTGGCTGCCCGGTGAGTTAGTACTGTATACTGTCGTGGGCTTGTGAGGAGACAGATGCACATGGCCGCTCGGCTCTGAAAAGGACTTTTATTTTTCTTTATGGTTGGCGGTCCCTCTCACAGTCACTGCTTCGTTTGTGGGCTTTCTCCCTCCGTCTCTCTCTGCTACAGTAACAGTGCAACATGTAACATGGAGGCAGTGTTTGGAGGTCACAGAGATGCACTTTCAAGGCCACATCAAGTCACAGTGTTTGAGTGAAAAGAAAATAACTGCAGTTAATACATTTCTATTAAGGCTGGGTATTGCCACTGATTTTCCAAATTGATTCAATTCCGATTCACAAAGTCCCGATTCGATATCGATTCGGTTTGGGATATTTTAGTTACAATACTAATTTTGCTCAGATATGAAATCAAATCTCAGAGAAATTATTCCGTAAATTGTACAAATTGACCCTGTAACATTGTGCGCTATTAAAATATCAATGTATACATAAAGATTAGACCCTAAAGCAGTTACATTATTGTCTGTAAAACATGAGACATTAGCCCCCAGTCATAGTCGATAAAGTGATGATTGTCAGAATTCATTGCTCTGGATGTCCAGCTGTCACATTTAGGGCAACTCTCTCTGCCGACTTAAGTGTAGTTGTGACACTATGTCTAATGTGTTTGGGAGGTTTGCGAGGTTTGGTAGTTCCACTTCACTAAAATGTTTGAGTCTCGTTAAAATGTAACTTGGTTCCAGTGTATTAATGAGTCTTCCAAAGCCATCATTTTCAACAATTTACGTACATCTTTACATGTAAAAGTTGCAACAGACTGTAAAAAAATGTTGGGCACATGGAGAGTTACGTGGGAACTCGCACGCAAATGCCTTCTCCAGCGGGGTTCATTTTTGCTGACATTTTTGCAGACAGCGTATCTGGATGATGCCTCGTTAAATGGTTTGGGGATTTGTCGTAATTTCACAGTATTTCACCTACATGTTGCGTCCACACGGCTTTGCTTTGTTCAGTTCTTTACAGTGTAAAGTTTCTAAATCCTTAAATCATCCAAAAATCTGCATTTAAACTCACCAGAGTCTTCACTGGAACAGCGTCTGCCATGTTTATTATCTCTCGTGCAAGATCTCGGTGCAGCGGCTGGTCATCCTAGATTAACGTGGTTAAGGTTTGAGGTCAGTGACTGTACATATTAAAAGATCACTCAGGGTTATATGAATCAATATCAGATTATGCTGAATCAGAAAATCTATTTTGTTTTTTAAATCCCGCCCTAATTTTTATTGATGACGTTCTCACTCTTAGTTGGACATGAAGTAGGAATTACAGTTCAATAGTTCATCTATGTTATTTTCACATACATGGGAACGTTTTGGCACAGCGTGACAATTATTTGTCATTTTGATGACATAACTAGAATCTGGTGAGGCTGTCTCTGTCTGGAGGTTATTATAACACAGATGTTGTCAGCTGTAATGTTGTTTTACATCTACTGCGCCAAAGACCTGACCTATCACACACTCTCTCATCTGTATAAGTATATCCTCATTACAGTTGACTCCCTCACCACCCCCCATCTCTCTTTCGGATAGGCGACAATCCCTCCCAGTTATTTATTCCAACAGGATCAGTCAGATATGTGACCTGGCCCGCTTGCATAGAGTACAGCAGGACAGACCAGATTCTCAGCTCACACAGAGGAGAGGCTGTCAACTTTCAGGCTCTGAGATAACACTTGAAGACCATTACTGAAACACAGTTAGCTCTCAGCTGAATATTTGATTCACTTTCCAAAACCCAGAGAACATATTCAACACCTCAGGGGATCTAAATTCTTCACAAGTTACAGGATCACCGCTTTTGGAAGCTTCTACGAGTCTCTGGATTTTAATCTGTCACACTGAACATGGCCGGTCTGACCATGTTGTTCCGGTTGCACTACATGGGCTTTCTCAGGGACAGGAAAAGTCGGCTGACTGCAGAACCGTGTGAGACAACTAACGTCGTTGGTAGGTTGTCCTAGAAAGTGCTGCAAAGTGAATAATTAAGATGTGAATGTTTTTAGATTTATATTTTGGTGGGATTTGTGTCAAAAAGTCACTTCATGATGTCAACACTTTTATTTCAAGATGAAGTGTTCGCTGTAGCTTGAATACTGATACATATTACTTACAGTTTAAGTTGCTGGATCGTGACTTCTTTTGGCCTTCCTTTTGAGCTGTTCGTCTTATAAATCCATTTTAGAGCTTATTTGCGCTTTCTTTGCAGTTTGTAAAAAAGTAATGGTAATCCCCTTGACTTTTTCCTTTCAGAGACAACAAAGAAGCATAATTTCTCTCTTAGTACAAACAGCGAATGAGCTCTTTATTTCATTTCATAGCTGAGATGTTGGCTCCCAATCAAGCAGCTGTTTGGATGGATAGTGGATATGCATGAGAATCTGAATCCAATTTATACTTACAAAATGGGGACAAACATCGGGATAATATGGATTGTGAATGTGAAATTATGCCCAGATGAAGATATTGCTGAGGTTTTTTTGACATTAAGGTTGTGTAAAGGGACAAATATATAAGCTTTTCACATGATTAAAAAGGAATGAACTCATTATTAGTGTGTGTCTGGTTCAATAGATGGGTGGTTTGGCATTTGATTTGCACCCAGACCCCTCTTGTTTTTAAACATCTAAAGAAAATTGAAGACATTTAGGTATTCAGAGCCTCATAAGGTGTCTAAATACATTTTAAAAGATGATAAGAAGCACACTATTTGTACATTAAGGGTTGTGAGGTGACCCATGTAGTTCAAAAGCTCACAGTGACCAACAGAGTCGGAGTATTAGTCAGAGAAGATTACAACCAATCATTATTAAAGCCTATTTCACCCGCAAATCCACCAGCGACAACTGTTTGGCTGGCTTAACTTTTTTTTCCCTGTGAGTAGCTAGCCGGGCGCACAGGGAGGGGAGAAACTGTTTTATGCAAAGAAGCACTTGTTACTAAATCTTGTTTTGGGGAGGGGTCGGTGACATGGGGGGACACGGCACAGAAAAGCCAGTTGGTGAGGCAACAAGGCAAAAAGAAGCTGGCAGTGCCTCTGGCCTTCTGCAGCTCAGTGGGCGGTGGGGCGTTGACCAATATATGGCACGCCTGTTGTTCAGTTGCCTCCTCACCTTACAACAATGGTACAGTTAGAAAGCTAGAAGTGGTAACTGCTGTACGCCTGTGTAGCGTGGAGTTTAGGACGAGATTGATTGGAGCGGTTCGATGCTGCTTTTGGTTTACTATGGCAGTGCTGGATAACCACAGCTGGCAGTACGCCCAGGCTGGAAAAACCCTGATCAGACTATCAGGTAGAGTATTCTCTACGGTAAATGTATTCTGTTGTGTTTATTCAGAGTCCTGTCTTCATTTGTAACAGCAGAAGTGAGGAGACAGGGTCACCTCAAGTCTGTGGTCAAAATTATACACCATAGTATATTATATGAATAACTTTGATGGAGAGATATATAAGAAAACTCCTTTAGATCTCTACAGATTTTTTTTACTGCTAATTTATTGTTAATGATCAATGACTTCATTAAACATCTTTATGTTTTGTTGGTCATGATATTTTACATATTCTGAATGGTTTTATATTTTTTTCTCTCTTGACAAATAGTAATATTATAAATGGAACTATAGTTTCATCTTCATCACCATATACTGTATGTTGTACAGCAGGTTATTGCACATACATCTATTGGCTTTGTACATTTCTTAAAGTTGCATTATTTACATTCTCGATATTAAATGATTGCCTTGATTGGATGTTTGTCAGAAAAAATAGACCAATGAAGATTCAAAGGGTTGGGTTAGGGTTGTATCTCCTCAGTTTTTCATCATAGTGTGAGAGATGGGGCAGAAAATGAATACAGCATAGTATCTTGATATTTTGTGTGTTAATGTAGTATTGTATGCATTGGCTCTATAAATACATTTGTGATGTGCGTGCACTGTTGGCAGTCTGTCTGCGTTACAGTTCCATTTTGCTGCAATGGAAATGACCGAAGTGAGATGAACACAATTCTGTGTTTAGATAAAACAGATGTTCTCAAGGGTTTTCTGGGTTGACATAATTTTCAGTTAAAAAATGGTAAAGTATACTTAGCATATTGCAGTATGCTTTTAATCTTGTATTGTGACTTAAGTATCACGATTATATCAAAATCACCATGATGATGATGATTAACCATGAGTTAATAACTGGAGTGGACCTGTGGTCTGTGTCTGAGTGGAAATTGGGGAGTGAATCGTGAGAGGATTGAATAATAAACTGCACCTGGACTTCTGCATATACTCATGATGTTTGCTTGACCAAATGTACAATTAAGAAAATGTACATACTCTATAAAAAGGTCCCACTTTTACATGTCTGGGGCAGTGCAGCTGTATTTACACATTTCCCAAGGGGACAAAATGGTGCATAATTTTGTCTTTTTTAGTGTAGTTATTTTATGTTGAAAGATTACTGTAAAGTTGAGATATAAAGCCAACAAGTTACGGCCTGTGATTGTGTCTTTGTTTTTGGCTTGCGAGAAGTGAAAGGGACACAAACTGTCGGTGTGTACACTGTTGCCTTTTTGTCTACTTTGCTGTCACCCCTCATGCTTAAGGTGTCCTCCTTTCAGTCTAGTATGTGGGTCATTATTCTCAGCTTGTGCTGTGCTGCAAAGACACAAAACTCTTTTAGTTCCAGTAGCACATAAATAGAATAAAAAGTTAGTCCGGGGATACTGTACAACCTTTGTTTACTGAATGTTAAGGGCATACGATGAATTCAATGCCATGCTTGAACAGTGTGTGCAAGCCTGAAAAGTTACAGTCTGCCAGCCACAGTAGACCAGTGCCGGGTGCTGAGACAGGGTAATCAGGACAACTGGCATAAGTCTTAAGCACACGTTGGGCCTAAAACGGCCTGTAAATAAAGGGAATTATAAGTCAAGTGTTGTCCATAATATTGAGCTGTGTTTGACGCCCCTCACTCTCTAAAAGTGGGAGTCTTCTTTTTCGTCCACTCTTTCTCCAGCACCAGAGTGGGTGCGAGCAGTGATAATGAATGTAGGTGTCTGAGGAGGTGACTGCTCTGACGCGATTAGCAGAAAGTGTGCTATTTGTCATGAGGAGATCGCTGCAGAATGAGATCACAACAAGGCCAGCTGAGGGAGGATTTATAATGCCTTTGGCATAGTCTAATCTAAAATACTTATGCAAGGAGACAAAACCCGAAGTCACGAGTCTGAGTTTTTACCTGTAGTGGTGATTTTGCAGTCATCCGATCAGTCTTTACACCAGGGGAAGATGAGCATTTTGTTCTTATACACATTAAAGCATATTAAAATTACATTTTCACTTTTATAGTAAAAGTAACAGGATAGTTCTTTGTCGGACTCCAGAAAATCTGAAATATCAGTTCAGTTTAAAAAGTTTGAGACTCCATTCATTGCCACTGTAGGTGTCTCTATTTTATGCCTCCCAGGTGGAATTATTATGGCACTCGGGTGGATCTACCAGGGTGGCAACAATGCCTGCCTCTGCAGTTTTGGATGATATACCTCAAAAATGTGTGCTGAAGACCGGACAGGAGGAAGAAATGGAGAGAAATGGAAAACGGAAACGAGTGCAGACAAACAGAGGGGGAGAAAACCACATAGGGAAGAGAAGAGGACATAAGTGATGGCGAAGAGGGAGAAAAAGGAGAAGTGATTGTGAGAGATGAAGATTTTAATAAAACAGAAAGAAAGGGCAGAAGCAGGGAGGAATGAGGAGACAAATGAAGACAGGGAGACAGATGGTCTTGCTGCAGGACCTCATGTTCTTATTAACTGTCCATATAACTTCCAGTGCAGTAACATTTCACTCTTTCACACTTGATGTGGCAGCAAAAAGAAGCCTCCACTGAGCGGTGTAATGCTTGGGCATGACTTGAATATTCCCAGTGACCGTCTGAAGAATATACAGTGGCTGTTCTCAGTATTGAGAGTCAACGTGCAAAGCACTAGATTTAGACATGGTTGAGAAATTGTTTCGCTGTTAAGCATAACAATTGCTCTGATGTGACCTTATGTGCAAAGCCAGCCAGTTAAGTTTTCTTTTTTGTAAGAACTCTGGACTGTTGCACCTGTTGTCTATCATTAAAAAACATTGAGGAAGTTTGTATCAACATGATGTGCCAATTGGTATTGTTTATCTGTGGAGCGTTTGTTTAATCTATATTGGAACCCCCGTATTCTGACCCGCGCCACCCCATGTAAAATTGTCTAACTCCACCACTGATGGCACTCCAGCTGTATGAAAGATGGGTAGGTACAGAAAGGAGTTGATGATGACATGGTATGGGCTTTTAATTAAAGAGCTGCTGCTTCAATCGTGTTGTTCTTGACACTGAAGATACCAAAAAGCATTTGTGCCTGTCCTGAGTGTGAATGTGGCTTTGATTCATTTCCTCATTCTTGCATATTCCACTATGTTGTTATGATACTATCATACTGACCTGAAACATTTCTTTCAATATAATTTAAATTTGCTAATTTTGTATTAGTTGCTCCCCATAACACTTGCCGAGTAGAGAAGAGTAAAGTTTATAGTCCCTGGGGGGAAATATGTCTTGGGTTGTTGCTTTATGTAAAATCTTAAAGACCTCACAGCAACATTAGAAGCATTTGACACGATACTAGACAGTTACTTCACATAAAAATATCTTAGAAACATAAAAGAGACATTTGACATTGACAAATAGATGGTTTAAAAGAAACTAAGAATGAAAGTGCTAAAGTGTTTGCGTATGTATTTGCTCATCGCTCTATTGCCTCAAGATGAGATGAAGAGTTCAGCAGTTTGATGGAGGCTGGATCAAACAGTTGCTTCAAGCAGTTTGAACTGCCCCTTTGGCACCCTGAGTCGTCTTCGTTATGATGGCAGAGGTTCGTATTCAGAGAAGGGATGTTGAGAGTCTGCATTGATTTTTGTTGCTTGTTTGGACTCGTATACTGTTAAAGATTGTTCGAATATAAATAAATTGACATGCAGAGGGGGGAGCATGAATTTTAGTTTGTGCGTATAAAGGGGGGCATGACATAAAAATTTGAGAACTGCTGTTGTAATTTGTGCATAAATAACATAAATAGACAACATTAAGTACTGGCAAATGATACAGTAGGTTGCCAATAGTGAGGCCTAGGGGAGCACTAAGTATGTCAGAAGCCACTGGAGTCTGCAGAGGGAAGGAAGAATGGCGGTAGAGACACAGGCTGAGCACGAGAGATGAGAAACAAAGAGAAAAGAGGAGATTTGTAACTACACGGAGGTAAGGTTGTTATTCAGGCTCAGTGATGTGTGAAAGGAATCGAAAAACAGCTGTAGCATCATAATAAGAACACACAGCACTTATAATCTCTCAAAGTGTATTCTAACCTTTACCAGATTACAAATGAAACAACTACACAGTTACTTACATCTTCTTATTAGTGAATCTCGCACTCATCCCTGGGCTAACTACATTTTTCTATGTATGTTTGTGCCTCATTGTTATATTTTTGTAACAGCTTTTACTGCACATGCAAAATATTTACAGGAGTGTGTGTGTGTGTGTGTGTATGTTTTTTTGAAGCAGCGCACTATTGTGAAAGCACAGATGTGACCACAGTAGTTCATTATACAGCCTTGAAACTTTGATTGTACCCTTCACTGCTCTCACAAACGGCTCAGTGAAATAGCCTCCACAAGCACATTCACTGGCTCGCATAAGACTGCTGACCATTGTTTATCTTTGTGTTGCCCCTTAACTGTTCACACACTCTGCTAAATAAGGGTTATATTTCGGGCAGGAGATGAGAATTGTTGTGCTGTTGTTACTTTGGATATAATTTACAGAGCTGTTTGTCCTCTGCTCTGGATGACGACTTGTTCTCCCAGAGAGCTCTTAATTTAATGGTTATATTTTGGGGAAAATATGCTTATTTCCATGTCATCGCCATGGTTTTGTTGTGTCCCACTCCATTATGAATTATCTAGACATATCACCTGCAGTTACATTTAGGTTATTTGTTTGTTGTGTTACGGGTGATCGTTGCTCGTGCTTTCAAAGTTAGTTTTGTGTCTTTTCAATTCATGGAAGGACGATTTGAGAGCAAACTTTTCCCTCACTCCTGCTGTAAACACTTGACAGGAGAGGGCTGTTTGTTGAGCTACACAGAGGCCAGCAGGCTTTATATTGCTCTTTTCTATTTAAATGCTTGTACCTAAACTAAACTGAACTGAAGAGGTTTGATTCATAATCAAAAAAAATTTGAGACACATTAAAGAGGTTGGTTTCATCTGCAAAATTCAACAATCTGTGACCAAAACCAACAAAACTGTAAGAAATAATGTGTTTGCATTCCAAATTATTTTATTCTCACTTTATATATTTTGACTTAAAAACTAGATTTTCCATTGCAAGTGAGACAAATTTGCTCTTAAAATGTGTCTTTTATGCTCACATTAAAAAGACACGGAACTAACTTTATATGAAATGACTCGTTGATAAAATAATCAGTCCATAAACAGAAAATGAATCAAAAACAACTTGAAGACAAACAAAAATGCTAAACATTTTCTTGTCCTGGTTTATCAGATATGAAGATGCTGCTTTTCTTGGTTTTGCAGAACTACATTTTATTTAAGCATTTTGTAGACAAGTGATGAATAAAACAAAATATTGACGTATTAATCAAGGCCAGCATTGTTTTATCTGAAGCACCACAATCCAGATTACAGCTGGAACGTTGAAGCACGGTGTGAGAGCTGCACCACGACATTCGCTTTCTTTTCCTCCCCTTTTCATTTGTTATGACTTATTCATAGCCTTTTTTTTTTTGCTGTGCTTAGGGGTTATATTCAGGTCGAGGGGTTGCGGTAGGAGCAAAGTGTTATTTTTGCTGTAAGCCACACTGTAACAACAATATGAGAAACCTGATGAAAGTTGAGCTCACCACAGTCCCCAGGCCCCCCGCCAGCTCTGGATGAAGGTCACAGAACTGGAGTTGAGCAGAGGCTGCAAGGAGTGGCTTTGTATGAGAGAGGAGAAGAGAAAGACTGTTGCATATGTGTGTGTCTATGTAAAAGAGGAAGAGGAAGTAAAAGAGCGGAAAAAGAAATAAAAGAAAAGGATACACAGTTGAAGAGACAGAAAGATAGAGAGGTGGATAAAAGGAAGGACAAGAGAGAGACAGAGCTCAGTTGTTTATCTTATCACCCTGTTGAACCAGAGCAACACGCACTCGCTGCTCTAGTCTGGTCGAGGTTGTCACACGAGAGACGTGACGGCCTGCCTGCTTGCGACGGCCTTTCATGGAGACCAGGCTGAACACGCATACTGCCCACAACAACATGTAGGGGGAACAGCAGCTTGATATCTAGACACACCAGGGGGTTGAGCAGAAATAGTACACAACACGTCGTCCTCATATGGAAGATGCATGATGAATGTTGACTGTGTAAGTAGATCTAAAAGCTGATTGTTTTTCTTTTTTCAAAGCCTCTTGAGTAAGATCACCGTCAGAAAATCAACATTAAATTCTATAATTTGGTAATTTAGATTCATTTTTGTGCTGTAGTATTTTTATGTTTGATTAACTTGTTTCAGACTCGCAGGTGCTGTCATGAATATTTGTAAGTGAAACAAAGTTGAAATATTGAAGAACCAATAACAAACTTTGAAAAAAACACCACAAACCAAAAGCTGCCCGGTATCGCTTCATTAACACTGTCCATGGACACCATAACCACAGCCCTGCCTTGAATACCTGGTGGTAGACATTCAGGGCAAGAAGATTCCTGGACGGCCTGGTGTTTCTTTTCTCGTGAGATATTGATTTTGTGTCGTTGCAAAGTGAATCCCCTGACGGATCTACTGTGGCCGGTGTCCTGATTTTTGCCTTGGTTCTCTTATGTTTTACCCAAAAAGCTTAGAAAGTGGCACATCCTTCTCTCTAAGGGAGCTCTATTCTGAGAGCCTTGCAAAGGATGTCAGTCACGGCTGCATAGTGAAGTACAGGTCAGGACACGTATACACACAAACACACACACACACACACACAGACACGCACAGATTTACACAGGAATACAGACGCCCAAATACAGTAAGGGCTCGTGTGTACGTGAAATTTGAAAATGGTTGACATAGATCCCAATACATGGCTGGAAAAGTTATGGTTGGGGGAGGGATTTTTCCAAAGCTATCCCAACATCTGACAGAGTACATTGGCCCCATAAACGAATCCGCTCCCGCACTTCCTCTGTTTCCGCACTGTTCCCTAAAAGCTTCCCCTCATTCTAAGCTCGTCCAAGTCGGGACAAACTGCGCCAAACCCTGCTGAACAGTGTGACAAATGGCTCCCAGTTCTCTCTTTTCACACAAACTCATATTAAGGTTCAAATACTGGGCTGTGACTCAGAACCGAAGCACGAAAGAGCCATCTGAAATCCATCACAGTCAAATGCACTGTAATCTTTGCATTACAGCACATGCTAAATGCTAGAAAGTTTTACATTTATACAGTTAGGATTACAAATAAACGATGAGAACGCATTCGTTTCTTTTGCACTGTGAAGTCTTGCTCAGTGGTCAAATGCAGGGTGCACATTATTGGTATAAAATGCATTTCATTGTGACTGCTGCCGTGAATCTCTGGATCGCAACAGTTAACCTCACTGGCAGCTGGAATTTGTGTGTTATCAAGTTCGTGTTGAGATGGTCAGGGCCACAGCCAGGGGAACCGTAGTATTTCTGCAGTATTATGTAGCACGCCTGGTCTGTTCCACTGTACTACACATGCAGCCCTGGCTTGTAATTGGTCTGAGTTTGAGGTTACGAGATTATGAGCAGAGGATTGGCATACTGTGGCGTGCCAGGCTGTGCAGATGCACCATGTACAGTCTAGCCTGTGGTCTACAAGATTGGAATCAAAGGGATTGGCCCGGGTGCTCCAATGCTGTGTGGAAAAGACGACAGAGATATGCAGCCGCAGCTCATTTTAGGTTACGAGTTGGGGTTACAGTGCTTATAGGTGAAGAAATTGGTTGTATTTATTCTGACGTGTTGCAATTTTGTTTAGGGGGTTGTATAAGTTCCCTATTCTTATCTAAACTTAGTGCATCCAATCCCCATCACATCTCATTAAAGCCATTGAAAAACGAGTCTGCAGCCCAGTTTGGATCGTGAAGGATGTTTTCAGTCTGTGGTATAAAGAACTGGTACACCAATAAAGAGACAATCTGTTTTGTAGTAGTGCATTCAGATCAGTATTTCCAGCTTGGATTTAGGAAGGCAAAGGGTGAATGTATTGTCATGCCCCTGACACACAGCCGTGCGAATTGACAGATTTAAGTCACAAACCTTGTGGAAGACTAAAAGAAGTCCTGAGCAGAAGGAATCTGTGCCACTACCTCTTCCTCTGTCTTTCTAAATTTCTAAGTGGAAACACAGTGTACTCACTGCTGCATGGGAAACATTTTCACAATGACTTTGGAATCAAACTTTGCAAAAACATAGACCGAGAAATTATTTTAAAACCCAGCCTGAAACGGTTCACTCCCACATATAGTCATTGCTCAGTCATTCCGTGTCTTCAAGTTAAATGTAAGCTACAATTTTGTGTCTTCACTTTTGTATTCTGTGGTTCTGTGTTTTACTAGAATATCACTGCTAGGCGGAAAGGGTTGGCTGACCTTTGAACAGCATAAAAACACAATGACAAGTTGCAGCCATCACTAAATATTGAAGAATTTGCATTAGTAAGTAATTGGGCAAACTGTCCCCTGTGATTGCACAGGTCTTGACTGAACATTTAATCTTGTTTGCAAGTGAAGACCCTCGATGACTGATATCACACAGTGGCAGTTTGCAGAGCTGTGGCAAAAAACGAGTGCCCATTTGTTTTTGTTGTTTTCTGGCAAGAAAAAATAAATCCACTGTTTTGAAGTCGTATGTGTCAAATGTAAAAATGCTACAACAAGAGGGAAAGTCATCATTTTCCTGATACTACGTAGATATGACACAAAGACAGATGTGTCACTGTGGGCGTTGCTTTTTACCCTAATTTCTTGCTTTAAATCATGAAAATATATAATGAATATATTAATTACAAAAAAGCTCAAAGCTCGTGGACAAACACGATGCATTTCACCTCAGTTTACAGGGCACTGAGTGCACACTGCCAGTAAAATGGATTGCTCTCATTATGAGTATGTTATGAACAAGCAGCCTGTGATTGAAAAGCTTTATTTCATGCTCAGCAGACTTGTAAATGAAGAGTTTGTGTGTTGTGAAGAGAAGAGATAAGAGATTGTTGTGTGTGCCTCCGTGTGTTCTGGTGAGTTTGTGTGTGTAGCAAGAGGCGGTGATGGGATTTCATGAATCACTGTGTGTAGGGTGATACATTATTCTGTTGGATACCGTATGGGTTATTGTTGCATATAAACATGACTGGAATAAGGAAATGCTCTGAGGTTGTGTCTATGTGTCTATGTGGCACTGTGTCTATTTCACCGTGTTGACATCACATGTAATGGTCCATCATACTGCAGAAGCAACATACTCTTCACTAGCAGCTGTTCATATTTTGCTGCCCTCCATTGTTTTGTGGTCATGCAACACTCAAGTAGAAAATTCCAACCCAAAATTTTAAAAGCAGCTTTCCAGCATTAAGAGACACAACTTGTATGACAGCCACATCTGTTTCTGGCTCACCACAGTCCTCTACATTAACCCAAAGTGCCCGGATGTCCAGCTTTCTGCCAGACTTGGTCGAATGTGGTGTTTGAAAAGGTGCAGGGCTGGAGCTGTGTAACAGCTGTCAGTGCTGGCTGTGTGCCAGAGCCAGTATCTTACATAAACCAACATTGTGAGGAATGTGTCTGGGCACACTTCACAGGAAGCGCACACACATGTGCTAACAGACACAAAAAAGGATGACTATTGTTTCTCTCTGCTTTGTGCACTGTAGTGCTAAAGTCTACTTATCTATTTTAAGCTTCTTTACAACCGTGGCTCCATCATCTTGCCATGTTCTTTGTGTGTGTGTGTGTGTGTGTGTGTGTGTGTGTGTGTGTGTGTGTGTGTGTGTGTGTGTGTGTGTGTGTGTGTGTGTGTGTGTGTGTGTGTGTGTGTGTGTGTGTGTGTGTGTGTGTGTGTGTGTGTGTGTGTGTGTGTGTGTGTGTGTGTGTGTGTGTGTGAGGTGGAGAGAAGGGGATTGGGTGAGAAACAGGTGCAGCAGGTTATAAAGAGGCAGACAGTAACAGAGAGGGAGATCATAAAAAACATGAGTGTGAATAGCGAGAGTCACTCTGCTATTTGGCTCCTTCTCTCCTCTCACCAGCCATGGAAAGAGAATGAAACCATTATTGCTGCATCAGTCCCATCTTGTCTGAGCTGTTGGTGACATTATCCATGAGTCAGGTTATGTCCAGTCTTCCAGTGAGCTGATGTGCTGTCACCCAGATGGGACTGCTGCTCCTAACTCCCTCAGACCGTGGCTGAAATCAATATTACAGGGGCCATTAAAATCTGGAGAAGTTATTATCTGTCCCTGTGTTTGTGCAGTCTCCTCTGTCTGTATTATTCTCTTCCCTGTACAGTACACTGCTGGTCTTTCTGCCCTCATATTTTTCTCTATGCTCACTCACCATAATCAGACCTCCCTTTTCTGTTCTTATGATGTCATTCCACGCACTATAAAGGACAGTCTTCTCCTCATTGTGCCATTTATCTTTTTACCTGTCTGCCTATCCGTTCAACTATATTTCTGTCTGTCTCCGTCTGCACTTTTTTCCTTCAAAACCTCGGGCTATAACTCATTTTCAACCTGGAAGAAGTAGTCACAGGTTTAATGACTCTCATGTTGAAAAAATGCCTTCATCTTGTTTAACTCTCTGCTTGTGTGAGGCTGCAAGCTGAAAATTATTCAAATTTTGAGAGTAAATACTACTCCTGCTGGAGATAATGGCCTCTACTGTAGTTTAAAATTAATTTGGAGTCATGACTAGCTTTTATTGGAGGGCATTTGGTTTGTGTGAGTGCATGATTCAGCGTACAGCAGTCTAGCCACTATCTAATTAGCACATTTCTATTCACAGTCAGTAAATGTTTATATTATAACTGTCAAAGAAGCAGCGTGTTTGTGTAAATTTGTCAGCCCTTTCCGCTAACAACTATTTGTTTTTCTTTTTGACCCCAAAGCTATGTTTTACCAAAACAGAGCCCCCAAACAGCAGCTTCTTTCAGCTTTTTATGCGATATTGTGTTTCTGTATGTTATCTATAAGAGGCGTTTTCAGTCTGTGCCATCAGTAAAAAGTAACCAAGTCATGAGTTACCATGTTGAACCATAGCTGTCACGTTGCTCGTGTGTTTCTGTGTAGCAGTAGATTCTGTTTGTGTGTGTAAATGTGAGCGAGATGACTCATAGCTAGATGAGGATGATCTGATGACATCATAACTGCAGCTCATCCACCAGCACACACACACACAAACACACACGCCTCCTCATGCCAATATTCATTGGTCGAAACTGTCAGTATCATCATGGCTGATGTATGATTTTTTTTTTTTTACTGACAACAGCATCGTAGCTTTTAGCTATATATTATTGTTTTCCAATCATTTATAATGAAATTGTCCTCAATAATATGCTTATTAGTTAGTTATTTGACTATCGATATCTGTATATTATTGTCTTCAGTCTGACACGCAATAGATAAATAGATGTGTGTGTGTGTGTGTGTGTGTGTGTGTGTGTGTGTGTGTGTGTGTGTGTGTGTGTGTGTGTGTGTGTGTGTGTGTGTGTGTGTGTGTGTGTGTGTGTGTGTGTGTGTAATTTCTGCATCTTGCTGCCCGGTATTAAACAAGTGTGCCATCTGTTGAGAAGATGAGGCAAAGGGTTTGACTTTTGAAGAACATTTTTTTATTTTTTTATTTTATACACTTTATTAATCCCCGAGGGGAAATTTCCATACCATACCATAACAGACGAGGCAAGACCATTATGGAAAATCGAAAGTATGCCAGGCCAGGCTAAACATTTCATGCTGCAACAAATTAAGCTATTTTTGAATTTCTGTAGCTTTTTGGTAGCTATAAAAGACATTAAAATGAGCTTTTGTTAGTAACTCTGAACTACTTGGTAATAACAATACCATTGTATGATTTGCCGAGTGGATCATGTTTTCCGGCTGTAACCAAATCCATAAAGTCCCTCATGTGTGTTCTACACTTTGGTCCACTGATGTTAACACACAAATTGATTTCACCACTTTCTGTTAGTGGCATTTTTATGTAATGCACCAGCAAAGAATAGTATTGCCCACGTGTTTGTCGATGCTTATTATACATTTGTTTCTTTTTATTCACTCTGTCAAAGTAAGTGGACTGCCTTTTTTATAACGTTTTTCTTTCACAGGCTGTAGACAGATACATATCTCACAGGCTTGATTTAAGTAATCTTAAAACACCATGTACTGGGTCAGGAAATACAAGTTTCTTGGCAAATTAGGGTGAAAGAAAAGACAAAGATTAAATCCAGTGTCGTCTTTATTTAAAGATTTTGATTGAGATTCTCTCATCTTGCTTACCTCTCTATTTCTCTCTGTGTTTCAGGGTTTCATCGCAATGAGGACATGAAGGCCATCGATGTGCTTCCCATTCTCAAGGAGAAGGTCGCCTTTCTCTCAGGTCAGATACATTTACAGCATTTATCGCTGATATGACTCACCCTTCTTTTAGTGACCTAATAATCAAGCCAAGTTCACAATCACTACCAGTTGTCCCTCAGCCAGTTGTTCCAGATTGTATGTTTTTCTTTAGTTGTTTGAAGGAGCTATTGTGTCTCTTTATTGCTGCAGGGTCCTTGCATGGAACTACATTTTGTACCATTCACGTATTGTTGGGTTGGCATGCTAATGTAAGGCAGGTTTGTCAGAAGAGACCATTAAAATCATTGAGACGAAAGTGGAGAATTCGCTCTCATGTTCTCAACTAATTTAAGCCATTTAAAATGTCACCTTTTGTTTCACTATGAATACCATATCCTATATAGCATAACTTTGTTGCAGTTTTTGCACTTACTAACTTAAGACATAGGGGATGTGGGCATGTGATTGGTGTGAAATGTGAGAGCGGTGGCAACAATACTGTCCTGAAATCTAAAATCATGAAATAAAATGTGTCCTTAGTCATAGAATAAAACCACAGATTTTATACTTGAATAAAATGACCGTTTTAAATCGGACTGTATGCCCCTTAAATGTCATAACATGCCAGCTTTGGTATAGTTTTGTTCCAATTGTCCTCGTTGTAATACTTGGTAGGTTATTTATGGGGACTCTCTTATTTCTCTGAGCTGTTTCTGACTCACAGTGGTTCTGACCTGACCTTTACATCATTAGAGTTAACTGCAAGGGCACTGGAATAATTGTGAGTAATTTGAGAGAGCGTTTTTCTCTGTTCGTTAGTTGTCAGCGTTGTTTGTTACCGTGTGACTGAGAGGCTATTACCAGTCTTGTTATCTTGAGACTAATTTGACCCCTGACTCTTCAATTTGACTTCATCATGACTAACTGTAGACATATTCACAGATGGCACCCATACAAATCAACTGGTCATCTCAGAGCTGCACTCACTTCAGATGTATTTGGGGTAGCTTTTTTTTTCTATTTGGAGTAGCAACAGTAGTCGTAGTAGTAACAGGGAAAACAGTTGAGTTAAAATGTATTTTTCGATTGTGACCTGACCAAGAAGGCAGCAAAGTTGCACATCAAGTGCACATCAATTAGGCCCACATCAATACAAAGCAAGACATTACACATTGTAAAGAGTAATAGCTAATAGCCAGGCATCACTGCAGGTTCTACATCTTTACTTCACCTCAGAAGCAACAAACATTAATGTATTTTCAAATGTAGTTAATTATTCTTTCTTTCTTAGCATGGTATTAGAAAGTCCTTTGTAAAGTTAGCATTTTCCTCTGGTTTAGCTGGTCTAGCTGCTCTGCAGCCCTCCAACTGTCCAAAAACATACTGGTTTGGTGAATCTGATACATTAAATTACCTTGAGTCTATTACAAGTTGACATGGGTAAAAAAGTAAAAGAGAATGCAGCAAAGAAAAACAAATATTGAATTCACACCACTCATCTCTCACCTGTTGCTTGATTCACTTTACTACAGTTGTGGTGCAGAACATGTTAAGTGGCTGTTACATGAATGACTCTTTGCTATCTAATTTCTGTCCAAAGGTGGCAGAGACAGACGTGGGGGTCCCGTTCTCACCTTTCCAGCACGGAGCAACCATGACAGAATACGACCCGAAGACCTGCGCAGGCTCATATCATACCTGGCTACCATACCCAGGTATGGAGTGTACCACACACACACACACACACACACACACACACACACACACACACACACACACACACACACACACACACACACACACACACACACAGGCTTTTCACACAGACTCATGCACATGCACTGACATTCAGATGCTTTTCTTGATCCTGGGTTAATTTGAAACAGACTCCTCCTGCTAGCAGACACACTACTCACATCTCATCGCTTTCTTTGTGTCAGACTTTCCCACCTTGCTTGGATTAAAAAAAAAAAAAAAAAAAAAAAAACACTGAGGCAAAAAACCTGAGGCTACAAAGAGCTGGGATGGTTTTATTTAGGATTCTCTCCCCCTTCCACTTTCCCCCACTCATTTCCTCTTAGCTGTCTAGAAAAGCCACTACTGCTTTATGTGGGTTGCCACTCACCCTGTTTAGCCACTCTCTCTTCTTTCACTCTGTTATTGATGTTGTCAGATCACATCCGGTTGGTTCTAATCAAACTTCACTGTGTGTTGCACAACTTTCCTCTCATTAACTCTTTCAAATTGGTTGTCCTTTCCTGTGTTGTCGCACAGACTTGAGTTTGAAAACTCAAAACACGTAGCCACAGGATGTAGTAGCAGAGTTGCGCTCTGTTGTGTCCAGCAGTTCTGGGCAAGCTGATCTTCAAATCTAAAAGCATTTTTCTTCCACGTTTAATAGTAGCTCCAGGCTGTTCTGTTTGGAGTCGGTTGTGATTAGCTTGGAGGGAAGCTTGCTCTCCTTCTGTTCTGCTGTGTCTGATCTCCCCTGTGCTGCACTTTCTAGTGCTTTGCAGGTCTAGGGCTTTTAAGTCTTTCACACAGAAGAGTTTGGAGATTTGTCTTGAGGCAAGAGGTGGGCCAGATCAGTTACTTGCAAAAATAAAATTGGGTCCAGGTTTTTTGCTCCTTTAAGGAGGTTGTGGGATGGCAGATGCAAAATTGGACATGCTCAATGTCTGCTTATGTTAAAGAAAGACTCTTTGCTTAACAACTTTACTTTCTTTATCCCATCTAAAGTGTAGTTTTTGTTTATGCATGAAAACCCAGCAACAGCTGGTGACCACTGGAATACATTATTTTTAAAACTTCTCTCAGGTGTTTTGTTTTGAATGTTTTTGTATATTTTTTTCTGCTACCATATTCTATGTTACATTTCTTGACTTTAAATTTAGAGTGTAGTATCAAGTTCAATAAAAGTTCCATGTTCCCAAATACATCTGTCCAATGTGATACCATGCTAAAGGAATGTAACTACTTTACAAATACTTCTTAATGATTTTTTTTTTCCTGAAACTATGTGGGAGTGGCTTGCTCTGAATTAAGACATAGAGGTTGATGCAGTCTGTGTTTTTTTTTTTTTTTTAAGGGCTCAACTCTTTAGGAAGAGGTAAGACTAGAGGAGATGACATTAATCAGAGGTGACCAGTTATCCAGTTTGAGGCAGAGACTTGTCATAACTTAGTAGGAGGCCATCCTCTTCTCCTCAGCTTGATTTTCCTTCCTCCCATCTAAATACTTTTTCTGCTTTTTTTTTCTGCACCTCTCTCTCCCTCTCTCTCCCTCTCTCTCTCTCTATCTCTCGCCCTCCATTTCTCTCTCTCTCTCTATCTCTCTCTCTCCTCTCTCTCCTCCTCTCTCTCTCTCTCTCTCTCTCTATTTCTCTCTCTCCTCCCTCTCTCTCCCTCTCTCTCTCTCTCTCTCTCTCTCTCTCTCTCTCTCTCTCTCTCTCTCTCTCTCTGTTGGCCTCTCTCTCTCACTAGCTCTCTTCTCTCTTTCTCCTCTCTGCTTTGTTTTTGTCTACCCATTTGGTGGCCAATCTGTTTTCAGAGACTGAGGTCAGAGTGAGATAGAGCAGGAGGGCCTGTGTCTGTTTCTGTGTCATAGTGAGACACATTCAGATTAAAGCCTTTAATACTGAGAAACAACCTTTTATGGACTTACACAGCAGCAGGACTCCTGGTGAGTAGCAGTGGAAATTTCAATGCTTGAATGTTTTAACTGGGTTTTTTTTTCCTCTCCAGATGCTTTAGAGGACAGGATCTTTAAACTTAAATCTTTGGCATCCTTACAGTTATAACAAGACTCTTGACAACATGAGCTTTTTCTGCAGCTTTGGAGTGTTTTTATTTCAGTTTTGAGAGCAGTGACTTTCAAAGTATCCACTCCTGGCTGATTTAGCCCTTTTGTTGTTAAGTGTTGAAGCTGGCCTAATTGTTTCATGTTTGCCTTCTAAAATCTTTTAAAAGTAATGTATCTTCTTCTGTGTTCATATGCTCTTTATCCTGAGATCTCACCTCTTTCCGTGTGTGTTTCTGCAGTGAGGAGGTGGCCAGACATGGTTTCACAGTCATTGTGGACATGCGTGGTTCGAAGTGGGACAGCATCAAACCTCTGCTGAAGATCCTGCAGGAGTCTTTCCCTTCTTGTATCCACGTCGCCCTCATCATCAAGCCGGACAACTTCTGGCAGAAGCAGAGGACCAACTTCGGCAGCTCCAAGTTTGAATTCGAGGTGTGTGGTGATGCTCTTGCATGCTTTAACTACATCTAGCACACAAAAGTAATCCTTTGAACCGTTGTAGCCTGCAGGGTTTTGTTGCTATTGTTGTACATAAACAGGCTGAATGTACAGGTGTATGATGACTGTACTTTATTGTTTTAAACGTCATGGTAGAGCTCTTTCAATCAGCGTAGTGTGTTTTCAGATATAAATGTTTTCAGACAATTTGTAAGCCATTAGACTTGTAGCTAGTTTAGCATAGCAATCAGCCTTACTTTATCAGCTCTAATTAGACTGCTGCTCTGTGACAGTGGCACTAGTCGGTCCCATGTGGGCATGTGGAGCTGGTATATTTAGTTCTGACCTAGTTACTATGGAAACAGGATATAGGACATGGCAAAGAATTGAAACCCAACTGTAGTGAGTTGAGTTCGGACAAGACATTTGTTGTCTTTCGTGATGTCAGACATGTACTGTTTGTGAGTAGCACACAGTGATGACCAGGCTGGTTGGGTGCTGTCATTAACTTGAAGTACAAGATAGAGTTTACACTGTGCAGCTCCCTGCTGCTAATGCAAACGCTCACAACTTCACCAGGATACTTACAGTTTAAAGGAAGCTAAAACAAACTCCTGTTCCTTAAAAAGCTTAAAGTTTTCTGCATGGGCTGTTCATTTTTAGCAATCTAATTATCAATGTTTACATTACTATTTACTATTTCTAAACAATATGTAACAAGTATAGAACTCTGTTTTTTATTGTGTTCCCCATACTGAACCTCAACACTTTCTGTTTTTACTTCCTAAGAGTTTATATTACTGTATTTCCATCTAATTAACGATAACATAGATGCTCTTTTTTTCCCTGTCACCACACCTATCTAAACAGTAGACATGCAGAGCTGCTGACTTTGCACATTCTTTCCATAATCTAGGTTTAACTCTGAGAAATATTTTGAAAAGTTAACCTTTGATTGGTTTGGAATATGCTGCTGATGATGAAAATGTTGATGTTTTTTCTCCCTCTCTCCCTTTTGTCCATTTTCAACCTTTTATTTATTTTCTTTGTTCATCACTCCTTCATATTTTCTGTGTCTTTGTGCTTTCTTCCTATTTCATTTGTCCCACATCTACCTACACGCACCAGACGGTGATGGTTTCCTTAGAGGGTTTAACCAAGATTGTGGACCCGTCCCAGCTGACAGCTGACTTCGAGGGCAGCTTAGAGTACAACCATGATGACTGGATTGAGGTTTTTAAACTTCCTCTTTTTGTTCCCTCTATATATCTGTCTAATCTTTTTAAGTCGAACAGAAGGTCTGTGGTTTTATGCTTTTGTGTATTTAATTAAGAGGATCAGGACTTTATCAGCAAGTCTTCAGTTTTAGTAATATTTAATTTAATTCAGTAGAATTTCCACTTTGCAAAATCCAATACACTTTTATCCTTCATTTCAGGTGCGGCTCTCATTCGAGACCTTTGCCAGCGACGCAGCGCGAGCTTTGGCTCGCCTCGAGGAGCTCCAGGAGACCTTGTCCCAGCGTGATCTCCCCCGGGACCTGGAAGGGGCCCGCCGGCTAATGGAAGAACATGCTGCTCTGAAGAAAAGGGCCACCAAGGCGTCGGTCGAGGAGCTTGACACGCAGGGACGGAGGTTGCTCCAAAGGCTACAGTCACAAACTGCAGGGGGCGGGAGTAGTAGTGATGGCGGGTATGGTAACCGCGGTGGTGGAGCCAGCGGAGATTCCAACGACCATCATCACGGGTTCCACACACACGCAGATGCACACAATCTAGTGGCTAAAGTGACGGGTTTGTTGGACAAGCTGCACGGGACGCGCCAGAATCTGCAGCAGCTGTGGCACATGAGGAAGCTGAAGCTGGACCAGTGTTTCCAGCTGCGACTGTTTGAACAGGACGCTGAGAAGGTCAGAGTGCTGTTCTGTTCTAATCTACTTCAACATGATTCACATCTGCTTCACACTACTTGTTACATAATTAAAAACAAGTCTCGTCCCCTGTTTGTCACTTAGTGCCTCCGTGTTAATATGTCTCAATGCAACAGTTTACCTATTGATAGATACTGGTGGTTCAGGAGCTAATCTGTGGCGTGAGCGTGCATGCACACCAGTTTTAGCCATGTTTATGAAAATATTACATTAATCCAGATTTAGGTCCTCTGATTAACTTTCATCCCCATGTAGGTCAGATTAGTGAGGATGTGTATGTATCTAGAGGTAAAAGTCTCACAAATGAGGTGCACTGGTGGCCAGCGTTTACAGAATGTATCGTTCAACATCCTAAAACGATAAATTCATATTCAAACTACTTTGGGGTGTAAAATGTATTTGTTTTTTGGTAATATAAGATGTAATTGCATTTTTTTTTTCTCTGCACTTGAACCTGTCTTATATGCTTTGTGTTTGTATTCATGGAAACAGAGACAAAATTAATATGTGAGTGTGTGCAAATGGGAAATGTAGCTTCATGAACTGTGAAGATCCGGTGGGAAATACAGAAGACTGCTAAGTGTCAGAACTGCGATTTTAAGACACCTTTTGCACACACTAAATATATATCAGTAACAGTGGACATGACCCACACACACACACACACACACACACACACACAGAGGTTGTTCTTTTGTTCCTTCTTACAACAAAGTGGGCTTGCCTCTAGAAATCAGTGCAGTGATGAAAGGTTTCGTTTAATCACAAACACCAAACAACAAGCCCTCTCATTCTCACTGCTGTTGCTGGGAGTAAACACAGGATGGAAAGGCTTTTAATTTGAAGTGCCTTCTATAAAACTCACTGCAATTTCTCCACCTCCTCCTCCTCCACGTGTAGATGTTTGACTGGATCATGCACAACAAGGGGCTTTTCCTGACCAGCTACACAGAGATCGGAGGGAACCACCAGCATGCTGTGGAGCTGCAGACACAGCACAACCACTTTGCCATGAACTGCATGGTAAGACGCCATCTTTGTCTCTGTGGTACACATACACACACACACACACACACACACACACACACACACACACACACACACACACACACACACACACACACACACACACACACACACACACACACACACACACACACACACACACACACACACACACATGCACAGAAAGGGGCTCACACGTCGGAGATGCAGTCACAAACTATGATCATTACTGTCATTCACAGTTACAGGCGAAGGCCTTCCATCCCTGTACAACCACCACACACCCATGCACCTCCTCTCCCTCGCAGCCTTTCTTCTCTCCGTTGGGCTGTGACTCGCTGCAGTAGAGATTTTCTGTCCTGACACTGTCTTACTATTCAGCTGTTTTCTACTCTGTCCTGCTCTGTCATGTCGCAGTTCCGATAATTGACCCATATTGTCTCGCCGCCCCTCCCATGTGCTGCCCTCTGCTGCTCTGCTGCACACCCTCTCGTACCTTAGCTGTGCTGCTGAGTAATACGTGGAGCTGAGGACATTTTATCGTATCGACTCTGCAGTCACACAGTGTTCTGCTCTGCCAGCTACCATCAAAACCTTTGACCCCTCATGATGTTAGTCATTATAAAAAAGATGTCCCTGACCTTCTTGTTTGTTGTCCTCCTGCATCAAACTGTACTATGCCCTAACGTGTCACAATTTTTCAACACCAACCTTTTGTCAATTCTCTGTAGTGCCCTTTCTTTTTACCACCTCATAACTTGTCATTGTATAATTATCCTTGTTTGGCACATATAGCTGTGCAATTAAACCAAGCTTAAACCAGCCTGTTCTAATTAGAACAAAAGGAACCGTAACAGGCATTGGTGTTAAACCACATATTTTTCACTGTCCCTGTCTAACAGTAACTATTGTTAAGGTTGGTAAAAGTGTAACCTAAATTGTCTCACAGTGTCACTGCTGCTACTGACCATTTGTAGTGAGCCGTCTCAATATGAGGGCCCAGGGACAGCTTCAGTAACTGCCCGCAGCCACTTGTGTCAACAGTACGGGTTGAGATGAACCAATAACCCCTGAGAACACAGTAGTAGAAAAGACGAATGGAACTGAAGTATACTCACATATTATATTCACAGTACACACGCACGCACACACACACACACACACACACACACACACACACACACACACACACACACACACACACACACACACACACACACACACACACACACACACACACACACACACACACGGTCAGGTTAACTCTGAGTGACCACCGCCCCCTCCACCCATTCTTCCACAGGATGCTACGTTTCCCCTTCCTGTTGCCGGCATGGCAGAATGGAAATACATAGTGTCAGTGTATGTGTGATTATGTGTGTGTTTCATGTAGCGATACTGCCTTTGCCCTCTTTATTTCTGTGAGTCTGTGTTTCCAATGTGCGTAAACATTTTAGTGAGAGTAAAAACAAAGTGAAACAACACATTAGCCAGTTTCCATTGACTGAACATTGGCACCACTGGTGGAAATAATATTTGCCGTTGCATCAAACATTGCTCTTACTGGTCTGTGTCAGCGATCAATGCTGTGCATGAAAATACCTATGAGTATGATGAAGGTTTAGACCAAATGCGAATGGTGACTGTATGTAGTTATGTAAGTGATAATTATGTGTCATGCATAAAACAATCCATAAACAATGGATAAAACAACGTTTGGGAATGAGGACATTTCTCGACTGCCTTTTATACTGTGTGACGAGGTTCAAACTCAGCCCTCAGATAACAAAAAACATGGCGTAGTCGTAGGTAGAGTGATGGTGCAATTTATTGTGCTTGTCTCCCAAAGGTGCAGATTGGTGGAAAAATATATTTACAAGTAGAAAAACAGTACCAACAAACAACAAAAATGTTTGCAAAACAATAAAACAAATTCTAAACCAAAAAGTTACAAAAGTCAACAGTGTCTCAATCAAAGTGGCTGTTACCTTCTCTGTAACTTGGCCCACACTGACCCTCCATCTTCTTCTTCTTCTTCTTTTAAGTTTTATGGCAGATGGCATCCAGCAAAAGGTGCATTACCGCCACCTACTGTATTTGAGTGTGGACCAGAGTAACATATAGCATATAATATATCATATTTTTAATAAAAAAAATAATAATAAAAACGAAAAAGGGAGGCGGCCCCTTTAAATGTAGTAAGCCCCTCCCATCAGACTAATTGATTATAATAAAACATACAATAAAGCAAATTTCTAAACCCCGAAGTTATCATTAGTCTACTTACTGCAGAAACCAAAACAGAAAAAAAGATTTTTTTTTTTTTTTTCCGTCATCGAGCCCAACAAATAGCTCTCAGATAAACATGTCTTTTATGATTAAAAAACTGTATTTTGAATCACGGGGACTGTCACATACTAATGACGTCTCACAACTGCACATCGCTACAGGCGTATTAAACACCTGATTCGCCTCTGCCTCAGTTTGAACGGGAAGCCCCGGGAAACAGGCTAAGCGGAGAGTCAACCTACAGTAAGTGACCAGCGATGTAAAATTATGCTAAAACTATCAAGTGTGCAACCTTGATAATTTACTGGCAGCCAAATAACTGTGAAGGTTTCCAGATCACGATGTAGTAATCGGCATGAAGTGTGAATGAACCGTGTGTGTGTGTGTGTGTGTGTGTGTGTGTGTGTGTGTGTGTGTGTGTGTGTGTGTGTGTGTGTGTGTGTGTGTGTGTGTGTGTGTTTTTATATCCCCTCACATTGCAGTAGATTTCCACTGCTTTACAAAAACAGGAACAATTCTGGCACCCTTTGATTAGTTGTATAATCATTTATTCATCAACGCTTTTAAACTGCACTATATTCAGTTTGACATGTATATAGATGAATTGTTAAAAACAAGACGGAAATACATTTCATACGGAGTACAATATATCATAGTTGCACAGCAGCGCAGAATAACTCTGAAAACCTGATCTAGAAATCGCATGGATAACTATAGGGATATACAAGACGTAAGCAGGTGTTCCTCCAGTGTTGTGTATTTATGTAGATATATTGTGCTATATTTCTTCCCTCGCTAGTCCTCCCCGGTCTGAGGGAGAGTAACTGCACAGTTCCAATAGAGTGAGAAATTGTTGATTCCACAATTCCTGCTCTTGTTATAGAGAATGAATGAAGTATTCTTCATTTCCTGCTGTCAAAGCAAAAAAAGTTGTTAATGCAGAATAAACCATTTTAAACCCTTAACTTTTTTTCATATATAAATGTGAACATACACACACACACACACACACACACACACACACACACACACACACACACACACACACACACACACACACACACACACACACACACACACACACACACACACACACACACACACACACACACACACACAGGGATCTGCAAATGTCATCCTCACCTCAAGCACTTCATAGTTTAGTATGAACAGGTCACGCCCAATGAGACAGTCAGCATGGCCAGTGCTGGAAATGTGGTATATTGACCAAGAGAGGTTTCTCATTATCCCTTTAAAGATTAGCAACACTTTAATTATACACCTAATTTTATAAACATTTTATAAACCATTTGATCAAGGATTCGTACTGTTACTTTCTTAGGCTTGTCAATTTCTTTTTGTTATCATTTATGTTATTGTTTTGGTGTTTTGCTCTCTGTTAAAGAGCAATCACTCTAAATCTCCAGCTGTCAACATGAATCATATGTTTACTGACCACTTACCTATTTCATGTTTGAAGTTATTGTTTTCCTCCAGTAATTTACCAATTTTTTCCAACACTTCCGTGTGAGTCCCAGCTAATTTCCTATCTGTTATAAAAGTGATAATAGGGAAATGTTTCTTCATTAGTTACAGAAGTCAAGCAGAACTTTACACACAATATAATAGTATATTTTTAATCTTCAGACCCACTGGTCTGCCTGTTGGACATTAGCTCTAAGTAGAGCCATCACAGACTGCTAGTGCTACAAAAGATGCAGGAATTTGATAAATGTACCAATATATGCACTGTAATACTCCTGTTCAAACTTTTAGTCTATGTGGAAAATCCCTCTATTTTCAATAAAGTCATACAAGGTAATAAAACTTAAAAGCAAAAAAAAATACAAAATTTTAAAGAGCATCTTACAATCAAAATGGCCCATTTTATGTTTGTATTAATTAGGTGAATCTACCTGCAAAAAGTAAGTGGCTGCCAAAGGTGCACACTTCAATACAAACATTACAACATTGCTCTAAAATGACTAAATTCGTGTTCAGGAAAGACTCTCTCATTTATCACAGTCTCTTTTTAATCTGAAGAAATGTCTGCTGCATCTTTAAGACTGTGGTCTCATAGAAAAAAATAATTCAGACTCACAAATGAAGCTCAGACCGAGGAGCGATCCGATTAACAGAACACACAGCAGCACCAGACACACTGTAGTAAACCTAAAGAAAACTAATCAGAACATATAATGTTATTGTAAATTGTGATTATGACATGACGTGTTGTGTGTCTGCATGTAGTGTATTTTTTTTGGTATTTCAATTTGAGTATATGCCTTACCTAATTGGGTTGGTTGCTTTTGTCCTGGTCCTCTGTTGGCTATGGTTGGCGGGCGTCTCATAGTGATGTACCGGTCAGGTCGAGGGGGGATGGAGGCTTGTGCAGTGCGTGAGTTTTCAGTGTTAATTGCAGCTCTCTCTTTTTCCTCTTTCTTCTCTCCTCCCGAATGAGGGTCTGGTTCCTGTCCTTGTGTATCTCCAATTTCATAAGTATTGTCATGTTCTGACCACTGGTCAGCATCCATTGTCATGTATTCATCATCGGCATTGTCTGCTTCTACCTGCCCCATACTCTGTTGACTCATGTCTCTGTCTGTGAGCCAGTGTGTGTTGTGTATGCATAAAAATACCTTACAGAAGGCTGTTCATGCAAATGACGTAGTAGGGGGGAACTAATTTAAAGTGATTTCATTGGAAGCATCTGATAGCTTCTAGTTCCTACCAACCTGAATGTATTAATGTGTTGTTGTTGTTGTTGTTTTTTTTAAACATCTTTCATTTGTTAATATACTTTAAATCAAAACAAAATAAAACAGAAACGCCTTTTAACTCCGGGTAAAAAAAATAAGCTTTGATTCTGTTCTGTAATGGCTGCAGCTCCTGGGAGGTGTTGTTACAATAGGTTTGGAAGTAAGTACCAATAAAAATCAAGCAAAAATGCTAAATATGTGCAAAATACGGGTTATGCAAGCTGCACAAGTGATAGTTTTGGCACACCAACTTGTTTAGTAGAGTAACAATGGAAACAATGAAGGCATGGAGATGATTTGACTCTGGTTTGTATACAAGCAAATGTGTTATTGAGATTAGGAATGAGTACAGTGAAGACTAAAGAACTAGACTTTGTGATCAGTGACATAACAACTTTTCCAGTAACCATTATTCAAAGCTAGTGTTTACAATGTTCAGGGTGCTTGACCATGTTGAGCACGAGAACCGAAAACCTGCAGATACAGCTTTTTCACTAGATCTGCAAGTAGGTGCACTCAGAAGTTTATATGGGGAAAATCCAACTTGCATTTCAGCAGCAGCATGTTCTTTCAGTAGTGAAACCTCTGAGCTCAGCTTTGTAATCTGCATTCAAGAAGCTACTTATTTTTATGCTATTTGGCCTTCAAAGTAAAGCGATTGAATTTGGAACAATTTTGGTGAAACAAGTAGTCGGAACAAGCTCATGTCAAAACACACAAGTAACGCTGAGGAAAAACCAGCTGGGTATGTTATGTAACCATTCATTCCAATACAACAAGTTTACTTGCAGTCTTCTAACTCTCGTTGGTTTTCTAAATGTTTGGGCCACATCTGAACTTCCATCACATTTTCTCTATTCAAACTCTGAGAAGCGTAAATTTCATGTCGGATCCCCACTGAAGTGTGCAGGGTCACATAAATAATAAATCACACATATTTTTAAAAGTTAAGTTTGTTGAGGAATTTCTTTTGCCGAAGCTTCTCTGCACATTTTGGCATTTTCATTTCATGGCCGGACTTTTTAAGGCCCCATGTAGTACATAAATTATGCAGTTAGAATAAACATTGTGCAATAGGTACGCATGACTGGTTACCTGCCAGGCTCTCTCCATTGCCTTTTTGTATAACAGGAAGTATTTAAATCTCTGAGGTTACGGACAGTTTTATTCATCTTGTTCTGCACTTCATTTACAAAGCAAACACAACTTTGTTTCCCTTCTCTGTGTTTTGATTAATTTATGGTATCAACAGTGTCGTCCTCCTCCTTTTCCCCCCACTTTCTTTATTTCTGCCTGTTTCCTCTCACTCGCTCTCTTGCCTCTAGCTGCCATCAGGATTAAATTAGCAGTACAATCTCCCTATCTCTGCCCTTGATGTCACCAAAAGACTGCATCAGAAAAAACTTGAAAGCCTTACGGGTTAAAACAAAGTAAATCCATCATCTGTAGCTTTGATGGAAAATCATAATTTATGTTTCTAGAAGGAGTCGTCCGAAGACCCTGCCTCTGTTTGAGGGGTGTAGCTGGTGTTCGGTTCATCTGTCCTTCCCGTTGTGATTGAAACAAGCAAACTAAGAGCCGTAATAGGCTCCAGGAGCTGTAATTGAATAGAATAATCACAGGCTGTTAACACAGTTGTTAATTAGCGTTTGCTGATCCGTGCCTATCGACACAAAACAGCTTGGAGCCCATCTATTTTAAAAAACTGAAAGTTTAGGACGAATATGGGCTTTTTTTATTACTCACATATGGGGGTATGCCTCCCAAGTGAATGACTTTTTAATGTCCACTGACTTGTGTTCCTCATCTCTTATCAATATCTTGACTTACTGTCTATATGGATTTAATTGTGGCTGCTGTATTTCACAAACATACATTAATTGCTTTGCAGAAAAACATTCTGTCTTGGCCATCTGAAGACATGGCTGCAGCTTCATGCATCATGGCACACAAAAGGCACCACAGCAATACTCTGCCAGCCTGTTAGTGTACATGGGCAGGATGACCAAATATTAACATCACATTGAAAAACACTCTTTACATGAGTGCAGTCGTGTCTTTTATAGAATGTCAAATGAAAAAGATAGACATGTCTTTTTAATATGTGCTGTCTCGCTTCTCTGTCTCACAGAATGTGTACGTGAACATCAATCGAATCATGTCGGTAGGAAACCGGCTCCTGGAGTCAGGCCATTATGCCTCTCAGCAGATCCAGCAGATCTCAGGCCAGCTGGAGCAGGAGTGGAAAGCCTTTGCTGCAGCACTGGACGAACGCAGCACCCTGTTGGAGATGTCTGCCAGCTTCCACCAGAAAGCCGATCAGGTACAGACACACAACGCTGGTACAGCACAGAAGAATCAAGCACACTTCCGATGATGTCAGCAGATCACCAGAGAGTTGAGACATCGCCTACATGCACATGTGGGCCTAATAAAAGCATATTCTTAGTTTTAACTGTATGTGCAAAAACACATCGACGTATCCACAAATAATCATCCTGCATGCGTGCAAATATTTGTTCAGCTCCAGTGGAAGACCTCCAAGTGTGTGCATGTATTTATAAAGTTCTGACTTTTTTTTTTACATGCATGCAACACATACCTACTACTACAAAATGGTAAAGGCTGACAACATTTTCTGTCATTTGTGCTTTCCTGAATTATATTATTTAGTAACCAAACTGTATTCTAGTTTTCCATCGTTTTTCGATGCATTAGTTAAATGTTGACACCTGTTGTTTGCCGAGTGGCTCCTGTTCTGTATAGTCTCTGATGTTCAACACTTCCTTGTAAGCTCCTGATACTCCTTTGTTGTAGATGTAAGTGGATGTATGTTTTCATCTTATATTCCTCACAATTTTTGGTTCCCTAGGCTCAAGCAATAGAGAGCCTCTTTTTAATTTAGTGTTGGAAATGAGGCACACACTCGTTTTCGCTTTTGCATATCCACATACAGAATAATCACTTATTCTAATCTAATAATCATTCTTCACTGTTATTTATCAAAGTTTTCTACATACAGTCTGAACAGCCGTCTCTGCTCTCCTTACTTCCTTCTCTCTGTTTTCTCTTTCTATATCAGCCTTATACCATAACCAACCATAACAATGTTGAAGCCAAACTTTCATGTCGATCCAGTTTTGCTGACAGCCTATTGAGAGCTGTTCTTTAACAGAGTCACTGCTTTTCTTTGTTTTAATTGGCTCATAGTGAGAGTTTTTAACACGGATGGAAAATGGGTCTGAACTGTTCATACATACTAACATGTGAAACATGTGAAATGGTAGCATTTAAGTTTTATGTGTAAAAAAAAAATACAAACATAGATGGAGATATTTCATATGAAGCCAATTAGTACGCCACAGTAGAAACTGTCTCTTGATTATTTTTATTATCCTGGTTTTATAGAAACAATCTGATCGCTTGAGATTTGTTCAGCTGTTAGGTTGACACCATGACACCTTGAAAAGTATTTTTATTGTTTTTTTGTTTGTTTTTATAATGTCACCCAAATAGCTAAATTAAAATGGCGTTACCAAGGGTTGTACCTTCTTGGATATACAAGTATCTTCATGATTTCACGATGAATACTCAGTTTTACACACCAGAGAGTATGCATTAGTATGTAGTATGTTGCAAATACCTCATATATATACATTAACAGTTCGAAACAGACACAGCTCAGGTTTAAGAGCAAACGGATAAAGAGCTCATACAGCTAAATCCAACACTTCGATGAGGCTTTCAAATCATTTTGAAATTCATTTTTATGTGGTTGCCGATATCTACATTAAAACACTTCAGTGTTGATACCATGTATATGACCTAGTGCTTGAGTCTTTCCAACAATGTATGCATATTAATGTATACGGGTCTATATTATGCAGTGTTTGTGTTGTGCTCTCCCCCCACAGTACATGAGTAAAGTGGAGCCGTGGTGTAAGGCCTGCGGTGAAGGAGAGCTGCCCTCCGAACTCCAGGATCTGGAAGATACAATCCACCATCACCAGGGATTATACGAGCACATCACCACTGCGTATTCCGAGGTCAGTCATTTGCACACACAACACACATGTGCCTGCTTACACAAAAGAGTATGCAAAACACAGGGGTGAATATACAAATATGAATGCAGAAAATAACTGGTAATTATTTGAATCCTGTATTCAAAATGTACACGCATTCCTTCATATCTAAATTATTTGTGTTTGTGTTTTATTCTGTTGCACAATTTAAAATCAAACAAACAACATGAAAGCAATTGAGGAGCTTGATATATAGGGAAAGAGAGAAAAAGCCCAAATGGGTTTATTCAGTGCCACGAGGTTAATAATCCAAACAATATTCATCATGTCAAAGATAAATATGACTTAAAAATATATATATGGAACAGAGGTTAAATTCCTTTTTGAAATATGTTTTAAAAATTGAACCAAATGATCTGTGTTTTTCCTCAACATTTGCAATATGTCATACTACACATACATTTTTACAGGTAAGCCAGGATGGCAAGTCTCTATTGGACAAATTGCAGAGACCTTTGACCCCAGGAAGTGCCGATTCATTGATGGCATCAGCCAACTACTCCAAGGCCGTGCACCATGTCCTAGACATCATCCACGAGGTGCTGCATCACCAGAGACAACTGGAAAACATCTGGCAGCATCGTAAAGTCCGCCTGCACCAGCGCCTGCAGTTATGTGTCTTTCAGCAGGATGTGCAGCAGGTAAGAGACGCATGCAAACTCTGCTATGATGAGGTTTTGTGGTCACACATGCGTGCTACCCATGCACCTACTCAGTCAGACTACAGGAGACAGAAATGCTTTCCTGTCTTGCCCCTATGTCCTATTTGGTTAGCCTGCAGATTAAAGCTGTCTATAATGTAGCTAGCTCACTGAGTGGTGTGACGGACCTGTCCTTTCAAACATTCCTCCTGTCCATAATCATCCTGTTAAGCTTCTGACAAGGCTTGTCATTATGTGACAGTTCTACTAAGTTCATTTCGATGCTACTGACTCTTTTAAATGTGTGTGTTTCCAGTAGTTCATGTTAGTGAGCCTGAGATTGTTATAAAAAGGAAATTTTTACTTGCAACAGTGTACTATATCCATGGTTAGAATTATGAAACGTATATAGGCAAAGCAACACACACATTAAGTGTTGCTGTCTTATCATATTTCAATGTTTATGAATATCTGAGACGTCTTTGTTGTTATGCAGAGGGAAATTCTGCAAGCATTCCACACAAGATCGCAGAGGGTTTGCGTATAATATAATCATCTCCAGCTTTTTCAAAGCCTTTTTTAACTTCCTCCTGGGTTTTCCAAGTGAGACTCTCTATACCTCTCTATGTGACTGTCAGGATGGCAGAGCTCTCAGATCAAAACTACTGAGTTGGTGCATGGTGTCGTCTCTGCATTTCTACCCTTTGGGCATGAACCCTCCTCTGCCCTCTTCCTTCCCTCTCGCGCTTCGTCTCGCTGTATGTCTGTGCTTCTGTCTCTTCCCCTCTTCCATCCGCTCTTTCATCACCCTTTTCGCTCTGTAGCGGTTTCCATGGTGATGCAATTTACTGTCACATAAAGTGTCGAGGGCATTGTGCATGTGCTCATGTGTTTGTCCCATCAAAATATTCTCTCCGAGACCTTGAAAATCCCTTTCATTACCCCACATAGACACAGATGGAGTGTGGCCATCTGTTTTATAGATAATAAGGTAATTAAACACAAAGATTTATAGCTAATCACTCCCGCAGTGGAAATGTTGACACTTTGCACTGCTTTGGATTTCCTGTTAAGTAAAACCCAATTGTCCACGCTTTTGTACTTTAAATATGACGGACTGCAGATGGAGGAAAAGAGGAAAGAAAGGGGGACGAACAGAGGAGGAAAGACAGAAGAGGGAGATGACGTCCATACACTGCTGTAACTAGTGTGATCTGAATACAGCCATGCCAGTCTATTGCACCCTCTACTGTTTGAAAATATGTACTGCATTCTCATTTCATGAAATCGAGCTGTGCATATTTTCAACTCTGTACTGATGCTGCCTGTGCCTGTGTGTGTTTTAAGGTGCTGGACTGGATAGAGAACCATGGCGAGGCCTTCCTAAGTAAACACACTGGTGTTGGAAAGTCTTTGCACAGAGCCAGAGCTCTACAGAAGCGGCATGAAGACTTTGAAGAGGTTGCACAGGTAAGTTTTTCAAGTAAAAAAAAAAAAAGTGTGAAAGAAAAAACACAAATCTGCATCCTACGCACATTTTTGTACTAAAACATATACGTCTAAAAGTTGCATTCTTTCTTTTTATAAACATGACAACAAATATACTGTTAAGGAAGAAATTTCAGATCCAGATTTGACACTGCTGTGATTTTCTGGACCAGTTAAAATGTGGCAAGATTTCAGTACAGCTCTAAGAGCAGTTTTTTTGTTGAGATATTGTACTCTAATTTTAGATATGCTTACGGTAATGTTAATGTTTCAGAACACCTACACCAATGCTGACAAGTTGCTTGAGGCAGCAGAGCAGCTGGCTCAGACCGGAGAGTGTGACCCAGAGGAAATCTACCAGGCTGCCCACCAGCTAGAAGACCGCATTCAGGACTTTGTGCGACGTGTCGAGCAGCGCAAGGTCCTGCTGGACATGTCTGTCGCCTTCCACACACACGTCAAAGAGGTGCGTGTCTCCTGTCCTCTCCTCTGGTCTCCTCTCCTATCCTCTGGTCCCCACCCCCCTCTCCCCTTCCCCTCCCTTTTTGCTGCTATCTCTTACACCCCCAGCACTCAGCCCACAGACAGAAAATCTCTGGTTACCATTCAGACTCTGTCTAAAAATGACCATCTGCACCAAAAAGTAGGAGAATTTACCTACTAAGCCTTTGCCTTCTGGGTTAGAGAGATATGTGTGTGGAGGGGTGTGTTTGTGTTCGCAACATTCCTTAAAATGTTGTGTTTTAAGCTGACTTCATCTGCCTTCTCCTTGACTTTAATAATGACAAGCATGCCTTTAATTTTTCTTCTTATAATTAACCCTATTCCACAACAGTGCAGCGAGGATGTGGTGTTCATCACTGTGCCACTCCCGTAATGGATCTCAGTGTGTTAATATGGAAGTCGTGCATTGCACATCTTTGGCTTTCAAAATGAACCTCTCCAGCCTGACAAAGCACCGTGCTCTGCATGTGCTAACACTACATCCTGTTTAAACAGACTCATAGAGACAGTCAGAGCTGCGGTGTTATTAATGAAGCTAGTCTTGAATGTCCATATGGACTAATCTCCTTCATCCCATCTGTCAGCTCACGGTGGCTGCAGAGCACCGTGTGTGTGCGCGCATGTTGTATGGGTGAGCCTTTGTGTGTGGGTGTCACTATGTATGTTTTCTTCTGTGTGCGTATATATTTGTACAAGTGAAGTAGAGGTTTTGCACGAAATCCAGTGTGTTAAAAGGCGAATGTTACTGTGGAGACGGGGCATGAACTACATTGTAGAGGAGCAGATTTGTCTGCACTGGTTTCCATGAAGCAGACTATTCATTTTTAGTCTACCCTAATCTAAGATTCTCTGCCATCAACCTTTCATAACAAAAAAGCATTTTGGGCTGATTATAAAAAGCCAGGTAATATGTAAACTACTGTACGTCGTGAGATGGATGTTGAAAAGAATACTAAAAGTAGACGTGCTTTTTGTGTCGGCCGGCCGTGTGGGTGTTAGACAAACAGTGGGTACCAGGGTGTCTCTCCTGCAGCCTGGATTGAGTGCCAGGGCTTTAGTGTGCTGAGCCAATTCACCCAGATGGCTAATCTGTTACAAAGATGACCATTCACAAAACACCAGCTCTGAGCAGAACTGATTTCTGTCTCCTGTCTTCTTTCTATACGTTTGGCAGCTTGTCTGTTGATTCTTACATCTGTGTTTAGCTCACACCGCTCTGTGTATCTACCCCACCCCTTTCCAACGTGTGTCTGCTGATTACCAACAGGACCGTCCGGTTTCTTGCTGGGTTCTTTTCCCTCTTCTCTTAGTGGTGCACCACATTTTACTCTCTTACTTCTTCTGTCGACCCCTGTTAGCTGTGGACATGGTTGGAGGAGCTTCAGAAGGAGCTGCTGGATGATGTGTACGCTGAGTCAGTAGAGGCGGTCCAAGACCTGATCAAGCGATTCGGCCAGCAGCAGCAGACAACACTGCAGGCAACTGTCAATGTTATCAAGGAGGGAGAGGACCTCATACAACAGCTCAGGTACCCTTATTATTACAGGCTTCAATGATAACGGCATATTGGAATGTTTACTTTTCACAAGGGCAAACCAAATTCATGTAAACTTACAGAATGAACAACATACAATTAAATACAATAACGAAGGAAAGGAAAACCCAAGGCCTTTTTGATTTAACCTTTTTATTTAGAATGAGAAAGAAACAGAATCTCACCACAAATACTCTTTATCACCAAGTCTTCTGTATTTGACCTCTGTTCGCAGAGACTCTGCCATCTCAAGCAACAAGACTCCCCACAATAGCTCCATGGCCCACATCGAGAGCGTGCTGCAGCAGCTGGACGAGGCCCAGGGCCAGATGGAGGAGCTGTTCCAGGAGAGGAAAATCAAACTGGAGCTCTTCCTCCAGCTCCGCATCTTTGAGAGGGACGCAATTGACGTAAGTAGGCAGGAAACGGAGGTTTGGTGTATGATGAATATTTATTGTGGCTTTATCTTGCGATGTTCAGGAAAGAAAGCAAGAGCAAGGAAGACAGAAAGAAAGAGCAGGAGATGGAGCCTTGCATGTATGACATCTGAGGGGAAAATAGTTGAGAAGAGTTTCAACTAATGAGCACTGAAAATCAGGTGGACCAGAATTTTTAAACGTCCAATCAGGAGAGAGGTGTTGGATGAAAGGGAGAAATCGAGGTGTAAAACATAGAACAAAGCTAACAGGAAACCAAGGCGAAGCTTTGAGGGGAAGAGAACAATTTAGAGTATGTGATAATTGAGAAAAAATGGGGTTACAGAACTTAGTTTAGTTTAGTTTTAGGCTTGAATGCAACGGCAAGGTTCCTGTGAGTGTCTGTCATTGAGTGATTGGTAAGATTACGCTGTTGGTTAGCCGAATGCCTCGACTTCCTGTGTCCATTTCAAATTAAAAGCCTTCTAGCGTTTCATACACAGTCCAGCCATGTACTGGGATTTGACCTGTTATTGTATATTATTGGGTGTTTTAAGCTCCTTAAATGTAAAAAAAGATCAATTACATGCGGCAAGGGGCCTACTGGTAAACTAAAATGAGTGTGACTTTGAGCTGATGGACCATTTCATGGTAAGAGGGAGATTCAGTCCTGTAGCGAGGATTCCAGCTGGTTTTAAGCTTGGCTGAATTCCCAGCGATACTCTCGTATGTGTTACATTAAAAAAGCATTTAGTTCCACTTGATGCATCTCATCCACTGACTCATACCAGTTTTGTTCCTCCTCCCCGACCAGCAGTTTGCTACACGATATCTGCTGATGCCTTTGCATCCCACTGTGAGAGTAAATGCTTTTCTCAGCTGGTGCTCAGATGATGAAGACCCTTTTTTAAATATTTCTTTATGTTTCTTGTGATGTTTATCATGGCAATCACATTGGATTTGTTGAGCCATACCATGTTGAATGTTGGCACTGTTGAGGCTAAAGCTTAGAGCAGAGATGTAGGCTTGTATGCATGCAGATAATGTAAGTCAAAAGACGAGTTGGTTTTCAATTCTAATCCCATCACTAGTGTGGCTCTATGGACGACACTGTCAGAGTGTATGTTGCTCAGATGGCCCCGCACTTTGATCCTGCCTGAAATATATCAACAGCTGAGAGGAAATGCAGTGAAATTTGACTTTACTTTGGTTACTTGATATGATAAATCTTGACCATTACTTGGTGAATTGCCTTGAAAGTCCAGAGAATGACTCTTAATGGTTCTAATGATTTCTTGACTTTTCCTTTGTGCATAATTGCAGCTTAGTGGCTCAGTGGTGCAGTGGTTTGCACTGTTGCCTCACAGCAAGACGGTTCTGGGTTCAAACCCCAGCCTGGATCCTTTCTGTGTGGAGTTTGCATGTTCTCCCTGTGCCTGCGTGGGTTCTCTCCGTGTACTCTATCATCCAACAACACGCATGTCAGGTTAATTGGTGACTGTTCAGGATACAGTGGGTATAGATAATGGATGGATAGATAATTGTAGCCCAAGCAACATTTGTTTGCATTCATGACCAGATGGTTATGCAGATACATTTTTAGTGTTTCATAAAAAATAAAAAAATAAAAATTTTGTTTACATGTCGTGCCACTGTCCGCTGAACACTGATACAAAAGTAGATCAATAAGTTCAGAGACTGTACGCGAACAGAGCGCAGCACCGTGACATGCAGATAGCACAGAGAACTTGTTCGCCTCGTGAGTAATCACTCCAGGTTTTGTCGTAAATCAAATTCAGCACCCGAGTTACACGCTTTTGTGAGCAGTGGTCCGGATGCTTCTGCAATTCTTTTAAGTACCTAAAACTTGAGCAGAGAGTGCACATCAAAGTTTGTGATAAATAATTGGGGAACAGAAAGAAGCAACAGGGAGACAAATCTAGTGAGTCGGAGTGGTGGGGAGCAACGATGGTTTTGTGAGTGAGAAACTTGTGAGTTTTTAATGCGCTGTAAGTGGGTGCTTTGTTGGAGAACCAAAGTGTCATCGCGCCACAGTTCAGGTCATTTGTACTAAATGTTTTCCCTCAGACACCTCATAATATCACAGAATAACTTGGTGTTGACAGTCTGTCCCCCGGGGGATGAATTCACAGCGTACAACATTGCGGATGCTGAAGAAAACCCACCTGGCTGCACTCCTGACCTGATGTGTCTTTTTTGGTTTTGGACAGTGATGTTCTGCACCTCGGAAATGCAAATGTCAGTCAAAACTCAATTGCCAGTTTCCAGAGTTTGACAAAAAATTTGATGTGCGCCTCTGATCATCTTCGCGCTCACATAAAACATATGTGGTATTGATCAAGCGACAAAATTTGTAACACTTACTCATTAAGGTTATACCTTCCTCCCGCTCCGTGCATGTCAAGGTGCTGCGTATTCTTCACGTGCAACAGTAGCAGTCTCTGAACTTATTGAACCACCGTGGTATTGTAAACTTCAATAAAAAGTTACATGAGAAATTTCTCATCAGAAAAATGTGCATTAAAATTTGGATTCTTGAAAACTGTCAGATATATAAGAAAACTATTGCACATTATTTCACATCATGTTGAAGTATTTGATGCTTTATCACATGCTCATGGATTAAGTAACCTCAACCATGTGCTAATAGATGGTCTGTAGTTGGTTTCAAATCTGTTGTGTCTGTATTTTTACATCCAAAGAAACAGATATGTCTCACGTTAGCTCTGCGTGTCAGGTCAGGGAATTGTGGTGAACCTCCTAATCACCCACGTTGAACACTGGAGTACGCCTACACAGACACAGACACAGGATTAATGACACATTGCTCGAGCATGAAGATGGGTGGAGGAGGCATTTGTTTCCCTCCACGCCCTGTCCCTACATACACACATGCACATGCACCACAACACTCCCTCCTAGTTTTACTGGGGGTGTGTGTGTTTGTGAGGTGAAGGCACGAGTTGAGGTGAGACATCCAATCATCTCTCAGTACTTTCTTGTCTGACGATAAGCTCTGTATCTCTGCATGCCAACGAAGAATAAAAAAAAAATCATCAAATGGGAGACTTATCCTCCTCCTTTAGTTAGTTGTCCTGGTAGATGAAGGAAATGGTCTTTCTGCACACCGAGGGCATTTTACTCAACTGTAAGAGGAGAGGGAAGCACAGTGCAAATGAGTGCTTGGTAAGTTTGTTACACCTTGTTTCCAGGTTTGTAAACTCATCGTATTGGTTAGAAAAAAAAATGTTCTGTATATTACTTTGCTATGAAATGGCTTGATAAGATTATTAAAAAGTTCTGACTGTATACAGAGAATATTTCTCTGCATGTAAATTCCTGCAGCACCGTGTCATAAGGCAAGCACACGTTTTGATGTGGAGAAAGAATAACATTCTTTGGTGCAAAAAAGGTTTAAGCTTACTTTTGTATAAATATAATGGCCTTCCAGTTATGAAATAGACTTCCATGTATTGTGATGTCTTTATGGTTTTGAATAACAGGTAAAACAACTTTAACAGATTTGCCTTGTTCAAGAGTTTCTTTCTTTGTGGTCTAATCATCATCATTCTTAAGGTGAAAGGGGAGAGGAAAAACCGGAAGCTGAATACTGAAATATACATTATAGACAAAATGTGTTGTCAACCATGGACGTGGTTGTTTGCCATTTAACTTAAACCACATATTGCAACTTGTATTGATGGAAAAAAAAAATATTTATTTAGATCACAGTTGCTGAACACAGTACCATCAGTGTATCTACCTATATGCATTTTCATCTCACTGGTTTTTGTACTGTAGCCATTCAGACATGAGCTCAGTTAACTAGCTTCAGTTTGCAGCGATGCAAGCCAATATTTGGCAAACCATATCATGAAACCACACAGACTGATGTATCACATCGTTTGATTGAATACAAACGACTAGCTACTGGAATTTGACATTTTGTGTCTTCATTTCTATAACTGTGAAACAAAGTTTGAAGCCCTTGTTGTCAACCACACCCTACAGTCAATGCCCACACTGGAATTGTTTCAGTGGTAGCACCAATGACAAAATCCTACAAAAAAATAGTTCATCGTGTAACTTACTGCAGCTTAGAGACTGTCGGTGTTTGAAGGTAAATCTGAAAATAAACACTGATAGCTATACTCTTAGCCAGCTATTGTCTGGTGTTCACTAAATGTTGCATATCACAAATGGTGTGATTAAATAGTATTTTGGCTACAGTAAATTGTTAAAGCTAAAATGCACCACCATCCTTTTGCAGTTTTTATGACTGTACAGTGTAGCTACATCGTAAATCATATATATATATCTTGCACTCTGTTTTTATACAATACTTTGACAGGATCAGTTTTAGCCAGGAGAAGAACAAGAAGAGATAGTGGAAATCATACATGGCTTTGGCTTAAAAGATCACAATTTAGCAAGCTTCTTACTTTCATCGCTGTCCTGTTTTAGGATATGATTAAAAACATGCAAAACCCAACGTTTCCTCTCTTCCTTTCGACATATTTTTGAATTTGTGTATCACACTGAAACTCACAAGACTTTCATGTTCTATGGCTTAATTTCCCTCTTTGCTGGAAACTTTCAAACACACGAGATAGCAGTTTATGAATTGAAGAGGACAGCTGCCAAAAGCATCTCATTTTCATTTATGCACACAGATTGAATTTTACCACTGTAAGGAGCTACTGCGTGACATATTTTCATTACTTACCACTTGTCAGGGCACGGTAACTCAAGTTACTCTGTAGTAAATTCAAATTGACACATTCTTCCCATGTGTTTGGGAGGTTGCTGAACAGCTGAACTTATATAACTAAAGTAGCTGAGAGTATGAATGTTGAAAGTTGATTTTCTCTACATGAATTATGTTGCAGCTAGAGTACTGTAAATTTAAATCTAATGCACAGCCCTAAATAATAGGTTCAGGATAATTATAATAAAAGATACTCAAAGGGGGAAATGGTAATTAAAAACTGTTTCAAATAACAATCTGCCTAAAGGCATGATTTTCTCTTCACTCACAATAAATACAGACAATGTATAGTTTACTGAAACTACATTTAACCCTGAGCAAGTGGAGGACAAACTCTAAAACAAAGTCTAGACTAAACCTCCTTGTTCATTTTTTTTTTTTTAAAGCAGACAGGGCTGAATGGTGCCAGGATCAAGGTGCTCCTGGTATCATGATTCAGTGTGTGTGGGCAGTCGGAGACAAGCGCTGACATCTCGGTACATCTGCTCTGCCAGTCATAATCAAAATGTTGTATGGATAATTAGATGACAGGCATGTGGTTTTCTGTCAGGTATGAAATATTTGTACCATAAAACCTCGGAGTCCTGGGTTGAGGTTCAGGCAGAAACTACTTTTCCCTTTCACTGTTAAATGAAGTAATAAATGCATGCAAGGTCATTTTTCATAGGAAAAAGTAGCAGCTGTGGCTCAGGAGCAAATTGCTCCCGGTTGTCAGACCAGCACCTTGCACAGCAGCTCGCTGCTATCAGTGTGAGGGTGTGTGAGAATAGGTAAAGGAGAGGCTAGATGTAAGGCACTTTGGATAAAAGTGCAAAACAAATGCGGGCATTTTAGTTTAAATGTGTTTTTGTAATCATGTTTGTAGTCTCTCGGTCCTATTTCTAGTTATGATTTTGGGGTGAGCTGAGTGGTTAGGATGCACTCTACATGTGTATAAATGAGGCCCCTGTTCTATTCCCAGCCAGCCAAACCTTTGCTGAACATCATTCCTCTGCTCACTTTCCTTAAATTTGCCCAAAAAAGTAGGGTTTTTTTCCCTGCCATTTTTTCTGCGAGTTAACCCTTCGCCTATGTCTTACTCTCTCTGCCTCTACCCCTTTCCACCTCTCAGATCATCTCAGACCTGGAGTCATGGAACGAGGAACTGTCCCAGCAGATGAACGACTTTGATACGGAGGATCTGACACTGGCCGAACAGAGACTACAGCACCATGCAGACAAAGCGCTAACGATGAACAACCTCACCTTTGACGTCATCCACCAGGGACAAGAGTTGTTGCAGTATGTCACAGAGGTCCAGGCGTCCGGTGAGTGGGAGAATAGAAATACATTCAAACCTAAAGTGCTTATCTAAAGAGGCCAACGCAGTGTCCGAGTGGTTAGCGTGTTTAGGACATGCGCTAAAATGTCTTCAGCAACTCAGCCCCAGCCAGCTAGACCTTTGCTGCACGTATTTATTCAGAATAAATGCATCACTTGCATACATTCATATATATACTCACATATGGTAGGATGGATCTGTTGGAACTACGCATTCCCTTTCAACTTCATTTGCAAATAGCAGCAACACGTGTGCTAGTTGGAGTCGGTGAGGACACAGGTGCAGAGAAATAAGATGGTTGGCCAGATGTAAGAGGCTACATGGTCAAAGTAATGATACTGTATGTGCAAGAGCGACCTCTGTATCTTCCCTCGGGACAGAAGTTATGTAGCATGGCTGGTCATGCAGCTTGTTACACAGTGCTGCTATGGAAAGTACTGCAGGATTAATGTGAGTACAGTTTATGCTTAAAGGTCATTGCAGGAAATGTACAAATTTAGTCCGTGACATCAGTTGTACTGCCCACACAGCTTTAGGTTATTAAAAATTGTACTTATTTATGTCAACCATGAATCATTTTCAAAATGTAAAATCTGTAGCCATCAAGTTATGGCTGCTTTTACTCTGTACATGCAGGTAAATGTAATAAATAGTACACTCATTAATACTTTAGACTTCTCCCTCTATTTCGATGTCGAGATTTATCTTAAGGCAGAGATGTGTGCAGAATCACTCAATATCTCTTTATTCATACTCATCAATCCTTATCAGAGACTATAAATTATTGAGTGGCTATTTTGGAAGAAAAGAAGAGCGATCGATTTTCCTGGTAACATAATGAAATGTCCACTTTCTGCAGGTGTGGAGCTGCTATGCGACAGAGATGTGGACATGGCCACGCGGGTTCAGGACCTTCTGGAGTTTCTCCACGAGAAGCAGCAGGAGTTGGACCTGGCAGCAGAGCAGCACAGGAGACACTTGGAGCAGTGCGTCCAGTTAAGGCATCTACAGGCCGAAGTCAAACAGGTACATACATGAAGAAGGAAAGGACAAGAGAGTGTAACAGGGAACAACAATGACATAGTAGGACAGCAGTGATTCAATGGGGTAGGCGGAGTTTAAAAAAGCAGTTTAAAAACAAGATCGGCGGTACGAAGGAGTAATCACTGCATTATCCTCACACAGTCTGTGAGTGTTTGCCAACATTTGGAGACTTAAAGCACATTATGAGTTGTATACAAGTAGAAATAGACGTCATACATGTGCTTACATATGGATGTGTTGCATTTTAGAAATAAACACATTCAGAGCTATCTGTAATATTTCCATTCCCTCTGAGGTCAGACAGACAAGTGGAAAGCTTGTTGCTACAGCATACCATGATGTTTCAGCAGAGTGTGTGCTAAAAGGCTACACTGTGTTCTGTCTGGACATGACCATGGGTGGATGACTCACCGCGTGTCAACAATCCCTCTGCTCCTTCTGTCTTTCTTTCTCTCTGTGTTTTTCTCACTGTGCTCATTCTGTCTCTTGCCCCAAAGTCTCTCTTTACACATTGATACGTACCTGGATGTTCTGACAAAGTATAAAGAGAGACAGCGATACAGTCCAGACCATAAGTGTCTGTACTCTTTCTTGTTTATTGATGATAGGCTCTGTGGCTATAACACATTCAGTTTGAAATATAATAATGGATTCTGTATTAAATGGGGCTCACACTGGGGCTCATGTAAAAGTAACTGAATCCTGTTAGACTCAAGCTTCACACAGCCATAATCTGGCAATTGTAGCCTGTGTATTTATGCTACTGATTTATTTATGAATATTGCAGCCTTTCAATCCTGTTCGGAGATTACCACTGTGCTAAATGTGCTATTGTTTATGTGTGTTTGCTTTTTGTGGCCTGGCCTGTATGGTCAAATATTGGGATATAATATAAATGTAATTCTGGAAGAAGGAGTCATACCCTATATTTAACGCATTATTGCTGCTGTTTGTTCATCCAGTTTTGTAGTCATTCACGCATTAGTTACGTCACATTTCCACACAGCCCCTCTGGTATTAAATAAATAACTAACATGCATACCTGTCCCACTTCAAGACATTTCAACTGTAATGGAAAGGTTGGCCCCATTGAAGCTGCTGAAAAACAGCAGTCAGCGCTGCGTTGCATCATCTCTTTTATAGGCAGGCTTCAGTTGCAGCTCTGCCCGTCACCCACACAGCAGGTGTGCTTGCTGAGTCAGAGAGGTGGGGGGGGGTGTCTCTGAGAGGCTACCCTCTGGCGAGAACTAGGCCAGCAGAACTGAGCTAAAGGGATTTTGAGTGCATCTGGCTGTGTGTGTGTGTGTGTGTGTGTGTGTGTGTGTGTGTGTGTGTGTGTGTGTGTGTGTGTGTGTGTGTGTGTGTGTGTGTGTGTGTGTGTGTGTGTGTGTGTGTGTGTGTGTGTGTGTGTGTGTGTGTGTGTGTGGTAGATGAGGAGATTACGTACAGAGGAGAGAGAAAAGGCAAAGACTCGGGAGGATGAGGAATGTGTGCAGGGTGAGCTTTTGATAAGAGACAAGAGATTGAAATGGGAGCAGTGAAGCTGCAAAGCAAAGAGCTTGTGTGAGATAGAAGCAATAAAGTAAATATAAGTAAAGCGACGAATGAAGATGTTCGGCAGCTGAAATGAGAGAAGAGTAAGACATTTGGGAACATCTGACACCTTTTAGAAAATGGCGTGTCCCTTTTTTTCTGTATGTCTTTCAAGAGGCTTTCGTTTCTTGAATAATAATTATAATGAAAGAAAAAATTCTCCCTGTGTGTTCTGTAGGTGCTGGGTTGGATCCGTAATGGAGAGTCTATGCTAAACGCCGGTCTGATCACAGCGAGCTCATTACAAGAAGCCGAACAGCTGCAAAAGGAACATGAACAATTTCAACATGCAATAGAGGTAAAAGGAAAATAAGAACAGATTTGTACTATTTTTTTCACACCTTTCCTTTCTCTAATAAAGGAATCCCGAAGCAGTATTCACACTCTTCATACTTTCTTTTTCCTCATACATATCCCCATCACTTCTTCTCTTCTCCCCTTTTATCAGGTTTACCTTCCTGCTTCTGGTTTGCTTCGTTGCCCTTCATCCTTCAACCTTTTGCCTTTCTAAAACTCCTTTCAGGTTCACATGTGTCTGCACCTCCTCTCCTTCACATTCATCAGTCACACATGAAATAGAATTATGAATAAATAATATCTCTGCCTCCCTCTTTCTGCTCTCCCTGCTTACCTTTCTCCTTTATTTCCTTCTTCTCTTTACTACTGATTATGCAGAGTGCATTTTCTTTGAACTCTTATCGAGAGTGGCTCATTTTAATGCAGGCCGGTACCTGACCTACTTCTACACAGCTCACATACACACAAAGATTCACACTCTGAGGAAAGCTGTGTGCGTGATTATGGCTTACATGAGAGTAGTCCTCAAATCTCTCCCAAACTACCCTGTGGGGGTCAACAAGAAGCCAAGGTCGCATTTTCAAAGCAATCATTGTGATATAGAGATTCATATCCTTCTTAAAATTCATGTTTTTTTGTCTCACCCTTATTCTTCATGCAGAAAACCCATCAGAGTGCGCTGCAGGTGCAGCAGAAGGCAGAGGCCCTGCTCCAGGCCAACCACTATGACATGGATATGATCAGAGATTGTGCAGAAAAGGTATTGTTCACTTGCAATTTGACTCGTCTCTGAGGGAAAACAAATCAAATCAATGTGGGCTGTGCAGTAGCTCTCTTAAAGCTGTAGGTGCCAAACTGATTCGTTTTGTTTGACTTGAAGGTGGCAGACCACTGGCAGCAGCTGATGCTGAAGATGGAGGACAGGCTTAAGCTGGTTAATGCTTCTGTGGCCTTTTACAAGACGTCTGAGCAGGTACTTTTGACTCCGTGTGTGTGTGTGTGTGTGTGTGTGTGTGTGTGTGTGTGTGTGTGTGTGTGTGTGTGTGTGTGTGTGTGTGTGTGTGTGTGTGTGTGTGTGTGTGTGTGTGTGTGTGTGTGTGTGTGTGTGTGTGAGAGAGAGAGAGAGAGTTGGTGCCACCAGTTGGTGTCGAAGTGTGTCACGTGTGATCCTTAAGTTTAGTTTGAGTGAAAATGATTTAAAAAAATGGATTATAGAAATTAGACTTTCCCTTTTCAGCATCATTAGTCCCAGAAAGCCGGCACCTGCAGAATCAGGCTCTGATTATAAAATTGCTCTGAGGGTTTTGCAGAAGCCCAGGTTTGCACAGGTTGCATGAAAGTATGTGCTGTGTTATCTGTGTCTCAGGTGTGCAGTGTGTTAGAAAGCCTGGAGCAGGAATATAAGAGAGAAGAAGACTGGTGTGGTGGTGCTGATAAACTGGGACCGAACAGTGAGTCGGACCACGTCACTCCCATGATCAGCAAACATCTGGAGCAGAAAGAGGCCTTCCTCAAGGTGGATTATTTAAAATAAGAAAATACATTACATATTTGTCATTATTGTATTAGTTAGAGGGATACAAATTGTACATGACAAGTGTTTTCTTTCTGCACTCCGACAGGCCTGTACATTAGCCAGACGTAACGCTGATGTTTTCCTGAAGTACCTGCATAGAAACAGTGTCAACATGCCCGGCATGTTGTCCCACGTCAAAGCCCCGGAGACTCAGGTTAAGAGTAAGTAGACAACTCGGTAATAACATTCATCATTTCTGCATCTTATCTCCACAAAGGCTCCTTGAACTTTTTTTCTATTCATACTATTTATTCACAAACTAATAAATGAATGAAGCTGATATGCGATAATAAACATCTTGAATGAACATGTGCTTGTGTTGTTTCATCAGATATCTTGAATGAGTTGTTGCAGCGAGAGAACAGAGTGCTCCACTTCTGGACCATGAGGAAGCGGCGGCTGGACCAGTGCCAGCAATATGTTGTGTTTGAACGCAGTGCCAAACAGGTGTGTGTGCTTGTGTGTGCTTGTGTGTGTGTGTGTGTGTGTGTGTGTGTGTGTGTGTGTGTGTGTGTGTGTGTGTGTGTGTGTGTGTGTGTGTGTGTGTGTGTGTCTGTACATTTTATGCGTGCACCAGGATAAGCACAGTCGGATCATCAGGCTCAGTGCATCAGCACATTGTGGTGTTTTGATTCACTACAGACAGAGAAAGTAGAAAAGTACATCAGGATGTTTTCTTTGCTTGGTTAGCATACAGCTGCAGCTTTCATCTTGTTTCGTCTCTTTGAAAACATATCCAGTCTGCGTTTCTTGGTAATGATACATTTCAAATATACTGGAAGTGATGTCAGCAGGCAGACATTTGCAAAAAATGACCGTCTTGGCTATCAGACGGCTATCATTATGTGGCCCAGTAAATTTAAAGACTACGTTTACTACAAAGCATTTCCAAAAATATGTCTCCAGCCATTCATTTCACCCCCCCCAGGCATGTCGACCTCTGGGATTTTAATTGGAAAACTATGTATATTGAAGAATAAGAGATTTGAGCAAGGAGGATAAATCGAGTCTCAAAAACACTCAGTATTTCTCAGTCAAACAAGGTTCTGATCAGTTACTGTTCAAAGGCTGAAAGATCTTTAAGAAGAGTTTGGAGAGTATTGTTTACAGTAGAATCCAGGACATCTTCATGGTCTACAGATTGACCTGACTTCTGGACATATTTAATTTAAACATGACTTTAACGGCTGGCAGTGAGTTAGAAACTGTGACACTTGAGCTCTTAACTCTTATCTTTATGTACCAGACTCTTGGCTCCCTCTTGAGGTGTTTGGATAGCACAGCACACACACGCAGCATTTATTTTAGCCAATAGAATCAGATGACATCATGCATGTTTCTAGGACATGGCTATTCTAGGGCTATCCAGGTTTTATCCCCACGGCCCAAATGCTTTATGGTCTCACAGTGTGACTGGACCAGTTCTGCCACTGCTGGTCAGGGAGGTATCACCCGCAGGCCCAGTTTTAAAGTACACAAACAAATTTCAAAAAAAGAAACTAAGTAGGACATTTTGAAATTACATTCTGGAGACGTGTGAACTAGTTACATTTTTACAATCGATGGCATCTGCATGGTACGTATGTGTTATACGAATATCATTCCTCTGTCACACCATAGTTTCTAATTTATATGGATGTTAACTGTTCTGACCCTGAGTTTCAATAAATGCGAGTGTAAGAAATTATAAAGGTAGGAGGGAAACTATGGGGTAGAAAATGTCACATAAACCCCAATCAGTTGAAATTTGTAGGTTAATTATATATGCTCATCTCATGGCCATAATTTAATTGCAGTTCAAAGAGTTATAAGTATACTGGCTTAGACCAGGTGTTCAGATTTGGATAGTTAATAGAGACTGTGTCACATTGTGTAACTCAAATCCCTGCAGTGTCTGTGTACTCACTTGCGATTGGTTGTTCCCTCAGGCTCTGGAGTGGATCCACGACACTGGGGAGTTTTACCTGTCCACACACACGTCCACCGGGTCGAGCATTCACCACACACAGGAGCTACTGAAAGAGCACGAAGACTTCCAGATCACAGCAAAGGTATGTATGTGTTTGTTTATTTATCAATAACAAAGGAGGATGGATTGAGGCTATGTGCGTATATTACTGCCTGTTGCTCTGCTTGGTGTGTTGTCTGTGTGTGTTTGCATGGTACTGCTCTCCGCCGTGAGGCCCATTCCCAGGGCAGTGCATTGTCCTGTTTCCTCTTTGCTGTGTCACTGTTATTGTGGTGAGTGAACAAGCTATTATGTCCATCAAGCAACACACTGATTCCTAACACCCCCCCCCTCTCTCTCTCTCTCTCTCTCTCTCTCTCTCTCTCTCTCATCTACCTTACCTCCGCCGGCGCTGCCATCTCTCTCCTCTCTCTGTCCCCTCCCTGAATGTCTCTCTATTGACAGCAAACCAAAGAGCGGGTAAAGCTGTTGATCCAGCTGGCCGATGGGTTTTGTGACAAGGGCCACGCCCATGCCCTGGAGATAAAGAAATGGGTGTCCTCAGTGGACAAGCGCTACAGGGACTTCTCTCTCCGCATGGACAAATACCGAACCTGCCTGGAAACGGCGCTTGGCATTTCATCTGACTCCAACAAGGCTGTGAGTCCTTAATGATATCAGTTCATGAAATCTGTTCTTTCACATGATTTTGGACTGACAAACTGCATCTATCTGTTGTATGTGAAGTCTTTGGGTTTATGCTGTGTGATTACACCAGAGAGACCCTGATAAACAGACATACAGACATTACATGTTCTGTATTAGATAATAAAAAGGCACCTACTTCTGGATTTACATCAACTTTATTGGTTCAACTGCAGCTACCAGGTGGTCAGATCGCCAAATCTCACCTTCTGTCACTGCATCCATCCAAACTCCATCCCCCCTCTGCTGAGACAAATCACAGTGTGTTCACTACTGAATAACCACACTGCCTGTTATGCACCACACAATAGCCGCTGTCCTCCTGTGTTTTTCAGAGTAAGGAGCTGCAACTGGACATCATCCCGGCCAGTGCTCCAGGGTCAGAGGTCAAGTTGAGGGATGCTGCCCATGAACTCAACGAGGAGAAAAGGAAATCAGCGCGAAGGAAAGAGTAAGAGCAAAAGCTGTTATTTCCGGCACACCATCATCTCCTAACCAGCATCTGTTCAGAATCACAGGCCTCCTGCGCATAGGCGTCGATGATTGATGCAGTTATTTTCAGCAAACATATAGCAAAGACATATTACTTTTTAGTTTCATTAACATTTTATAGCTGCAGTCAAGCTTTCATTTCATATTGTTAGGGTTCGTGATAATGTGGAGTTTAATGTCAAATTACCCACAGAACAGGAGGACATCACAGTGAGCACTGAAATCTTCAAATCCAAGCAGACATGTAGAGAAACGGTGATGGGGTTTATGTTGCATGACAGCATAGAGTTGTAATTTACTTTATGAGCATTTATCACAACATTTTCAGTGTTCCTGGTGTTGTGTAGACAATCTGTGGTAAGTAGTTTTAAATGGTTTATTGGTTTATGATGGAAATTGTTCCAGGAGGGAGCCAATAAGCAGCCTGTGAATTATAGTACATGTGTTCACAACCCATTAGTGAGACACAAGGGAGTTATAATGCATCCACCTGCAGAATCGTTGCAATATGTGTCTGACCTCTATGATTGGAGACATGCTGCAGTGGAATAGTTGTTTAGGTTGTTTTGTGACTGCATGTCAAAATGTTTAAGTCACACACACATCCTACTTTCAGCTTAATCTATTATTATTAGGCACAACAAGAATGTGTATATATTAAGTACATTAAACCTGGAATAACCGATGTTAAGACCACTTTCTGTTAGCCTAATGGGTTTGTGATTACATTTGTTGTTTGCCATGTTTTGCAAATGCCTGGTCATCCCGCCATGCTGTATTTGATGTGTAACACTTACCACAGTAGCTTCAAAAAAATGTAGAAACAGTAAAGCAAGTAAAACATTTTAAATACTATTTTGTTTTAATGAGTAGATACCAGTCTTCAGGTTTTTTTCTGATGACTCCTTTTGTTGCCTGTAGACGTCAACCATTCATGTTAATCACTGTCTCCTCTCTTAATGTGTCCTTTCAGGTTTATAATGGCTGAGCTAATTCAAACAGAGAAGGCGTATGTCAGAGACCTACGAGAGTGTATGGATGTAAGTATTGTAGACAACACACACAGAAAATCCCTCACTTTAAAAATGTTTAAAAGTCTGCGTCAACATTTTTCTTTAACATGGTTAAATATCACTTCTCCAGTTTGTCACATTTTATCTTGGGATTTGTTATTCAGGTACTTCAGAGAGATTTTTATATTTAATTGATTTTGCTCTGGTGTGTTTGTATGTGTGTTTGTGTGCAGACCTACCTGTGGGAAATGACCAGCGGCGTGGAGGAGATCCCTCCTGGTATTGTCAACAAGGAACACATCATCTTTGGGAATATGCAGGACCTCTATGAGTTTCATCACAGGTCAGTGGCGCAGTGATCTGAGAATTTTTGTATTCTCTAACATCAATATCAATCATTAGTTTTAAGTCATACATTTGTTGTAGGAATGATTTCTAAGGAGCAGTAAATGTATAAAACATGGTCCTCTCCCATCTTTCTGTCTCTGTTGCAGTATCTTCCTGAAGGAGCTGGAGAAGTACGAGCAGCTTCCAGAGGACGTCGGCCATTGTTTTGTGACCTGGGTGAGAGAGACACTGTACATGTTGTGACTTTAATATTCAGATTCAGACAACTTACACACAGTTTTAAAAACTCACAGAAAAAGTAATTCGGCCACATGCCAGAGACAACAGTTCAACATATCAACATACAATACAAAGAAAGGAGCATCATTTATATTCATATTTCAGTTTGTATTTGTTTTTCTTTTACTTTTAAACCTCAGCAATTACAAATTCAAATGTGTTCCCTAATAGTTTTGATGTATGTGTTTTCATCGACACTTTTTTTTAAGAGATTTGGTCCTAACTGTGTTTAAATACCAAAACATATACAGTACAGTAGACATACAGAATATTAGACATTTTATTTTTCTAAGGTTTTCGAAGACTCTTGATTGATCTTTTGAGTAAAGTACTGATGTTGTTTCTCCTGAAACAGGCTGATAAGTTCCAGATGTATGTAAACTACTGTAAAAACAAGCCAGACTCAACTCAGCTCATCCTAGAACATGCTGGACCCTATTTTGATGTAAGTATATACTTAATGAATAATAGATTATGATATTAATGTTTAGATGAGTGCTTTTTTCAACATTTTTCTCATTTTCATTAGTTTAGTGTAAATAGAGACAGAGAATGTTCCTATAATGAGATTCACTCTCTTCCAAATATATATTTGTTTATGTCTCACGGTTTGTCTGTGTCATCCATGAGTGAGAATCATGAAGATCTCAGCCTGTGTAAGACGAGTATCTCTTTCCCTTTTTTGATATACAGGAAATCCAACAAAGGCACCGTCTTGCTAACTCCATCTCCTCTTACCTAATCAAACCAGTCCAGAGAATCACAAAATACCAGCTGCTTCTCAAGGTACAGCATGCATTTAAATGAATTTCAAAGGAAGACTACCTGCTCTAACATTATTCATTTTGGCAGACAGAATTATGCACAGAGCATAATTATTAATGTGTTAATGTCACGGTGTTTATGTGCGTTTGCTTCGATTGTAGGAGTTGTTGACGTGCTGTGAGGAGGGAAAAGGTGAGATCAAGGATGGTCTTGAAGTGATGCTCAGTGTCCCCAAGAGAGCCAACGATGCCATGCACCTCTCTATGCTGGATGGTAGGTACACACGCACACACACACACACACACACACACACACACACACACACACACACACACACACACACACACACACACACACACACACACACACACACACACACACACACATATTGAACACATATTTTTTTTATTTACACCTGCTCAATGGTCTTTTTCCTAATGTTGCCAGTGGTTAAACCTTCACTTTGTGTTTTTTGAATGGAATTCTGTCAGTCATTTAAAAAAAAAAATATTGAGCACAAATTACTCAGCTGTGAGTCACAAATAACTTCATTCAACTTGCCTCCTTTTGCCACCCACGAAAACATTTGTATGTACCACACAACCATGTAAACGCCACCAAATTGCTTGTTTCCTGCCTCAGGGTTTGACGGGAACATTGACTCCCAGGGAGAGTTGATACTGCAGGAGTCCTTCCAGGTATGGGATCCCAAGACTCTGATTCGGAAGGGCCGTGACCGACACCTCTTCCTCTTCGAGATGTCTCTGGTTTTCAGCAAAGAAGTAAAAGACTCCAACGGGCGCAGCAAATACCTCTACAAGAGCAAGCTCTTTGTAAGAAATGTTTATCAGACTAAAATCTTTGGATTCTTGGCTTTTGCAAGTCACATGTTGCTTTTTGGGGGGGGTTAAAAACATCCACATTTTTGTCCATGTTTAATAAAAATTTGCTGACATGTTTTTAATCCCATCAGACGTCCGAGCTTGGAGTGACCGAACATGTGGAGGGAGATCCCTGTAAGTTTGCCCTCTGGGTGGGCAGGACGCCAACCTCAGACAACAAGATTGTTCTCAAGGTATCACCATGTTAATATTAATACATATTTCCCCACATTCTTATTTACATTTCCAAATGTTTATATCGCATTAACAATTTAGTATCAACAGTCTGTTCCTTTTTTTTTTTTTTTTTAATATTTTACAACAGTATCTGACCTAAATGATCGAGTTCCAACTCAAAGCCAAATATTTCGGGCACAGTGTTAAGTGTAAAAGAGCCTCATATGATTTCTCTTCTGTAGGAGTGGTCAAGGTGTTCACACATGAACAAGAGTCACTCCGTGTCTGTAGTCCGCCTCCACTAAATCCTACATAGTTCCCCTTGTTCAGCCAAGAAAGTTCAGTCCATGTAAGGGGGTGGAGTGTTACTTTCTGCTACTTATTCACTCATCACACAGAAACATTAGCATCGCAGTCGATGGGTCAGAATCCAAACTCACAAGCAACTTGGTAGTTCTCACGGCGTGAGTCAGAAGCAATGTTTTATGCATGGTGTCTATAGATATGTGTTGGTTTTTCAGCTGACTGAGAGAAAGAATCCGAGTGTATGTCTGAGCTGTCTTGAGCATGTGCGCTGAACAGCTTTCTATCTTATTACATAATTTCTGATGACAATCTTAAAATATGTCTTATATAACCCAGCACCACGACAGCCTTGGTGCTCGTTGCTAAGTGAAAGAGGAAGAGGAGACTCAGAAGAGGGTAGTTAGGAGCTGAACACGGCATCTGCACATTAGTTCTGTGACGTAAATATACACAATAAATATCCAAGGCCTCTTTGTGGAGTCCTGATTGAAGCTTAGGGCACGCTGTTGTCGTCATAGCACTTTGTGTCTGAATATATACATGAGTCAAGTGGAAGATTGCAGGGATCAAACACTCCGGTGGGATCAGACAGAGTGATAATTGCTGGATTATACCTCATACTGTGTACAGTAGACTATTTTTCTTTGCTATTAACATTGATGGTTTGCATCTATCTGTGTTTTAAAAAGGAGAATAAAAAAGGCTTTGCTGAAGTGCTGACATAAAAGCTGTACATACTGGAACTTTAGCATGTATCTGACCCAGTTATGTGTTGTGTCCAAGGCTTCAAGTATTGAGAACAAGCAGGACTGGATCAAACACATTCGGGAGGTCATCCAGGAGCGAACAGTGCACCTGCGTGGAGCTCTGAAGGAGCCCATTCACATCCCTAAAGCCACCGCCACTAAACACAAAGGCAGACAGTAAGTCGAAAGCTGAGAGTGTTCAAACCATTTCAATCAGTTCTATGGTAATGGCCATTAAACACTGCAGCTGGGCACTACAAAGGAAATCTGATGTTTATTAGTAATAGTAATAATGGAATAACTTTAATGATCATTTCTGCCTGCAGGAATGGAGAGGAGCTGGACAGCCAGGGAGATGCCAGCAGCCAACCAGATACCATCTCTATCGCTTCACGTACATCCCAGAACACCCTGGACAGTGATAAGGTAGGAACACACACACACACACACACACACACACACACACACACACACACACACACACACACACACACACACACACACACACACACACACACACACACACACACACACACACACACACACACACACACACACACACAGTCTGAAAGCATCCTTCATTCCAAATATGTACAAGGGAGCAGTTTTGTGATACACAAAATAAAAACATTTCACACTATTCAGTTCATTCAGTCATTTTGTGGTGACATGATCGTCAAAAGCTGCCAACTGCAGGCAACTGTCCTGAAGTTGTTTCCGGTGAACGTGTGTGATTGTGTCAGGAGGAAGAAGCAGTCCATCTGACAGGGCTTTAAAAACAAAGTGTGTGTGTGTGTGTGTGTGTGTGTGTGTGTGTGTGTGTGTGTGTGTGTGTGTGTGTGTGTGTGTGTGTGTGTGTGTGTGTGTGTGTGTGTGTGTGTGTGTGTGTGTGTGTGTGTGTGTGTGAGAGAGAGAGAGAGAGAGAGAGAGTGTGTCTTAGCTCACTGGGAGCAGAGACGATCGGCTGTGGTTATATCTGGTAATAGCACCACAGAAGGCTCGTCCTCCTACGCTCAGTATGATCAACTGTAAAGCTAACACACACACACACACACACACACACAAGGCACACGCAGATATATAAAAAATATCTTTCAATGCTTTTATGTCATACTAATTATAAACTGGAGCAGTGGACTCACATGAGGTCATTATTTTCACACTTGACTTGGACCTTCCCCAGCTCAGCCTTATGGAGGTGTGCTGCCGGCAGCAAAATAAGAAAAGGAGTGCGTTCACTGTCGCTGCTTATTTAACTGTGAAACTAAGACAAAGCTGAACTCTGTGGGTGTTTCACGTAACAGAAAATTCTGTTTTAGAGGCTAGGAGTGTCTGTGTGCATCTGCCTCCCTCCGCTTGAGTCAAAACTATCAAAGACACCAATCAATTAGACACTGTTCCCTCAGCTCACATGCATAAAGATTCAAAACACACAGTAACACATGCAAATCCAAATTTGCATTTCTTTCTCACTTTTTGAAAGCGTCTCTGTATCTCTCTCTCTCTCTGTGAGGACTCTGAGACGGTTCATTCAAGAGGCAGTGACAGTGGTGTGTTTGTGCTTGTGCTCCTGTTCCTGTGTGTGTTGGTGCTTTAGTGACTGACTTGTGTGTCAGCAGCTTCAAGCCTCCCACGCTCTCTTCGCAGAGGATGCTCGTCTGTATGCCAGACAGGAGAGCACAGTTTAAAGTCCTCACCGCTATCGATCTTGCACTTTGCTTCAATATCCGGGGAAACCGTTGTTTGTTTTTTTGTTTTGTTTGTTTCCTCTAATTTCCCAGTGTGTTTTTATTTTTCTTGATGAAATGGACTTTAGTGAGTTAAATTGTGGAAACAAATGTTAAAAGACAAGGATGGATTAATTGCTGCCTTCCAGTGAAGAGAAACACAAGAAGGAATCATTTAAGCTTCAATAGCCTGAATATTGAAGGACCCACAGAGGAGTGCTGTTGACTGTTTTAGTGGACAGCAACAACTTTTCTCCAGGCTTTGAAACGCTTTATTAAATCAGGACTTTAATTAATTGGGACTGTTTTCCCAGGATAAAAACTCAGTAAAAAAAATGAAGTGATATTAATATTTTCAAAACAGCTTATACTTCTCTCGTGAGCATCTTCTCAGTGAGTTAGGACAGCTTAAGTGCTTTTGGAAATCAGACTGCTCTGTAGAGTTTTCTGTCTATTCGGAACTTCTCTCGCAATGAGGGAGTGGAAAACAATGGACAGGCTGATGGAGAGGAGCTCACATCCTGTTTCTCAGCTCCTCAGCTCTCTGGCTTTACCACACTACCAAAGGGTATGTTGCAAATAATGGGTTTTGCTTTCCTTTGATGATTTAATGCAGCGTATTGTGTTATGCAGCACTTTTGGCTTTACTACAATGTAACTAAAGGAGCACCTGAGCAGTGGCAGCAGTAGTTAACTTTGGAAGGCTTGAAATGTGTGAATGTTTTTCGTCTGCATGTTATGTTAATTGTATGACTCATGTTGTGTCATTATTTCATCTGCTGTTAAATTAATGTTTAATGTAAACACAAGATGATAGATTCCAAGCTCTGAATTTTTTGATAGAAACTTGAAAATTTTACCTTGAACTGAAATCTTTTAATAAAAAACATAACTTTACAATTTGCTAACTTGCTATAATTATTTAAAAAAAATGTACGTTTTGAAAACATGAACTTGAATTTAGTATATTTCTGTGCACAGGAGACACGACAGGCTATACATTACACATTTGTTGTATTCATTTGTAATTATTTTTTTCAAAAAAGCCGGTTAACTTCAGTTATGTCACACACAGTCAGAAATTGTATACGCTTTTGTGTTTCTACAATAATAATATGTGCGCACCCTCTGGCGAAAGCTTTGTAAGAGGTCAAAGCATCAGCAGCTGCGTTTTTAGCCAATAATGTTGAACAGAAACACCTTTTAGAATCATCAGTGATGAAAATGACTAATTCTGCCTCCATCTAATATTGCCTTTCTTTTCATAAACACTCAGATTGGATCAGTCAGATCGTCAGTGACGTTTTGTTCAGTTGTTCTCAAATGACTTACCAATCATCCTTCAGTGTGAAGGATTTAGCAGCATCTCGTGGCGAGTTTGCAAATTTCAAACAACTGAATACTACTCTCACTCCTCCCTGTCCAAGTGTGTCGGAGAACCTGCAGTGGCCCTCTGGTAATGTAAAACGTGAAAGGGCCACTCTGGAGTCCGTGTTTGGTTCATCTGTTCTGGGCTACTGCGGAAACATGACGGTGAAACATGGCGGGCTTTGTGGAAGAGAACCATCAGCTTTGATGGGTTCATTCTACCCTGATATAAACACAACAGCTCTTAGTTTCAGGTGATGTCGGACCAGTGACAACATGATTATAATTATTATAATTCATTTTTGCGAGATACCCTGAATCCCCAACACATTGGTCCTTTAAAAACTCATAGGAAATCGAATTTATGTTGGTCTAGTTTTGTTTCGTTCAGCGTTCTGTTTTTAAATATGAACACACATGAGATGTACATGTGCTAATGGGTTGAGGCTATACTCCCCAAAAATGTTTTTTTTTTTTATTATTATATATATATACACACACACACACACACATATCTTCACAGATTTATTTTGTTTCCATTCCAGCTCTCCGGTGGCTGTGAGTTGACAGTGGTGATCCACGACTTCATGGCCAGTAACGGTGGCAGCAATGGGGAGCTGACAGTCCGCCGAGGCCAGACTGTGGAGGTTCTGGAGCGACTCCATGATAAGCCGGACTGGTGCCTGGTCAGGACCACAGACCGCTCTCCAGCACAGGAGGGCATTGTGCCCTGCTCCATGCTGTGTATCGCTCACTCCAGGTCCTCCATGGAGATGGAGGGGCTCTTCAACCACAAAGGTAGGAGAACAAATCCTTGGATTTTTATACTCACATCAGCAGGTGCACTGAAACATATTTCCTTCCATAATTTTCTTCTTTGATGTATTTCATGTTTTTGAAGCTGCTTTGGTGGTCTGCAGAACCTTCACTTGTCATTAAACAGCTGTGCCACATCCATGCACATATGGACACTTGAAATATGACGGAACGCTAATAGGATGTGTTTCTTGTTTGCCAATGTAGTGCCGGTGACCTGCAGAACCTTCACGCCTCATTAAACAGCTGCTTGGGGAAGCACAAACACATATTTCTCGGTGTTGCTATGCAACTGTGGAAAACCCGCTTAAAGGACAGCTCTCTTTTAATTATCTTTAAATAATTTCAACCTGCCAATTCCCCACACTGTTAACATTCACAGATTTTATTACTGGAAAAAACCCTCACTCACACGCAACAGCATGCCCCTCCGTTGTAACAAACATGAACTATTAGGAGTCCTTGAGAGGGTGCAGTCATGGAGGATGTGATGTCACAATCTGCATCTTCTTTGATCCCCAAAAGGTCTTATTATGAGGAGGTAATGATGTGGTTCCCATGGTTTTTCCCCCACACTGTTGGTGCATGTGTTTAAGTGTACGAAACACCAGATTATTGTGGGAATCTTCCTGCATACATAGACACTCCCATGTACGTTTGTTTATGACAACACGTGTGAACAATTTGGCATGCCAGAGTCTGAACACCGATAAATGGTTGTAGCCTGTTAGTTCTTCTTATCCAACATAAAATATTTCTCTTTATGATGGTAGTGCATTGTACTTCTGTGTTTTCATCCCATCCAAGATGAACTTGTGATTTTTTTTTTTTTTTTTTTACCACATTAAAAGCAACATGGGGCCAAAATCCAGTGGTGAGTGGCCCGTGGCTAAATGATATACAGTATATTTTGAGATTTTCATTATTCATTCATTAATTTATGAACATCATTTGAATGTTGCAGCTGGTAAAGTGAAGCTAATTCAAATAGATTATACACTGTGATCTTTTTTTTTTAATCTAAATCAGCAAAGTTACCAGAGTTTATATTTTATTCGACTTCTTACAAAAACACTAGCAGCTGGCTCATGTGGATGAATGCTGGGTATTATGTTTGTGGTGACGGTTTCTTATCCAGTAGGTGTGGATCATGTCAGACCCTGCAGCTGTCTAGTTATATTCTCATGAATTGTTGTTGAATCTGCTGGTGGCTGTTTCCTCCGCTGGGTGAACTGGTCTGCTGCTCTGACCATTGATGTCAGGTGATGAATCTCTCTCTTATATGTAAATGGATAGTTTGCAGTATATTTGCCTGTACTATACGCAATGTATTTTTTCAGATATTTTTTTGTGAGATACTTAAAAGTTGTAATCTGAACAGTGCACCAAGTAAACAGAGAATAAAACTGGCTACCAATGACAGGTTTCTGTACACCTGACTGTTGTGACATGTAGCTGGTTTGAGTTATGAGCTGCTGTCATCACCTCTTGAAATAACTTTGTGTTTTGCTCTTTTTAATATGGAAGCGTGGGTGAGCGCCGTACTGCTTGTTTCTATGGTGATATAGCATACAAATATTTTGCTGGCAGCCTCTGTGGTCCTTTGACCCTTTGTGGTCCGCTTGAGAAAGATCTGCATTTTGGATTTTTATGATTACGGGATGCCTGGACTGCTCACAGTTCTGGCATTAGCTGAATGATTTACTGGAACAACACAGGAGGAAGAATTTCCTGACTACTTATTTTACACTTTCAACTCCAGCTTTAATGTCTCTCATCTAAGGCTCTTGTTAGTGTCAGCCTTTCCTCAGGGCCTTGGTTGCACCTAAACAGCCAGTGTGTATCTGTGTATTTGTGTGGCCAGAGGGAGTGATGAAAAGGAACCTCGCACTGCAGGGGTTGTTCTGGTCAAAAAAAAAAAAAAAAAGCTGTTGCTGAGGAGGAGGTAGACAAGAATGACCCAAAAAGAAAATGTCTTCACTATTTTTTCTGGCACTTATGTTTACTGGCCAACCATGGAGGCCACTTTGTCCAAAATTGCAGAAGGGTGACGGTTTAGGGGATTAGGGTGTCGTCTAGGAAATCTTCCCTTTTCCCTGCCATGTCTCACAAGAAGAAGTAATTGACTGTTGGGAATAGAATAGAGTGTCAGAATAGAATAGAGTGGTTCACATAGAGAAATCAGCTTGCAAAGTGTCGACCTGGCAGCTGGTTTTCTGCTCTGATTATAGGATGTTTTTGTGTGAAATAACAGTTGTTCACATTTATAGTATGTAGTCATTGTTATCTATGTGTGTTTTCTGAATTTAGTCCCGCTGCTGAAACCTATGCAGACCTACACATCCCTGTTAGAGGTTTTTATCCCTTTTATCTGCTTTACAAATAACATTTTCAGTTTGATTTCTGGAATTTCCCCTTTTACCAAACATGCAGCTTGACTCTCTGTGCCTCTCCAAATTAAACGATTACAAAAGTGACAGTGTTATTGATAAAAGGACTTAATAGGAAGCAGAGAGGAACTCCGGGTGAGTTAATGTGCATCTGTGTGCCTGTCCTAACAGGAGAGAGTGTGTTTAGAGCCCAGGGAGACACACACACACACACACACACACAAACACACACACAAACACACACTCACACTTTAACAGGGAGATCTTTGTGCATCTAAGCTGCATAGTCGCTCTACACAGCAAATTGCACATAGGGACATTGTCAGCTGAAGATGCTTGAAAGCAGAGGCAAATGTTGAATATATATATATATAAGAAAACCTTAAAAAAAAAAAAAACCTATTATAGAGGAAATAAATCTAAAATGTGTGCATGATTAAATTTCTAACCAACCAGTGAATGTGACACAGATTTGGTTTTTTTCCAATCGTTTTTACTGTTCACTTCTGTTGGATTTCATAACCAAGTCTATATTTGTTCCAAGCATACTGCACAACTTGTATGCATCCTAATGCCTGTAAAATACGCACCCGCCCACACAAACTGAGTGGGTGCTTCTACAAAGGGTAATACGGTAGAAGTGCTGCATGTTTCCAGACGTCCCCTTGGAGCAGGAGAGGCACAGTGGAGGTTTGCCCAATATCCTCACGTCAGCCCACTCATGAGGGAGGGAGGAAGGGAGGGAAGGAAGGAGATACAAAGAAAGAGAGAGAAAACATCCTACTTCTAGTGCTGCATTTGACTTTTTCTCTGTCCTCACTCTGGACTTTACGTTTTCTCTCCCTGGAATTTCAGCGACATAGATACAGCAGAACTATTTTTGATGGTAACTCATTTGAAAAACAAATTTAGCATTGGATTTTAAAGCCGGTTGTGTTACCTGTGGAGATGCTGTGAGGGAATATTTCACGTCAGAGTCCCGACACTTGATGTTTGACCGACATGGCTCGTGGAATCGAGTCATTAGTGTCTCTAAACCCGTTTTTCTCAATGGATTCAGCACAGGGAGAGCACTCTGACAACTGCAAGTTCTGGGTTCTGGATCTAGGTAGGTGCCTCAATCATGTGGAACACATGATATACTATTTCGGACGCAAGTAAATCATTTGCTCCTCTGCTTTTGTGGAGATTAAATTGCAAGTTAATGTTTTTTTTTTATTGTGGAAAAAGACCTGCAATTTTAGAAATAGAAATGATAATAAGTGATCATTTGTTTGAGATTACCAGTTTGGTATTATTGTTTCTTTCAAGATGTAAATAGATACTTGGTGATTGAATCCTAGTTATGCTTGTTATTGTATGACATAAATATGCAAAGCATGCAGGCTCCAAAACTAAGCAAATACAACAGTTTCAAGTGTGACACTACTCTCGTGCTAGAAGCTGCAGTTCTACAGTATTTTTCTTATTTTGACAGCTTGTCTGTGTTTGTCAGTTCTGCAGCAGCTATTTCTGTATGGGCTTTTATGAACTCGTTTCATTGATCAACTGATTATGTAATGGCAGGGAAAGTAATTTAGTGAATGCACCGTTATGTGATGAGATATTAAATCTACTGCAATCACATTGACAAGATTATATGTTTGTGCTGGGATAGGTCAGGTTATTGTAGACCCCCCCTCCCCCCGGGAGAAAAGAAAATAATGAGGTCAGGTTGAATAGAATAGGAAGATGAGGACCATGTCACAATACCAATCCTTGTTTGTTTAATGTTTTCACAGTTGTCTACTGAATACAGTTTAATGAAGCATAAACAGATTCGTTTTGCCAGAATGTGTAGCGGGTGGTCTCAAAACTCGATATCTTCCTCACCAATCCCTCCCTAACTACAGCTGTTGGTGGCAACCCGTCTCTTAGCATTGTCCATATTTGTATCCCCTGGAGCTTTCCCCGTACGCCCCACAACCGCCTCTAAAAGCACGTCTCCAACCACACCGACCGAAGTTTGTGTGTCCGTGTGTTTGTATCACTTCTCCTGGGGAAGATAAGACCACAGGAAAGATGCTCCCCTGGTGACACCTCTGGAATCCCCGGCATGCCTCTGTGGAGCAGCTCAGACTTTCAGGATCACTGCAGTTGTACAGCGCCAGCCCCTCCCTCCTCCTATTCTGAGACGCACACACTAAGGGCCTGATTTTCTGGGCTCTCAAATAAAGGGTACTAAATTGCGTGGTTTTTCCAAAACATTTATTTTGTAATTGCGTCTTTGATATCAGGTGCAAATGGCTCTATTTAAATGAGGGGTTTGCGCGTGTTAAAGTGATTCCAGCCGTTCTAACTAAACGACCGCAAAAGCAAAAGGAAATCTCATCCCATTGAAATTTATATATAGCCTATAAATATAACGAGAACTAAACCCTATACAGGAGATTATCAGCGCAGAAGTCAAATGCTGAGGGAATAACAAAAAGATCAATAGATTAAACTCTAAGAAGACGGCAAGATATTAGACGAAAAATACAAAAAAACGGCACATAATAAAATGTCGGCCAACAGAAGAGGAGGGACGGTGGATGAAGATGCCTCGAACAAACACTGAGCAGCAGGTCCAGCTTTCTTTGACGAGCAGGTGAATTAGTTTCATTCAGTGCCTCGCAAGTGCTCGAGAACCCTATGAAGCCTTGCCTACCTTTGAATTCTGTGGGACGTCACATTCAGGACCCGGGACGGCACACCTGAAAAACGAGACTGGGTGGGATAATCCCCGCAGCGATACGGCGGAATGACCCAGAGGCAAGAAAATGCTGAGTCGTAAGAAGCTTTTTAATTGTTGGTAGCCTATCTCGCGGCTCCTCCTTGTTGTTGGATGGCAATCGTCATTCAGTTCATTCAATAACTCAGAAACGTCATCGCTGGAAAGACGAGGATGTCTGAATATTTTTTCCCTCTGGCATCTCATTTAATGTTTCCACAGGTGTAAAACCACGTTCTCTACGTATTCTTGGATTTCGCTGCGTCTCCTTCTCTCCACAATAAGAGCAGTCGTCTCACCTAACGTGCGCATCTGACTAATACGTGCCTTTTTTTTTTTTATGTCGTACTAAAACAGACACGCAATCACTTCTAATTTATATTTCCAGGTTTAGTAAATATCGTTGCGGGTGCTAAATTGTTCTATTTCCATGTCCCCTCCCAGTATTTTGCACCTTCAGGTAGAAACGCACAATATTGCATATGCATGCATTAAATTGCACATTTGAAAGACACAATCCTCACTGCACGTCGTTAGTAAATCAGGCCCTAAGTTGTAAATCTATCATGTTCTTTTGCAGCAGCGTGAATGAGTAGAGACTGAATTATAATTTAATGTAGGCAACTTGGAGATAAATGAGCAAAGAGCTGAGGACGCAGTTGAACTGAGGGGATGGTATTATCAGGAGGTTAAACACAAGTCTGATTCGTAGTTGCATAAGAGTGCTGAATGTTTGAACAGAATGGTGGAGACTGAAGATGTTTTGTAGTTTGAATATTAGTGCATACACGGTTTACAACACAATTGCTGCAAGAAGATATCCAAGTGACTCCTAATGACCATCACCTCAACGGTATGATGTTCTAATGAGCCTGCTGCTGAATTAACCCAGAAGTGAACCTTTGATCGGTAATTGCTCAGGAGACAGAGACGCCACTTTACTAATTTAATCAGGATAATCATTTTAGCAAAGCCTGTTGTCGGCAAACAAGTTTCTGAATGGCTAAAACTTTTAATTTAATCATGTTGACTATGATAACAATGACACAGTTGTCAAGAGGATATTTATGGTTATGGCCACTGTATATGTCTAAAGGCGATAGGCCTACTGACATAAATTGTCCCACCAGGATTTTTGCTATTTTAAGGTCAGGCTGAGCACATGGACATCCATTTAAACAGCTACATGCTGCTTTTGAAATAAGTCAAACTTCTATGATTGTGCACTAACACATCAGGCAGTAGATCAACAACATTTGAAAAACTGAACAATCCACTTAAGATCTGAAGAGACCTCTTGCATTAGTAGAGATACATTTCCATGTCTACTATTTCAGACCCTCAGATTGTTTAATGTGTCTCCACGTTTGTATTGCAGCAGACAGGTCGACAAGTCTTTAAGGATGTAGTCTTGATAAATGCCGTTTCACTCCAATTTAATCCTTATTTCTGAGACTCAACTGTAATCATCCATATAAGAACAAACGATAGAGGGTCCGGACTAATTTTCTGTCCCGTGTTTGTTTCCCATGAGTCAGAGCCTGACCAGCTGTTCCTGAAGTGTCTCTACAATGAAAGATGCCCTGCGGGGCGAAGGTCAAAGATCACGTCTTCTGTGTGTCTATGTGTCTCTGGAGTTATTTTCCACTGAGGAGGAATGTGTCAAGGCTGCTGACCCCGTGTTTCACCCATTTACACCCCTGTTAGCGCGACCTCTTCAGTCTAATCAGAGCATGGAGATCCACTAAATGCTTATCAGGCTAAAGTGTGAAAATTTTAGTCTTGAAACATGAGGGACAAGTGATAGATTACTTTCTCTTTTAGACGTTTTAAGCCAAAAGCACCCCACATGTTACAGAAGCTATATTTTACATGTATTTAATCCGCAAATGAATCAAAATAAATCAGTAGCAGAAGCTAATTATTTTTTGCCGATATCACACATTTATGTAATTTAACACAGACAGCATTCCCACAAAAAAAAAAAAAAAAAAAAAAAAAAAACTAATTTTCAAAGCTCTCGTGTGTTTCAATCTTTCTTTCTTTCTGATTGGATACGCAATTGTGAGCTGACCGTGTGAAACATTAGTCTCCTAAACGTGCCCCATAACAGCTGAGCTGTACTTGCTAACAGCATGGCCACATGTTAGGTTGTGACCCCAGCGTGTGCAGGAAGCACGGTCTGTTTGCTCTGACATGAGAAGTACAGTACTGACTCCTGGAAGCTTCCCTGGTACGTTCCCTTTAAAAGCACAAGTTTTTACCCAAGTTGCTATATTTTGAACACAAGTAGGTGTGTGCTGTGGGTCATCAGTGTGGCCTGTCAGTTGAAACGAGAGAAGGAAAGAAAACAAAACAATGGTTTACATTACACAACAACAGTCGCTTAAGTGTCCACTTACAGATATTTACCTAAACGATTCAGTCTTTTAAACACTAATAAATCAAAGCCTTCGTCAACACCTGTAGTTCCTGCATTTTAGTATGAGTAATGGATCAAATGTACACACTGAAGTAAACAGAACTCGTAAACAAAGGATTTGAAAGTCCTTGGAGACCAGCAAATGCAAAGGTATTGTGAGTCATCAGAATTGCGCCCATAAATAGGGATCCATGAATGCACCCGTGACTAAAACGTTCCAGGACAGGATCATAACCAACAGTTGTGACTCTGGTTTTCATTTAGTGCGTGCAGGGGAGATGTTGGAGGCAGGTAAATCACACAGCTTTTCTCAAATCTGTTTTAAACAGCCAGGTTGTACGCAAATGTTTGAGCGCAACAAAAGAGATTGTCTTCCATCAAGTTGTCCTCAAGCAAGACAGACAAACCTTCCACATTTTTTTGCTGTCTTTAAATAGATCCTTTGGGGGGGGATATACAGATTTGCAGAGAGTCCAAGTTTCCCCTTTGTAAGAGATATAACTGTATCCATCTGATTTTGTCTGGTAAAGAATTCATTTGCGGATGAAAACAGGATAAAAAAAAAAAAAAGATGCTCTGCCATGTCATATTCACCTGATATAATCTCAACTATGCAGCTCACGAACAGCAGAACCATTGAACGATTATTACTTTTATAGCTGCGGTTGTGCTGATGATAATATCTGAAAGGATTCTCAGAGAGGATGGCTTCAGAGTGACTAACGTGGGAGATGCTTGTTATTCTGGGAACGGTTCTTGCATGCGATGTGAGAACACATGCTCTGTATAAGCAGTAAAAATAAGTGTTCCAGAGGCTGAGTGACTGGCACGCACGTTCACATGCAGATGCATTTATTCTGGCTGTGTGAAAGTGCTCAATGAGGGAATGCAGAATTTCCACACCTGCCATTCATAAGAGCCGTTCAGCTGGGTCACATGGTTTAATCTTAAGCAGCTGCATCATTTTAACCACTTTAATAGCAAAATAATGGAGACGCAGGAGCCTGAATCTTTCAAACCTTCTCCTTTTTAGTCACACTCCTCCTGCACAGTATCTTAAGATATAGGTCATTTTTAATTCATGAAATTAAACTAATATTTCCCAATTCAGTGTTTTTGTTCTCAACATTTTGTTTCAACATGTTTTAATGCAAACAATTTAAAGTAAGATGATGGAGGAGGAGCGTGTCCTTGACTCAACCCTCATACAAATGCAATTGTTTTTACAGTCACTTCTTCTCTGAAAGTCATGTGTCCAATATGAGCCGAGATCTTCTCTGGAACAATAACTTTCTTCTTTTTTTTAAAACCAGTATCGCAGGGCTTTTAAATATAAATGAATGTCCTTTACAGTCAAGCCATAGTCAAATGAGTGCACACAATGCTGATTAAACCTTATCATTGCTGAATAAATATCTCTGTATTTCATAGTGTACAGAGTTTTAAAATCTGGTGTCTGGTGAGACATTCCCACACTGGCTGGATGAATGCATACTGGGCATGGTCTTTGAGCAGAGCATGTGCACCAGAGTCAGATAACTTCCTGTTTAGACATACACTAACTTGAATGGGGATAAAATAATTCAATCGTGCAGTTCTTCTAGACTTTCCAACTATTATCAATCCGAAGGGATCACATTCTGAGTGAAACGATTTATTTTGCAGGAGTTGTGACGCTCCAAATAAGTGTCTCCTCCATTTTGCAGACGCATTGGTAGCCACTGAGTAGACTACAGGGGAGCCAAAGTGCGTCCCAATGGTGTTTTTGTAATTACGTTAACAACCAGAAGGGGGAGACAAAGGTTCCACATTGCAATTTGTGTCACTTTATACCTTTAAAGTGACAGAATTTGATGGATTTTGCAGCATAGTGTGGTATAGATAGTAAGGTGCACTCTCCTTATCCTTGAGTGATATCTTGAAGTACTCCAGCACATTCAGGAAGTTTTGTCTTTTACTTTTCTCTCCGCTTGTATTAGCAGCACAGTGGGGGGTAGTCTTAAATCAGACCGTTACTGTTTGTTGTGAGGTCTTACAGGAGGTGAAAGGTTGGGCCCCATGAATGCTGTGTGGTGTAAGAGTTGCGGTCACGTTGCACATTATGGAGCACACCAAACTGACCTCGACATTATCATCCCAAGACTTGTGGGATTCTTGAGAATTTGTGTCCATATAACTTGAGCAAGACAACAGGTTTTGTTTCTTACTTCGGTAGCATGCAGCAGTTTTTTTTGTTTTTTTTTGTGATGGTAAAGAGAACTAAATAGGAAATGTTGGTGTAAAAAAAAAAAAAGGAGAAAGGAGTTTAAGATAAAGAATTGAGAGAGAGAAAAGAGAAAAGGAGTGACTGAAGAGAGACAGGTGGATGTATCTTTCAAGTATTCAGACAAAGCCTCAAGCCTCCCTTTATCCTTTCTTATTTCCTCACTGCTCCATTTCAAGCTGAAGAAGAGCTTCCCTCCTACAGATTCCCAGAGGAGACATCATCAGTGTGAGGAGGAGGCCAGCCTGCCTACTGCACATAACACAAACAAACAAATGCACACTTCTTTATCATACATCGACTCAGCCTCACATAAGCGTAGACGGTGCATAACGTGTATTTGGCTGTATGTGTTTTTCCATGCAGAAAGAATTCAGTTGTTGTCATCCAATATGAATCTTGTATTGTTGTAAGACGCAATAAATTGACAGGCATGAATGACAAATGAGTTATAGAACGTCACACATTCATATTGCAGAATTGTTTTGCCTCCATAGTGCCGTGCATTTGTGATATAAACAAACCTATCAGCAGTATTAGACAGCGTTAATCACACAGATTAGTTGTCTAGTGTTGGTCCTCGAATTAAAAGACCTGTCAATCAACGCAAGACTAATAGCAAGGTTTAATCTTGTGTTTTGATGATTGTTGAGATAACGCTGTTGTCTACATTTGGGGAAATAAATTGTGCCTTTATGCCTGTGTTTAATGTCATTATTGATCTCTTCTCTCCTTTAGACACCTTGTCAGTATCCAGTAACGACGCCCTGCAGCCAGGCTCCAGCCAAACCCTGGGCCCTCACAGCTCACCAGGCCCCAAACGTCCTGGGAACACTTTGAGGAAGTGGCTGACGAGCCCCGTGCGACGGCTCAGCTCCGGTAAAGCTGACGGCCACGTCAAGAAGCTCGCCCACAAGCATAAGAAGAACCGCGATGGCACCAGGAAGAATATGGACACAATGGCAGGCTCGCAGAAGGACTCTGACGACAGCGCGGCCACACCACAGGACGAGACCCTGGAGGAAGTAAGACCAGTGGATAGCCGTGACCCTGTCAGAACATACAGACCCAGTTTTGAGTCCGACCTGCAATTTCACAACCACTGTTCCTCCTTCCTCTCCAGCGTATGCGTAATGAGGGGCTGAGCAGCGGTACCCTGTCCAAGTCGTCCTCATCGGGCATGCAGAGCTGCGGCGAGGAAGAAGGAGAGGAAGGGGCCGACGCCGTCCCTCTACCTCCCCCTATGGCCATCCAGCAGCACAGCCTGCTGCAGCCCGACTCCCAAGATGACAAGGTGGGTCACACAAAGCAGTCTGTACACATACAGTACATAATTATACAGGGTGTGCAGGAAACTCAATACATAAAACCACATAGACAAATCATGGTTGTGAATTCAAGCTTAAAACAAATCAAAATAGATTTGTGTATTTTTGTATTTTAATTTAAGCGGTCCCCGTTTTTTTTTTTTTGCTTCATCTGTAATATGATGGTACACAAATAGAGATGTCACGTGCATCAATCAAGTCACATAAAAATAAGATAAAATAACTAAGTTTAGGCACACGCAAAGCAGATTGCTCCTCACGAGATCTTTGCTTTAACTTTAACTTATAATCATGATTTCGGTGTTATATAAACATCATCACTCAGAGCTGAACCTTTATTTTGGCACTAACAACGTTTCTTTTTTTCTCTTATTTTCTTAACGGTTGCATGTTCCTTCCTTCAGCATTATGTTGATTTCTGTTCTGCGTCCCTTCTGTCACGGTTTCCCTATCTCTCCATGTAAAACCACTTCATCACCTCCTTTATTTAACCACTTCTTTTCTTTCTTTCACTAACTAAACCTCATCCCCTTGGAATGTGATTATTTTCCTGTTGCTAAAGTGAATACTCCATTCACGTGTGTCTGCAGTAGCGAAGTGTGTGGGACTAAATGATCATGTACAGAGGATCCTTCAAAGTCATTCCCTGCAACCGGGCCTCAGACCTAGAGGCAAACTTTCTGTCCAATGGAGTATTAAGCAACACTGTTTGCTGTGTATAAGTTGTTTGACCAATCGTGGTGCGTGTGCTTGAAGAGCACTCCAATCCCAGATTTTGCCCTTGCACCTGAACCTACCTCATAACCCATGTTTCCCCGAGACCAGCCTGTGATTGGCTCCAACTTGGTCCCCAATTAACCCTTTTATTAGGGACATCACCAAGTCCTTATTTGGACATGTGGAATATCGGGGTCCTAACACAACAATGGTGAGCCTGATCGTATACAATCGCAGAGAATGTTTGACGACTGTACGCATGCAGCATGCCAAGTTTTATAACATTTGTCATGTTTTGTACTTAAATCATAACCTCCCGTTTTCTCTCTGTTTTTCAGTCTGCATCTCGCCTGTCCGCTCGTCCCAATAGTTCAGAGACGCCGAGCGCGGCTGAACTGGTCAGTGCCATCGAAGAGCTGGTGAAGAGCAAGATGGTGAGATAGAAATCATAAACAACACTTGCAAGTACTTGCGAATGCGGGGAGGCTGTGGCTCAGTCGGTAGAGTGGGTTGCACACTAATCGGAAGGTTGGTGGTTCGATCCCTAGCTCCTCCTTTCCACATGCCTAAGCGTCCTTGAGCAAGACACTGAACCCTAAAATTGCTCCCAGTGGTGTACCATCGGTGTGTTGTAAGTTGCTTTGGATAAAAGCATCAGCTAAATGTAATGTAAAATGTGGCACCCAAAAAACATTGTAATACATACACACACATGCTTTTGTTTTTTTTCTTTTTTCTGGTGTTGGTGAACGGCATCATGGCCTACTAGTCATCTGTTAGGACTGTGACTAACTACGCCAGCTGTCCTGTTTCAGCAAATGGACATTGCACTCTGGCCAATATCCCCAAGATGGTCACTGGCCTATATACATGATATTAAATGAAACATACTGCTGTCTAACAGTTCTTTCTTTCTACCTCTTCATTCCTCTCTTTTTTTGCTCCTCTTCATCCTCTCTTTGCCTCTGTACTCCTTCTTTTCTTAGTCACTGGAGGACCGTCCCAGTTCTCTATCAGTGGAGCAAGGCGACAGCAGCTCTCCGTCTCTTAACCCCTCCGATAACTCCCTCCTCTCCTCCTCCTCGCCCATCGATGAGTTGGACGAGCGCAAATCTGGCTTCTTCAAGAGAAGACAGTGAGTTACAAGCCTGTGTCTTGTTAGAGTTTCGATAAACAAAAGCCACTTGAGCCCAGTCACTTAATCACGTTTGCCTCCGTTTGTGTGCTTATATGGAACATTTCTGATGTTCATCCACGACTTAGCACCCCATTTGTATTACACGGTGACAATTTCTGTTTTCTGTCTGTCAGTTACGTGCTTCTGGAGCTGGTGGAGACCGAGAGGGACTATGTCAGAGACCTGGGATCAGTAGTGGAGGTAAAAAAAAAAAACATATTAAGGTATTTTAAGTTTTCAGACACAGTTTTTTGGGGGGTTTTACAAATTGGTCGACCTTCTTCCTTGCAGGGCTACATGAGCAGGATGAAAGAGGAAGGAGTACCAGATGACATGAGAGGAAAAGACAAGATCGTCTTTGGAAACATCCATCAGATCTATGATTGGCACAAAGAGTAGGCTGACATTCTTCTTTAGTTAACATACCCTGCAAATCATTCTACAAATTAAAAATACCAAAAGCAAAACTACCAGCAAGGCCTATACAACAGGAAAAAACATTTAAAAAAAAAAAAAAGAAAAGCAGTTCACACCATGTACCCGGACAGGTTAAATCATGTGTTTCTCTCTCACAGTTTATTCCTGGGAGAGCTTGAAAAGTGTTTGGAGGATCCCGACAGGCTGGCTCCTTTGTTTGTCAAACAGGTAAGAACTATTCACTTTTTCTTTGTATCCTGGTTTTTCTTCAAAGATGGATTATCAAGTGCATTTTATACAATTCCAACAACAGTGAGGGAATAATATGCCCCAACTTGTCACATCTCTTCTGAAACTAAAAAGTACCTTTGTGTTACAGGAACGGAGGCTGCACATGTACATTGTGTACTGCCAGAACAAGCCTAAATCGGAGCATATTGTGTCAGAGTATATTGACACTTATTTTGAAGTAAGATTGTTAAATCATTATACACCTTCTACCGACAGCGTAATCTCTATATTGCACTCTCCGTGTGATTAATCTTCATTAGAGATAATGTATTTTTGTCTTTCATCAGGACCTGAAGCAGCGATTGGGGCACAGATTACAAATCACTGACCTGCTAATCAAACCTGTCCAACGCATAATGAAGTACCAGCTTCTGCTCAAGGTAAATTATTCAGTGTTTTTTTTTTACATTCTGGGAGAACTAAAACTATTCCTTATATTAAATATACATTACTGATCATCAAAATCAGTATTTTTTTTAAACATTTGACCTCTTTCTCAGGATCTTCTCAAAATCTCTAAGAAGGCAGGAGCGGATACGACAGAGCTGGAGGTACAGTCAGATAAAGTGTTCAAGTTTCAGCACAAACTTTATTGAAGTGATAAAAATCTCCTCTTCTGTGAGCTGCATAACTATCTAAGCTAAAATTGCAGTTCTGTGGTATTTTTACTTGACTCGTATGCCAGCTCTTTATCTTCAAGTTTGTTGTCCTCTCATGTTCTACTGTAGAAAGCTGTAGAAGTGATGTGTGTGGTCCCTAAACGCTGCAACGACATGATGAATGTTGGGCGCCTTCAAGGCTTCGAGGTAAGTCTGCTCTTCATACAATCAGAAGTGTGTGCACGTCTGCAGAGTAAAAAGTGTCAAATAGTTATACTCTGCAGAAATTAATTTGTAGTTTCAGTCATCTGCCACTGGGTGTCAGTGTGCTGCCATTTTGGAAGATATAAGTAGTATAGAGTAGGTAGTTGGTTAGATGTTGTTTGTTCATTTTTTTTCTCTTGCTTGCTCCAAAGTAAACTTATGAAAACTACTTTCTCACCTCCACTGTCCATATCTTTCCTCTGATCCCCCGCACCTCTGCTCTTCTGTCCTCAGGGTAAAATTGTGGCTCAGGGCAGATTGCTCCTCCAGGACACCTTCATGGTTTCGGATCAGGACGGAGGACTCCTATCAAGGATGAAAGAGAGGAGAATCTTTCTGTTCGAGCAGATAGTTATCTTCAGCGAACCCTTGGACAAGAAGAAAGGCTTTTCTACTCCTGGCTACCTCTTCAAGAACAGCATCAAGGTGAGTGCAGCTCACCTCGTAACCTTGCTAACAATAGACTAACATGCATAAATTACATTGAAGCAAAATTCCTCCAGTTCCCTTTTATAAATCTTCCTCCTCACCTCTTTCTTCCACCTTCCCTGCCTCCATCACTCCAGGTGAGCTGGTTGGGTCTAGAAGAAAATGCAGAGGACCCCTGCAAGTTCACACTGACCTCCAGATCATCTAGCGGTAATCTGGAGAGGTACACCATTCATTCAACGAGCCCGGGAGTCAGTCAAGTTTGGGTCCACCAGGTCAGCCAAATACTGGAGAACCAGCGCAATTTCCTGAATGGTAAGATTGTTGTACTTACTGCTGTGGACACAAAATTACACAGTTAAACACCAGAAATGTTGATGGATTTGGTCCTTTAGAGTTCGAGGAGCGTCACGTTTGAGTTTGCAGGATTGCCTTAAAACTAATTCAGCCTCTTTTGTTATGTTTAAGGATTTTTACACTAAAAGAGTAATGTGACATGAGTAAAAATCTTACCCCTTGTCCTCTCCCGCAGCTTTGACATCACCCATAGAGTACCAGAGGAACCACGTGGGTGGTGGTGGGCCGAGCGGTCCACCCAGCAGTAGCAGCGGTAGTACTGCGGGCCTCCCAGGAGGCAGCAGCTCCAACAGTACCTCCAACATGGGAGGAGGTGGCGGTGGCGGCGGCTCTGGAGGATCAGGGGCCAGCTCCGCCTCCCTGTGCGGCCCTCGCACCCGACCCTCCCGCATCCCCCAGCCATCCTCACGACTCCCCCAGCCCGTACACCACCACCATCCCCCGGGCCCCGAGGGGCCCGACAGATCAGCAGGTATGTGGTCACCCGGCCACCCCCAGTCCTTCCCCTCTAACCCCTACTCAGACATCACAACAAACGGGGAGCTGTTAGCCCCTGAGGTCCCTAAGATGAGGATGCTGGATAGTCCTCATGGAAGTAACAGTAATAACAGTAACAGGCCATCAGGTTGTGTGGACGGCAGTATCAGACAGGCGCTGGGAGGCTACGAAGACACGCAGAAGCATCAAATGGCTGCTACACCACAGATGCCAGTGGCTCCTCTGAGTTTTTCTCTTAAAAGCCCTCGAGTGGGGACAGTTGCTCCCCTGATTTCACCTCAAACTCCAGGAGCAGGAGGAAAGGAAGCATTTGTCCCCTCCAGCCCAGCACATAAAGGAAACGCATTCTGGGCCACCGTCCCAGCTGTGCCCCCCTCTCCCACCAGCAGGCCTGGCTCCTTCTCCTACCCCAGTGACAACGGTGGCGGAGGGGACTCTTTGGGCCGAGGAAGTCACGGGACGCCCTCTCATCACCGCCACTCCAGCCACAGTAAGGACATAGACCGCATGAGCACCTGCTCCTCCACCAGCGAGCAGTCCATACAGTCCACCCAGAGCAACGGGGTAAGATGCCACGTCGAGGCCCAGGCTTCAGTGAGGTCTGGAGCTTCTCGCTAGTCACTAACCCCACCCTCACCGACCGGCTGTCAGTCAGTCCCTCCCTGCCGCTGGCTCTAAGAATGGCTTGTACATGCAACGACTGCTCCTGCTGAAACACTGACTGACTGAAGATTAACGCCTCTCTGAGTGCACTAACTTCACCAACATTGTGTGCGCAAGACTTTTCTGGCTCACCCAGAATGTACTAACAGTGTGGATCTGACTCACTCGCTGCTCAGAGCAACTGTTGTATCTGCTTTTTTGAGATGCTCTCTGAGCTTCAGTATATGTTTGCTTTTCCTCTGTACCTAATAGGCACTAACAGTTAGCAGATGGCTTCTACAAACACCATTTCTCTTTTGCATTCATTCTTCTGCGGGGAGATTGTCACCTGACTATCGTCGAACTGTGCTCATGTTTACGAGGAGCTCTTTCACGTTACCACCTTTCTCATTCTTTGCTGCAAGATGACTTTGTCAGAACTTTGCAGCAGTTAACCTTGCAGCTGCACCAGCTTCCTACAACTTCCTCTGAGTTTGTGTCTTCTGTATTTTTTTCAAGAAAATAGTTTTTCACTTGAACTTGTCTCTGCCCATGGAAACGTAAAGCTGTGTACTTCAGCATCTCTGGCCGGAGGATTGTAACTTTCACTTCACAACTTCTCTATCTCACATAGTGATCAGCACTAGAGACATAAACAAGTGCTTTATATACTTCGGCAATACTTCCATTGCTGCATGCATTAGACATATTCACAAAGTCCATTTTTCTTCTCTGATCCCGTCAATCAAATCCTACATTTGATTGGTGTAAAGCAACACTTTTCTACTTCCCTTTCAGACATGTATTGCATTTATGTATTTTCATGTGTGCATTTAATGTGTTGTTTGTGTGTGTGTGTGTGTGTGTGTGTGTGTGTGCGTACACGCGCGCAGTTTCATATTGTGCTGTTTGAATACTTTCGTGTGCATCAAGTTTTACAATCTTCTTCTCCGACAGAGTGAAAGCAGTAGCAGCAGCAGCAGCGTGTCCACCATGTTGGTGACCCAGGACTATGTGGCAGTAAAGGAGGATGAGATTAGCGTGGTGCAGGGTGAGGTGGTCCAAATGCTAGCCAGCAACCAGCAGAACATGTTCCTGGTGTACCGGGCGGCCAATGAGCATTGCCCCGCCGCCGAGGGCTGGATCCCTGGCTACGTATTAGGACACACCTCATCCTCCATCACACCCGATCTCCCCGAAGGAACCATCAAGTAAGAAGTGACACAAAAACAGGCAATTTCAGATGACACAATTCATGACAAACACATGGCTGTAATGATGATTGTGCAATAATGGAATTTAAAAACAGAAACTTCTCCCTTTTTTTTTTTTGTGGTCCAGAAAATCATTATCATGGCACACAGCACTTCGTATCCGCCGGAAGTCTGAGAAAAGAGACAAGGAGGGCAGGAAGATGGAGAATGGCTACCGCAAGTCTCAGGACAGCCTGGCCAACAAAGTCTCTGTCAAGGTGAAAAGTCTGAAGAGCACTCTTACTGCAATAAAACAATTTCTTTCTCTTTCCTTTTTTTTTTTTTTTTTGCTTTTATAGTTTGTGCAAGAACTCTAATTTTGTCCTTAAATTTTTATTTCAGCTTCTGAATCCCAACTTCATCTATGATGGTATGTACACATTGTTGGCTTCAACTAAGAAATGTTTGTCTGTAGTTGTACAACTCTCTTTGTGAGGACCAGTTTGTGCCCCTGCAAAGGGCCTGTTGAGGGTTGGTTTTAGGGTTAAGGTTGGAATTAGGTTTAGGGTTAAAAGTAAAGTGGTTGGGATTAGACGTGTAGTTGTGATGGTTAGGGTAAGGTGCTGAGGAAAGCATTATCCTCACTAAGATAGCCATACAAATGTGTGTGTGTGTGTGTGTGTGTGTGTGTGTGTATATATATATATATATATATAATATGTGGAAAGAAAGGAAACAAACCTTACAAATCCATGTAATTGATTTAAGTCATTTTGGTCTGTTATATTTTCAAACATGTTTCTTTCCTTTCATACTTGCAAACTTCTAATTTGTAATTTAATTTAATTTAATCTCCAGCTCCACCAGAGTTCCTCGCTCCTGTTAGTGATGCAGCATGTGAGAGTGGCGACAGCGTTACTCTGAGGTGTAAAGTGTGTGGTCGACCCCGGGCCAGCGTCACCTGGCGTGGACCTGACAACAACACTCTGAGCAACAACGGACACTACAGCATCTCGTACAGGTACAGCTTCAGTGTTGAGTCAATCATTCTCTCTAAGCTGGACAAAAACATGAGCAGTTGATTTCAATTCAATTATTGTAGCGACACCGATCCCTGGTAAGAATGCAGATGTGCTGTTAACGAACACATCTAAAGACATGAGAATAAAACAGTAGGCCCCTGAGTGGTTTATAGGATATACAGTCATTATTCTGAGAAATATTAAGTGCAACTGTACGTTTGGCATTTTGGTAATTTAATGCTTCACTTGGTGCATTTTGTCTCACTGTTTGTTCCCCTTCATTCTTTGTTTCTGCAGTGAGACAGGCGAGGCATCCCTGCGTGTCCTGTCGGTGTCTGTGGAGGACAGTGGTGTGTACACCTGCATTGCTACAAACGCAGCAGGCACTGTCACCTCCTCCGCCAGCCTCGGAGTCTCAGGTGAGAGTCCTGCCATGGTAGAAACCCTTTAACTATTAATTTGTCGGTGTGCTGCATTGCACATATTTTAAACCTGTAACACACTGAACTGTTTACAGTAGTAAAACCTTGACTCGTAGTTAATATAACCTTGACTCGTAGATAATATAACCTTGACTCATAGTTAGTATAACCTTGACTCATAGTTAATATGTGCTCTCAGGAACCCCTGATGATGGCAGTGAAGCTCTGTGGAAAAGCAGCTTTGAGTCTCACTACACAGAGATCACTGAGCTAGGAAGGTAAGATTGTCCCGATGAACTCCCCCTTAAATTTCAGATCCTCCATAAGGTTCTTCTTGACCACATCAAAGTTAATAAATTCTCAGTATTACTGATCTAATGACTAGTGGCAGCAATATGTTGGTTACAGCTGAAGACACCTGGATGAGGACGAAATGTAATTTCTTGCTTATTGTATACACTGGATGAGCTAATTAGTTGGAATACCTGTAAGAAGTAGACCAATACAGTGAACCCTCGTTTATCGCGGGGGTTACGTTCCAAATAGAAACCGTGATAGGCGAAATCCGTGAAGTAGTAACCTTTATTTTTTTTACAATTATTATACAATGAAATACTCCATAATACATTGAAACCAAAGAACAAAACCTTTTTACAGGCCCAAGCATTTGTTTAACAAATAAAAGTACTGTATAAATGTTTGTTTTTTTTACAAATAACTACTGTACTGTAAAATAATAATTTTAATCATCAATACGAACTGAAGGCTTCAAATTGCTGAGATCGGCACCGCCCCACTGCGACCCGAGTCACTGGATTAGAACGGGAGAAAATGAAAAATGATTATGAAAAAAAATACAAAGTACAGTAGGACAAATAGTGACTCGTGTATTTCACTGCTCTTCTGACTGAGCCGCTGCATCCTGACTCCGCTCTGGAGCGTTTTTTTTTTCTTCTAAAGCCCGCGGTGCAGGTGTGGTTTTGAAATTTGAAACTTGAAATTGCAAGAGAATTTGCAAACTTAAATTTGGCAAGCTGTTTTACGTACGTGTACATATTAAACCGCAGCGTTATTGACAAACAGGTAGAGAAGAAGCAGAGAGACTGTTTAGCCAATCAGAATGCAGAACACAATGCACGATGCAAATCCGTGAAGCAGCGAGACCGTGAAAGGTGAACCGCGTTATAGCGAGGGTTCACTGTATTCCCAATCCAAGAGTGTGTATCCTCCTGGGGTTACTTTTCCTGCTAGATCAGGTCCAGGGAAATGCATTATAGATCGAGTAAATATAAATATGAACCACAACTGAAGACAGTGGATATAAACAAAACATAAACAGAATGTTTGATTTCAGCAAATCTCAAGGTGCAAGGTGCACCACAATTTTAGATATGTATTTTTAATTTCTACTCCACAGGGGCCGGTTCTCAGTGACCAAGCGGTGCGACCAGAGAGGGAGTAAACGCACAGTCGCAGCGAAACATGTCAACAAGAAGTTGTTGCGTCGAGAACAGGTGCTGCAGGAGATCAGACTCCTCCAGGCTCTGGACCATCCCAACCTGGTCAGGCTGCTGGACACATATGAGACAGCCAGTAGCTACGTAATCGTACAAGAGATGTAAGTTCTGCAGCGTTTCCATTTAACTGTTGTGTCGCTCTCATTGTCTGAAAAATATATACCGATTGCTCCAGGGAATTTTTATGTCACTAATATGTGTTCTGTGTGTGTGTGTGTGTGTGTGTGTGTGTGTGTGTGTGTGTGTGTGTGTGTGTGTGTGTGTGTGTGTGTGTGTGTGTGTGTGTGTGTGTGTGTGTGTGTGTGTGTGTGTGTGTGTGTGTGTGTGTGTGTTATCAGGGCAGACCAGGGACGCTTCCTGGATTACGTAGTAAGCTGGGGTAACCTGACTGAGGAGAAGGTGGCTTTATACCTCAGAGACATTCTTGAAGCTCTCCATTACCTGCACAGCTGGAGGATAGCACACCTTGATCTCAAAGTAAACATGTATTCTTAAATCAGTGTAGAGCACAAAGAATTGCTTTATTATTTTCCTATTTTAAGTATTTCATTGTTTAAGTAAGTTTTAAGAAGAAATTGCAACAAAAAAAAAAAAAAATGATTTGATTGCAGCGTCTTCAATGACAATATTTTGTGTTTTTTTTCTTAGAACTTTATGAAAGTAATCTTTTTTTATGACAGTTTTCGATATCACCATGGATTCTGGGAGATGAGACTTGACAAATGACATGTATAGAAGTTCTGAGGGCAGTTTTTTTAATTTTTTTTATTTCTTCATCAGCAAACTAAACTGCTTTTTGTGTTTGTCCTCTCTACAAAGTATCACAGGAGTCCACAAGCCACTTAAAACAACATAAGCTGGATCTCAGTTTGGCCCAGTGGTTTCACTGGTGTTGAAGATGTTTCTTTGTGTCTAAAACTCCCTTTTGTCCTGCTCTGACAGCCTGAGAACATTGTTGTGGAACATGCGTCCTCCCAGCCGGTAATCAAGCTGACAGACTTCGGTGACGCTGTGCAGCTGAACCCTCCTCCTCCTACATCCATCCTCTCCTGGGCAGCCCGGAGTTCTCTGCTCCTGAACTGGTCCTGGGTCAGCCGGCCTCACTGATGTCTGACCTCTGGAGCTTAGGTCAGTAGAGAAATCTTCATACATTGGATTTTTAGCTCGAGCATTTGTACGTTCATTACATTTTGTCTTAATTCAACATTTTGAGGCTTCAGGTGAGGCTCTGCTGTTGTATATAGATTATACATTTCCACAGGAAAATACTGAATAGAAAAATGTCTTTTATTTAGTGAAGGATTGTTAAAGCAGTGTTGTTATAACGGGTATTTAGGAAGTAAACAACATGGCAAAAGTAAAATGGTGAATTCTCAGTCGCCTTACTATACATAAGTGGCATTACTGTTTTGATATATCTAGGACATGTGCATTATTACAGATTGTTGATATGAACGTAAATTTATTATAAAAATCTGAATCACTGAAAATGATCAGCTCATATTTCATCTCACTGACTGAGTAACCTGCTGATTGGCTGAGGCTTCGGTGAGACTGCAGGTAAATCAGATCTTTAGAACAGACTGTCCGCACTGTTATTTGCTCGTGAATGGATTGGATTTGGTGTGTCCAGACATCACCTCCCTGTCTGCATGGGTTGTTGTCGTAACAACGTACACACAGCAACGCTGATGACACGGCTTTCTGACGTGGAAGCTGCCAGCGCAGAAGTGCAGGCAGTTTGTTTTTGGTTTCCGTCTATGGACTGTTGTTATCGTTGTCCACTACAGCAGCAAAATCGTCACTCTCTGACAGCATTCTCCAAACAGATTTGAGCTGTTAGTCTGAACCAGGCTTAATTATCAGTGTATTCATGGAGTGGATGCTTTACAGGGGTGGTGACCTACGTTGTACTGAGCGGCGCCTCTCCCTTCCTGGATGAGAGCCTGGAGGAGACGTGTCTGAACATCTGTCGCCTGGACTTCAGCTTCCCTGAGGACTACTTCCAAGGCGTGAGCTCAGCCGCCAGAGACTTTGTCCGCATGCTGCTCCAGGGCGAGCCGGAGCAGCGGCCCTCCGCGGTGTCCTGCCTGCAGGATCCCTGGCTCCAGCCTCGGGGTGTGTTAAACAGAGATGCTGGACACGCCACCTTAAATCACACGCAGCCACCAGCATCTCCGAACCATTTCAGCACACACCTGGACACCTCCAGGCTTATTTCCTTCATCGAGAGACGGAAACACCAGAACGACGTTCGACCCATCGGCACCATTAAGGCCTTCCTTCACAGTCGCCTGCTCAACCACATGTGACCACCAGGAACTGCTTGCCAGTGCTGCTTTCTCTCGGTGCGGGTGATTTAAAAACCTACTGAGAGGACCACCAGTGACACGCCTACCATGATCCCCTCTTCCTTCACTAAACCACAAAAGTCGTGCTGCTGCTGACTTACTGACCTCTGCTGAACCCCCTTTGACTCTCCCCCAGCTCCCCCTCCTTTAACTTTGGCATATTGTTATTATGCCGGCACAACAAAATGAACTGCTGGAATCTCTTTGAGATTTCAAACCTTGACTCAGCAGGGAGAAACCGAACTTTCTCAACAAGCCAGCGTGAGCAAGTCTTGCGTTTCGGACAGTGTTAAAGAAAATAGGATACTGTATCATAAGAATACTTCAGGCTGCTTTCGGTTGAACACAATATTTTTTTTTTTTTTTTTTTTTGTAATGAGAGATTACTTTTTGTAAATGAAACTATGTACAGCGAGGAAACCGAGAACTCTCTTTATTCACACCTTTTGGAAAACAAAAGGGACGTAAGCAGACAGAAAACAAGAGAAAGGAGATGTGTGTGGAGAGAGTGGCACCCATCAGCAGGGTCCACTTATTCTGGAACAAGTCGTAACTACCAAAACCATGTTTTCCAGGAACACACTAAACTTACATTCAGTGCAATAGTTTGCTTATCTTTATTCACCTACTTCAGTTTGAAAGGTTAAACAATTTCAGTTTGTGACACCAAGAAAAATGAACTTGAACGAGAATTAAAGCCACTTGGCAAAGAAGAAGAAGAAGAAGAAAAAAAAAGCATATTCGGCAAAAGTTCCTCCGATTTCTACCTGCATCCGCCTTATTTGTAAATAACCTTTACCTGCTTTTCGTTATCATTTTGAAGAATTTGGATCAAACAAACAAAAGCTATTCCGTTTCGCCGAGTGTTAGTGAGCCCACGCAGGGAGGCGAGGTCGCTCCCTCAGCAGCTGGATTCGCAACACGAATAAACCGCTACTAGAAATGCACCCGTATTTTGCATCAGTTCTCATGTGCAATGTTGCAGCTTTAACATTTATGCAACTATTTATGAAGACTTGTGTTGTAGCCGTATTCTTAAAAAGGCATGTACGTACCTGGTACTGCAATAGATGTCTGTATTGTGTTAACTCTTATGTATTAAGTTCAGTATTAATATCTGGAAAACCCAGAGACAAGGGAGGGTTTTTCTGGAATAATGTATAAAAAAAAAAAAAAAAAATGTGTATCTATGAAATATAGGCACTTATGCTTTCATTTTGTCCTTGTTTTTATTTTCTGTAACAATACCAAAGTTGGCTATGCTTTCTTTTCCTGCTAGTGTGTGTGCGCGTGTGTGTGTGTGTGTGTGTGTGTGTGTGCGTGTGTGTGTGTGTCTGTCTGTGTTTTTTTAATTTTTTTATGATTTTTCATGTTAAGTTATAACATCCCACACTGAACCCAGACATACAACTGTTTGCAACCGTTCCGCGTGGCTTTATTTATTCTTATTGTAATAAGAAATTGTTTGGTGGTTTATTGCTGAAAAAAAAAAAAAAGATATTTCACCTGTCTGTTTTCAAGCTGTGCACAAAGTGGTTTGCCGTGCGAGTTTGTTTGGCTTCTGTAGGTAGATACTGGTGTATGTTGCTAGATTTATTTAGCATCTCGGTTTGACGTCATAAAACAGAATTGGTTTGACATCCTCACCGAGCAACAGGTCTGGAAAAAGTGCTCCTCGTGGCCAATTCAGCATGGACAGTTGCACCTTTTAGGAGACTCTTGTACCACCAACATTTCAAATATATCCCTTTGATAAATATCCATCAGCATTAACAGGTATCTGCCATGAAAGAGGTTTCCGCCAGTTCTTTTCATTTGAAATGACTCAATGTTTTTAGGTCAAGAAGTTGTTGAAAACTTCCTTGTTTTTATTTAAAGTGCCAGTTGAGTTGAGTCAACCTAGAGAGGTGGGTGAAACTGAGAAGGTGCATTGTTTCTTATTTGATTTGAAGGTTGGAAGAGTTACCGACAGATAATCTGAAGTGGATAACACGTTGAATTTAATGACTCTAATCGGTCTGTACAGTCTACGTCTCTCATTTTTGTGTCCTTCTTATTTATTGGTGTGGATCTGGGTTTCCCAAAATCGTGCTGTTGATCACTTTATCAAATCCTCTTAAAGCCTATTCATGGAAGAATATAACCTACGTAATCCAATGCCTTTGGGAAACCTGTCCGATTCATGATGTAAAGATGTACAGAGAGGGTTGCGCAGTTTGCCCGCACCCAGGATGTAAACCTCATAACTGTCATATTTTAAATACACATAGAACAAGACTGCAGCAATGTCATCTTGAATGTCTTATTATGACTTATTTTTACTTTTGCATGTATATTTCTTTGTACAGAAGATTGTGTTTACATGTTGCTGTGTGTTGTAAATAATTGATTTTGTCTTCTGTTATTTTGCCATTAAACGTACAAGGAACAAGTGGCATTACTGAAAATTTGTGCGCTCGTACAGTTCACTCATGCACGCCCACATATGAAAATGTAGTTTGTGTTGAAACTGTTTTCAGTCATTCATCATTTCCCAAAACTATCAGGTGTAGGAAAGTGAGGTGATGCTGTCAATTCCCAGCATGAGAAGAAATCAGGGGAAAACCCTTCACTGCCCATCAAAAGGAATTCAAACAGGAAAGGTATGCAACTAGAAACTGCTGCGTAAAACCAGATTGCACAGAGGATATGTTTTTGTTTTCAGTTCACATTAGATCTCGGGAGAAAACCAACACAGCCGCTGCACGTGTTTTTTTTTGTTTTTTTTGTATTCTTGCATAAAATTGTCGTGATGAATTTGATATTTGGAACGACCGGGGGGAAAACCTGCGTTTAAAAGGAAAAAATGAAAAGCAAAATAAGAAGACAGGAAACAACTCCAATGAAGATCTGTATGCGATCACGCGTAAAAAAGAACCGAAACGGGGTGTTATTGATCTTATCTGTCACCTGCAGATGCTGTTGCTCTGGATGAATCTTTGCATGCAATGACTGTTGTGGTGTTTTAAAGAACACACAGTTCCCCCACCTCCTCAATCCACTTCTAATGTTACTCATGTGCTCAGAGAACAAACAGAGGAGTTACCATAAAGACCTTTTTTTATTCTCTGATGTACATGTGATGATTATCATCCTCATGTGTTCGGCATTTGAGAAAACCATTTAAAGATGTCTGAGGAGGAGGAGGAGGAGGAAATGAATTGTGCTGTTGTTGTCTTGCAAATTCAACAGCTTCAAATCCTGTGAAATGGAAGCTTTGTTGTTTACATTCACACAACTGTTCACCTGGAGCACCTGCGTCTCTGCAAGTGATCACGCTGAACACTATTTAACACTTGTGTAAAAGGGATTCGGTTTCTTATCAGGTGTGAAATCCATTTTGAATTTAGCAACAGCAACAATTTTGCATGAAACCGCAGAGAACATGTCTGTGCAATGTCCACAGACAACGTGATCAAAATCTCATGCAAGAGCTGTGAAGTGGAAAGGTTTCTTTTGTCTTTAGCAGATGTTTATCTTGGCCTGACCTGTGAACAAAATCTTATATTTTCAGCATTGGTTATACACGTTGCTTTAAGTCCACTGATTCAGCATTCATAAGCAGCGTATAAAAATATGTATGATAGCTGTAAGCAGATATAAGTTTATTTTTCATAACATCACTCCTCCTGTGGCCACTCATTAGAGGACGCTGATTTATAATAATAAAAACAAATTGTGATAATAGAAAAGACGTCTTCAAAAGACAAGTTATAACACTTGAAATGTCCTTATACCTGCTTACAACTGCATTATGGTCTCTTGCAAACCAGTTATTAAGGGCCCGAGCATCGGTGCGAAAGCCCTATTGTTTGTCGTAAAAATGTTCTTCGTCGTTTGTCGTCAGTCGCTCCCGCGTAAAGTGATTTTCCTTTTTGGAGGCTTTATCATATTCAAAAACTCGTGAAAGTGGATACTCATATGTCTCCCGGTGAAACATTTGGTATTCTCGTGGAGTCGCGAGTGGGCGCGGCCAAATGGCTCGAGAGCGCCCCCTACAGAGATGCCCCGCCGGCCACACGTTTACCTAAACTCACGAAATCCGGTGGACACGTGTATCACACCTGGACGCACAAAAAAGTTACATTGCACCGTTACGTCAACTCGACAGGAAGTCCACCATTTTGAATTTAGTCGCCATTTTGGGCGATTCTGACACGTTGGACTTTGTCGAACTCCTCCGAGGGATTTTGTCGCACCGACTTGAATTTAGATTCTATGGATAGATAACATGTTGGGGATTAAATCTTCTTAAAATAATTCGTTTTCGTCGATGTGTGTGCCCGTAAAGAGGCGGCCATTTTGAGCGTCTCGCCATGAAACTACGAGTTGCTTTACAGTAAATGTTATGTACATGGACCGACCTTCGCCAAACATCACAGGTATGATAACAGCTCCGCTCTGAAGACCCCTGTGGGGTAATATTTGCTCATAGTCACAGCGCCCCCTGTTGGCCACTGGAAATGACACTTTTCATACTTTCACATTCTACGTGGAGCTGGTTGATCACATGAACCTGAAGTCGGGTCACAATAACCTAAACATGGAGTTGATGCTATATTGAGACATTGGTTCGACTTTGTCAACGGGCGTCGCCATGACGATGAGGTAAAGTGTGATATCTCGCCGTGACACAGGAAGTTGATGTTTAAAGTCAAAGGCTGCTTGAAACCTCACGAAACGTGTGACATACATCCGGCGTGGTGAGACGATACATCTGATGTGTTTTGCGAGTGGGCGTGGCCAAACAGCTCGCTCGCCGTGACACAGGAAGTTTATGTTTAAGGTCAAAGGATGCTTGAAACCTCACGAAACATGTGATATACATCCGGCGTGGTGAGACCACACATTATATACCTGTTTTGCGAGAAGCGGGGATATGTGGTCCCTTGGAGACGGCTTCGGGGAGACGGCTTCAGGGAGACCCTTCGGGGAGACGGCTTCGGGGAGTGCGAGGGCCCGTACATCACAGCTTGCAGTTTTAATTACATGTTTATATTTTATACTAATGCTAATGAGATGTATTAAGATTGTGGGATTTCTTTGACCACGTGTGTTTCTTAGCGTCCCGACAGCTTCTCGGCATCTCCCTCCTTCACCCACTGAATTCAGCGTTTAGTCATACACAGACATCTTTGTTTGACTGGGCCTCCGTGAGACAAGTTTAATCACCAAGATAAAGTTGTCTGGCCAAGCTTCATTAGTGAAAGGAATTTCCTCAGTAGTCTGTGAAAAATACCTCGAAGTCAACCTGAATAGAAAATGATATGACTGTGATTTACACACAAACAGATAACACAGTCTCATATGTAAGATTGTTATCAGTAATGTGGTACATCTACTGTGCAGGTAAAACCTGGTTACAGTAGACCACTAGATGACACTATTTTCCATTTATATGTATTTGATTAAGAATGGGCGTGCAGGCACACACACACACAATAACTGTCACAGTGCATCAAGTTACATTCCCCATTAAAGTAACACCAGAATGAGGTGTAATCATGATAAGGATATTTGCATAAATGAGACTCCATAAAATCCACAGAAATGGGTGTCTCAAGACCAGAGTCAGTGATCCTATCTGCCTGACTGTCATACTAACAAAAATGAAATATTGTTGATGACAAAAATGCATAATGGACAAAAGACCAGGTAGATTAAATGGATTATTTTAATGATATTTTACTGAAAAAGTAAATGTGATACATAAAAGTAGATGATTCTGTTAGAATAGAATAGAAACAAATACATAAGAATATTTTTTTTAAATATGATAATGATACCATTACTTAACATGTCATATGTAATTCAGCAAATGAAAATGTTGATTATACCTAAAACAGGTTGCTTTATTGACTGCAGTGTCTTTTAGGGGCCACCTGTATGGGCTCAATTTGATGAGATTTTGAGTAACATGATGTTCACAAATAATTCCAAAGTTTGTTGTTAAAAATGTAGTTTTGTAAACTTGTAAAATAGATCTGCCGGACAAATTAAAGTTACTGAAGGCTATGTGTAAAAATGTTTTGTTTTTTTTCAAACAAAATATACACGTGTACAGGTGCTTTTGCGAACATCTGTGTGCAGATACAAAGGAGTAAAGCATGCGTAAAACTCAGTTTGGGCAGTGACAACCCAATTACAAAGTAAAGTCAAACAGAGGGCTGATGTTTGTAGTTGCCTTAATGTATTTACTGCTAAAATTCAGAATTTAGCAGGATATACTGAAAAAAATACATTTTCTTTTAAGGAAGTTATTTTAGCTCAGGAGTGGAAAGGAACATCTCAATCCAGTAACATCAAAACCCCTGCCATTGGGAAAGTTACTGACTTTTAACTCATTTCTAACTTCTATCTCATAAAACTGTGAATTGACTGGATTAAATAATTAGTCAATATGGATTTCTTATATAAAGCATTCATTTAACCAACTTTCTTCTTCAAAACTCACCAGAAGTTTAAAAAAAACGTGACGTTTTTTTGTGTAATGATGATTAATATCAGAATAAATAATGCATTAATGATGACTTAACTTGACAGCGAAACCCTCAGATGTGCAGAGAGACTGCAAAGGTTAATTTAACCACTTGGTTACACACTTCCCATCTGACAGTGTGGTTTTCTCTGTCGGTAAAGTGCAAATCATCTGCATTAGTAATGTTGCCACATGCACCAGGGACCTTTTGCTGTGCAACAGACTGACACACACACACACACACACACACACACACACACACACACACACACACACACACACACACACACACACACACACACACACACACACACACACACACACACACACACACACACACACACACAATAGGTGCTGCTGTGATCATGTTCAAATAAAAGTTAATGCTTTTTTTCTCTTCTCATAGTGGTGTTTGCCTTCGTTGAAGACAAGTAATAGTCAGTAAGTTAGACATTGTCTTCTTGCAGCTCTGACTGTATAGTTTCTTTTGGCAGCTGATGATCAAATGAGGTTACTGCTGCTGCTGCAGCTGCTGTCACTGACATAATTTCACACAAAACTTCAGCTGGTGACATAATTCAAATGGGGAAAACAAATTTGAAATCAAAACAATTTCTGACTCATCATTACATGCTTTCTAAACATCTCTCTAATATGCTCAAATATATTTACAGTACAGTTACATTATATATTATTATATTACGATTTGTTTGTACAATTTTAACAAGTATAAAGATATGTATTTAAAAAAATGTATGGTCTCATACTATTACATATATATACATGGACTTAATTCCCATTCCCTTATCATTGTGGAAAAACTCAAAATGTACCTCATCCTTAATCTAAACCTAAATGTAGCCTATAACGTGAGGATAAGCCAAAATTAAATCAATTTTGAATCTCCATTTACAGAAAAAAAAAAAAAAGAATTTCACAAAAACTCGTGATCACGTGACCACATACAGTGGCACATGTGATTTTGTCCCTGGAAAACATGAAGTTTTGGAACATTTTTATGGTATAATGTGTGAAGCCCATGTATATTCCCATGTGAAAACATTTCAACATATTTTTCCCATGTTATCATATGTTGAGACTTGTGGTAAACATGTTATACAAGTGATCACTGATACTGTAAGGGCTAAACCTAAATTTAGCCTATAACAAGTAAGGATTAGCCAGAATTATTTATGTTTACTTAACAAGAAATGTCCTTATTTTGGTGATGACTGCAGACATTTAAGTAAAAGGAAAAATAACCAAAACCGCTTCCTCCATGGCTTCAGTTTACACAGCCGTGCTCCTCTCATCCAGGCTGACAGTTTGTGAGTAGACGGATGAAGACATTCTGTCCTGAGGTATGCACACCTTGATCATCTGGCACAGTTTGCAGGGACTTCTGTTTATCAACCTCAGCAAGTGCTTTCTGAACTTCTCCCCTACAAACACGTAAAGGATGGGGTTAAGGCAGCTGTGAGAGTAGGCGATAGTCTCCGTGACTTGTAAAGCCAATTTGATGGCCTTGCTGCTTTCGCATTGTGTATAGTTGCCCTGAAGCTCCAGCGCTTTGAAGAACGATGCAACGTTGTAGGGAACCCAACAGCAGAAGAAAACAGCTACCACCACGAGAACTACCCGGATGGCCTGTTTCCTGGATGACTGGCTGTGCAGCAGCCTCCATATGATCTGTGAGTAGCAGAAACCCATGATGACGACTGGGACCAACAGACCCAAAATATTCATTTTGAAAAGGCTGAAGATTCTCCAGGAATGAACATTTCCTGAAGCAACTGTGGGATATTCAGGGTAGCAGAACTGAGTCATATTAGCAGATGGCTGCTGTTTCAGGAAGATCAGGTCAGGGAAGGAGGCCAAAAATCCAGCCAGCCACGTAACAGCAGCTGCAATTATCCCAAAGGACCGTGTCCGCACTTTTACAGCGTAAACAGCGTGTACTATAGCCAAGTACCGGTCGACGCTCATTAGAGTGATGAAAAAGATGCCGCAGTAAAAGACAATGTGATAAATGCCCAGGACCATCTTGCACATACCGTCCCCAAACAGCCACTGGTCTCGGGCTTGGTGGGCCAAAAAGGGAAGGGAGCACACCAACAGAATGTCGGCAATGGCCAAGTTTAGCAGGCACACGTCGGTCATGCTTCGGAGTCGCACCCCACAAGCAATCACCCAGATGACCAGAGAGTTACCCACAAGGCCCAGGACGAAGAAAATGATGTAGAGGGGTGGAAGAAAAATGGCCCCGTATTGCTCATACACACATCTCCCGTAGTCCCCGTCAGGATAGTCGTAATAGTCGTATTCGGTGCTGTTATCGATGAAGGGTGCTGTAGTAGAGCTACAAAAAAACAAAGGAACAACACCAAAGGTTAAGGAAGTTACCAATATTTGGATTTGCAAACTACTTCGCACTGAAGTTATAGGCAGTGCAATAAAGCCTTTTCACTATGATCAGCTACGAGCTTCCAAGCTGTGCAGCTTATTGATGAAGCGTATGCCTGAGTTCAATAAGGACGATCTGTTCCTCATGTTTCATCTTCATTTCTTTGTGGGTGAACATGGGATTTTCCTGCTGAGCTGTTTTCTTTCACTTCCCCACACTGTCGAATCACTCAATCATAGTTTTGTCACTTACACTTGCCCAATGATCTTTCTGCCCGTGTTTTTGACCCCATCATTTTCTAGTCCCTGTCCTTAAAATATAATAGTAATTATATATGTCATAAAAAGTAGTAATTACATTAATACAAATTTGAAATCCGCTCCACTATCTCCAGCTTCTAAGCCCGGGGGGGGGGGGGGGGGGGGGGCTGTCCCATCTCCTACATCCATTTGGGACATCGCTCTGACGCGGCCTCTCATCACCAAAATTTATTGCTGAAACTAACATTTTTTCAAGAAATTGTTTTTCACTTCTTTTTGAACAGTAGTAAGGTTTACAGCACAGGAAAACAGTCTTTCTGAGATCAGAACTGGAATGAAGAACTCTCGCCTATAGCCTGCGGTTATGATTATTAACTCGTCACAGACATTTTGTATCAGTATCAGAGGTCTTCAGCAAAGTCAGCATCACGGGTTTGGTATGTCTGGGTTTCCTTTTGTTTTTGTTCTTTATGTTTTTCCCTCGCCCTCCCTGCGGTCCCCCGTGCATGTCTCTCTCTGTCTCCTTGTTTATCCCTGTGTCACTCCCTGCGCCCCCCAGAGGTCCTCTGTCTGTTTTTGTCTCTCTATCCTTGCCTCTGTCAGTTCCCTAATCAACCCAAACTGCAGTATATATCCTTCCAGTCTCCACTCCCAGGTCGAGCGAAGCCGTTTGGCCACGCCCACTCGCAAAACACACATCAGACGTATCGTCTCACCACACCGCATGTATGTCACACGTTTCGTGAGGTTTCAAGCAGCCTTTGACTTTAAACATCAACTTCCTGTGTCACGGCGAGACATCACAATTTGCCTCATCGTTACGGCGACGCACGTTGACAAAGTCGAACCAATGTCTCAATATAGCATCAACTCCATGTTTAGGTTATTGTGACCCGACTTCAGGTTCATGTGATCAACCAGCTCCACGTAGAATGTGAAAGTATGAAAAGTGTCATTTCCAGTGGCCAACAGGGGGCGCTGTGACTATGAGCGAATATTACCCCACAGGGGTCTTCAGAGCGGAGCTGTTATCATACCTGTGATGTTTGGCGAAGATCGGTCCAACAACTCGTAGTTTCATGGCGAGACGCTCTTTACGGGCACACGCATCGACGAAAACGAATTATTTTGATACGATTTAATTCCAAACATGTTATCTATTCATAGAAACTAAGTCGGTGCGACAAAATCCCTCGGAGGAGTTCGACAAAGTCCAACGTGTGAGAATCGCCCAAAATGGTGACTAAATTCAAAATGGTGGACTTCCTGTCGAGTTTATGTAATGTTGCAATGTCACTTTTTTTCTGCGTCCAGGTGTGATACACATGTCCACCGGATTTCGTGAATTTAGGTCAATGTGGCCGGGGCATCTTTGTAGGGGGCGCTCTCGAGCCATTTGGCCACACCCAGTCGGGACTCCACTAGAATACCAAATGTTTCGCCGGGAGACATATGAGTATCCACTTTCATGAGTTTTTGAATATGATAAAGCCTCCAAAAAGGAAAATCACTTTACATGGGAGCGACTAACGACGAACGAAGTATGGAAATAGTGACATTACAATACAAACAAAACTTTCTGGAAATAAAAAAAATATATATAAATTCCACTGATTTAACCCTTTTGTGGCATTTCACTGTTTACAAAAAAGCCTTTAGAGAGCAGTGCAATTGTCACTGAGGATATGCAAATCTGACACCACCAATGTCTGTATATTTCCAAAGCTACTAGAATGATGTAAAAAATAAGCTTGTGACTCACTGTAGCCTCACATAGCTCATGTTACACTTGCTGTGCCCGATGAAACCTCTGTACCTCAGTGCTCCATAATGACCACTTACTGTGTTACTGGTACCCGTCAGTGTGGGTGGTGAAATGGAGTTTCATATCGATCATTTCCAGACCAGCATTTGTTTTGGCACTATTGAACTTTACTGCATTCTACTGTAGGCTATATTTTTTTTTAAATTCTGTTTTATGTATTGTAGCACCAAATCACAACACAAGTCCTCTCAGGGCACTCCAAAATATTATAGAGAAACCCAACAATTTTGCAGTTCCCACATAAGCATCTTTAGGTTGTTTTTTGTAATCATTATTATTGCGATTACACCTGGTTGGCAAAAGAACTTGAGTTTTATTAGGTGTACTGTGTTGTAAACTATGGTTTATCATAATGTATTTTTAAAAAGTTTTGTTCTGTCGCAGTTTGTGTGGCCCAATCAATAATTTATGATATTTACATTCATTTTCATTTTTCAGCGGGAAACATTTGTGGTTGTCTTCAGCTTTAGCTTTAAAAACAACTTTCTTTTAAATGATATCCCATAAATCTTGACAGACATGATAACAACTGTTTTGTAAACCTGCAATGAAATTGGTGTTGTGTGTGTGTTTGTGTGTTTGTCTCTCTGTCCGTCTCTAACACACAAACTGTCAAATGAAAAAAAGTTTTACAGCTTTAGGAAACCAAAAAACTATTAAAGATGAGTGTTTCTATTATTTTATTTTATTAAACATGTTATTAAGCATTTTGCATTCCTAGTCATGTCTTTTTCCAAGTTTTATTTTTGGCCATAGAAGTTGAGAATTACAATGTGGATTTCATTTTGTCACTATAGATTTCTGATGTTTTATCTTCAGACAGTTGCAGTGATGCCATTTTGCTTCTGTTGCTTCTGTCATATCACTTGCTGAGCCGACAGAATTGTAACAAATCTATCGTATCAAACTGGAATCGGTCTTATTTTTAGTCACATTAGACCACAAGTTTCTCATGTATTGTATTTGGGATAATAATAAACCCCTTCAGGCAGTTTCACTTAAAGAACACTGGAAACTTCTTTCATATGCATATTTAAATATTTATATTTGCATAGTGATAGTTCACAGTTTATGGCTACAGAGAGTCACCAAAGAAAATCCGGCCTAGTGCCCTCCATTGCCTAGAGTCAGCCCCGGTCAAGTGTGTGTAGAAATACATGTCAGATACACTTTGTCAAGTAAAAACATGTAAATGTGAAAAAAATAATAATTACCTGCCATTGCTGCTCATAAGATAGCCAACGGTGGTGTTCATTCTGGAACGCAAGATCAAGATCAAAGAGGTTATTGGCTCTGCATTCAATTATTTACTGACAAGTGAGAAATGGTTTGCATATCAGGATGGGGAAGGGGTTGCAAGTGTTCAAAGAAAGATGAGCCTGAAGTCACACCGGTCGAGGGGGCTCGGAAAATGTGGGTTTGGTGTTTCCTGAGTGCTTTGAAAGTGATAAAATAGAAGTTTCATGATCTGCACGCTCGCTTGGACCGCCTGCAGGCGGTTTCGCGGTTGAAGTCTGGCAGAACACTATATGTGTGTTTGTGCTTCTTTGCAGGCAGTTGATATTGCTGAAACTCATCTGTAGCCTGTCCTGTCAAATTGTTGCACACAATAGCACCCTTCTTTTCTGTGATTATATAATGTAGTGAGTTTGGGTCTGGTAGCACCAGCGAAGTCTGTATCCGTCTGTACTGATTCAAAACAGCACTGTGTATAAGAAAGTCAAAATATTCTCTTAGTCGGGTCAACTTCTGATTCATATCTAAATCACAAACTGAGATGTGACCATTGCATTTCACAGAGGTTCATATTTGTATGCGTCATTGTTAGGAAAAATAGTAACTCATTGTCAGTGTGTAAATTAAGTTACTGCTATGTGTGTAAAGTTTCATCTAGTCTATGCATTAAACTGTAGTTGAAAGGTCACTACTGCATGCACAAATCACGAATTCCTCTCCTGCAACACATCCCCTCGAAGGAGGAGGAACTGGCTTATCTAGTTCAGCACGCACATAAATTAAAAGCAAACATACCCATATAGTGTGCAAAGAACATTTAATGCCTACACACTCACGTTGCACAACATGTGAACATGCTTATATATGACTGTAATCACATGCTGTTATGTAACCCCATATGTACAATAAAAGGTGCAAAGAGGGAAGTCTGATTCGGAGTTGGCTGATGCCAGGTGAAGAGCTTACAACTCTAAGACCCTGCACGGACTTCCCTTGCTGCAAGTAAAACTCAGATTTGGTGCCAAGCCTTGTTTTTGTCTGACTGTGGGTTTGATTCTTGTCCTATCAGCGCTATGTTACGGTTCTGAACCCAACATACAACTTGGTCCTTCGAGCCGGATCCCAAGATATCGCCGCCCACTGAGGAGGGAGAGGACACACCGGAGTCTGTCGACAGCCAGGACATCTAGGATGCCTGCAAAAAGACCTGGGGCGTGAATTCGTGGCCAGGCCGGTGCTATAACGTCTGAACTCCCCTCGGTGGACGACGATTGACGGGATCCTGAATCACCCAGGGAGACAGAAACAACGCTAAAAGTAAGGAAAGAGTACGGCTCTATAACCGTGAATGCGCAATTAGGTAACTCCGCCGTAAGGGAGGTAAATTAGGTCACTCTGCCGTAAGGGAGGTCAATTAGGTCACTCCGCCGTAAGGGAGGTTAACAGAGAGCTCGAACGAATGTGTGTGTGTGTGTGTGTGTGTGTGTGTGTGTGTGAATGCCACTAATGGAAACAACAGCACAGGAGGAAACCTAACGGTGTGAACGTAATCCTGTGGTCTGTTAAAGTACACATAGTAGTGGATTAAGGAAAATAGGTCCTGAAAAAGACACGTAGTCTGTAAAGGACACAAAGAATATTGACATAATGGGGAGTGAAAACAGTAAGCCTGCCTTAGAGGGAGACTCCAAGTTTATGGAACGGGCATATCCAGGCAGCACCAGATTCCTAGACAACTGGAAGAAAAAGTTTGATTTTGACAGAAGATTAATGGAAGGGCAATGTAAGAAAGTAGTAGAAGGATTGATACTAAGTGTGTCGGGAAAGACAGGGAAAAACAAGCGGCGAAAGGAAGAACAGTTAAGTGTAGCTAGAAAATGGTTAGAACAAGCAAAAAAAAGGAAAGAAGCAGGGAGAGATAAGCGTACTACGCTGCACGCCACGGCAGTAGTAAATCAGGATGAAGAGACAGGGCCCCCGTCTGATATACATAGACAGCGGAGAGAAGAAGCAGAGAGAGCAGTTAGAGAGTTGGAAAGATTAGACGCAGAAGAGGAGCGCCAGAGACAACAGGAAATAGAAGAGGAACAAAGAGTGATAAACGAAATAGGCCCGACTGCAGCTCAACTAACTAGTCCCATGAAAACTAGAAGTCAGACAGCTAGGGCAACTGGCGTGTATCCAGCGTTGACAGCCTATAAAGAAAAATACAGCATAACACAAAAAAACAACGAATGTGAAGGCTGTGGCACAGGACCTGACCCCCCACCAAAATATAACACTGAAACATACCCCCTAATGGCGGTGGCTAACCCTCATTTCGGCATAAACGGTGACCAAGAACGAACTATTGACGTATACAGACCATGGATGGAGAGCGAATGTGCGGAAGCATGTAAAAGCTTAGGAGACTATGTCACTGATGTGGAGGGATGGATAGAGAGACATAAACAGTTAAGAGACTCCTACCGCCTAAATGGCATAGAAGTAGAACAAACGTTTAAAAGATGTCTCACATATAATTGGAATAGAGTAAGAAGAGTGTACACAGGGAAAGCAGCGGATGGTAACGTCCTAGGCTACGGTACAGCAGAACTGAATGCCCAGATACAACCCGTGTATGACAGCATGACCGAAGTATTCCGACAGAGACCAGACTACGCTAAAATAGCACAATGTAGACAAAAAGAAGGAGAGGACGTACATGAGTACAGGACAAGACTGGAGGGAGTATTCAGACAGAACAGCGGACTACACGACGACGGTAATCCAGATGGCCCATATCAACAACAACTAAAACAGGCTCTGATGTCAGGCCTCCACCAGAGCATAGCTGACTTTATCAAAAAACACAATGTCAACCACCCGACAGACGGACTCGTCCCGTGTATGAACTGGGCTCAACACGCCCAAAGTATTATAAAAAAGAAAAAGAAAAGGACGGCAGAAACAGCAGCCACATACTTATTAGACTATGAGGAACCATCACAAGTATTTTTCCTCGGCCCGCCCAGAGGCAGGGGGCGTAGAGCAAGGGGGAGAGGCAGAGGCAGAGGAGGATGGGCTCCACTGCGCTACCCCGGAGGCAGGGATGACAGCTGTTGGAGGTGTGGAAAAAAAGGACACTATGCACGAGACTGCAGAGCAGAAGACAACCTTGACCAACATGACGAAGAATACAAGCAGTCACCCCCACACAACCCATTTCGCAATAAATGACTAGAGAAGGAAAAGGGAGGAAAGGATCAAGGTAGTGTGGACGAGACACCCATACTAGATCTTACAGAAGTATTATTAAATTTCTCGGGAGATCATGAAAAACCCACAAGAGAATTGGAAGTAAACGGAAAACCCATCACATTTTTATGTGATTCAGGTGCGGACAAAACAGTTTTAAAACAACATGTACCTGGTTTAACACCATCAAATGGACGGATTTTTGTGAAATCCGCAAATGGACAGCTTAACTGTCATCGCACGTCCAAACCGGTATGGATACGAGATTCACAATCAGGAGAGGAAACCCGAAGTTCAGTGGTAATCTGTCCTGACTGTCCAGTCAACCTGTTAGGGAGAGACTTACTCTTAGCTATGGAAATATCTATAGTTCCTACCTCTAAAGGAATGGTCGCAGTGGGGAAAGGGGAGGCTGTCGACACACTAGTGGTGCAGAATCATAGCGAACCTTGTTACTACTGGTCCCTCGACATGCCTCAACCAGACCCTACTCACACTGGAGAACAACTCCTAAAGTTTGCAAGGAAAAAACAAACAGGCCAGTATCAAGAACAACATGCGGACCAGATGCATGTGACCCTGAGGTTTAAACATACCCCAGGACCAGATTTACTCTACAATGAAAAGGTTCAGAAACTAGGACCTCAGAGAATCAAATTAAAAACAATGTACACAGATGGAAAAACACAAACAGGATTCGCTGTGGTCACAGAAAGAAATTGTACAGGCGAAAAAACTAGCCTCGAACCTCTCAGCCCAGGCGGCTGAAGTTATAGCCTTAACAGAAGCATGCAAAATAGCACAAGATCAGAGCGTCACTATATATACTGATAGTCAATATGCATTCTCCACGCTACATTTATTCGCAGCCCAATGGTCACGGAGAGGAATGACCACATCCACAGGAAAACCTGTCGAGCACGCGGACTTATTAAAAGAACTCCTTAAAGCAGTCCTGTTACCAAAGAAAACCGCAGTATGCAAATATGCAGCGCATACAAAGAAAACGGACAGAGTAAGCAAAGGCAATGCATTTGCCGATAAAACAGCCAAAGAAGCAGCAACAGGACAATATGGCATATACACCATAGTCCATCAGAAACCGAACGAGGAAATCGAACCAATATCTAATGAAATTTTAATAGATATGCAAGCGAATTCACCAACATCAGAAAAACAGCTATGGTTAAAAAATGGAGCACAAATACAAAACGGCATATATCACATAAACAACAAACCTGTACTACCAAGAAACCTATACAAAACAGCGGCCATTTTGAGTCATGGGCCTTGCCATGTCTCAACAGGAGGGATGGTTGAAGGGATACATCAACATTTCTATACAATAGGATTCAATTCATACTCAAAAATTGTTTGTAGATCATGCTTAATCTGCTGTAAACATAACTCCCAAGGAAACGTCAGACCAAAACGCGGTGTATTCCCGAGAGCTGAACACCCGTTTGAAATAATACACATGGATTTTATTGAATTAAATAAAAATAATAACTTCCAATATTGTTTGGTTCTGATATGCCCATTCTCCAAATGGGTGGAGATTATCCCAAGCAGAAAGGCAGATGCTATAACAGTAGCTAAAGCTATATGCAAAAACATCATCCCACAGCATGGCATCCCCAGAATAATATACAGTGATAATGGCTCACACTTTGTAAATGATGTGATAACATACCTAGCGCAACACTTAGGAATAACATTAAAAAAAAATCACTGCTCGTACCATCCACAAAGTGCAGGGTTAGTGGAAAGAGCAAACGGTACAGTGAAATTAAGGCTACGAAAAACTATGGAGCAAACAGGAAGAACCTGGCCAGAATGTATAGATCTGGTAAAAATGTACATGAGAATAACCCCAACTGAAAATGGACTAACTCCATTTGAAATAGTAAATGGTAGACCGTTCAAATTACCATTATTTTATGACGATGAAGAAAAAGAACAAGAAGAAAACACATTAACTGATTGGATGTGTAAAATGATGAAAGGAAAAGAAATAATGAGTGCAAATAATCTGCCAGACCACGTTGTGTCCCCACAGGAAAATCCAGTCAAAGCCGGTGATTGGGTGCTGATCAAGGTCATCAAAAGGAAGTGTTGGTCCAACCCCCGCTGGACTGGACCATACCAAGTTCTCCTGACCACACCAACGGCCATAAAGATCGCGGAGAGAGGCACCTGGATACATTTGAGCCACTGCAAGAGAGTGACCCCCTTGACTGCTGCCAACAGCGGGTAACGGTGGAAGTCTGGTTACAAAGGGTGGGTGTAGCTCTAGGCTCCCTGGTCTCAACCCAGTGAAGAAAACAACTGATCCGCGCCCATAGTATCCTGTCAACAATGGCATGCAGGTGGGTCCTCCCCCTTGTGGTAACAACTTTTACAGGACTCTGCCTCCTGTCACTCCGCCAAGATGACGAAGGCACGATAAGAAGGAAAAGATGGACCGATCAGCAACCAGACAAATGGACATGGATGGACGAAAACCCAAAACATTCGTGGGATACCAACATGTGGTACAGCTATGTAAAGGTCCTCGTCAGGTCGTATAATAAAAGTGATTGTTTTGTATGTTCCCACATGCCACACTCATCTACACAAGTGACCTTACATGCAAAACCTATGAACCGGACGGAAGCTAAATGCTTTTCCAGTTTCGCTGGGGTGGGGTACCAACATAAAGACATAATCATCAACGTCACCCTGGTAAAGGAAGGTGAGTCCGGATGGCTTGAGTTCACTGGACTTAAGAATGGGACATGTGACACCATGTTCTGGGTGAATTTGAACCGTACTAGTACCGGCCCTGTTGTTCCTCAGAAGGTATTCCTGAAAGATAACCCGAAATTTCCCCTGTGTTTTGAGCAAACAAAGGGCACCGTCTTCTTAGGAAATTCCAGCAAACAATGTATAAAAACGTATTATGGCGACGGGCAAGGGGCACCTGTGCACCAGAAAAGGCCATCCAATGGTACTTATTTAGTACAAGGAGGCTGGTGGCTGTGTGGCACTAATGCATATATTACCTTACCTGTTGATTGGAGTATGTACCCCAATATTTGTAACAGACCACACGTTCATTATAGACAAAAAACAAACCTCAATAAACAATGTTCGTCGTAAACGATCAACTGACCAGTGGATGACTGAGAATAGAATTAAGCCTCATGACGGTATATGGGGAACTGACGTACCAAAAGAACATAAACTCTGGACTGACGCATCAAAAGTAATCTTAGCTCTCTTCCCACAGTTAGGGGTAGGTAAAGTGATGCTACGCTTGGAGACTGTTGACTATAGATTCCAAGTGTGGGCAAATGCGTCTATAAAAGTAAATGAAGGCCAAAACCGAGAAATCAAGGCACTCCGCCTCATGGTGCTCCAAAACAGGATGGTATTGGACCTCCTGACTGCATCTGAGGGAGGTGTCTGTGTGAAAATAGGAACTACATGTTGTACTTACATCCCTGACGAGGTTAACACCAACATATCCACTGCCATGAATGTCCTGAAACAAATGCAATCTGTTATGAACAAAGACCACACGAATTCCTCTCTTGCAACACATCCCCTCGAAGGAGGAGGAACTGGCTTATCTAGTTTAGCACGCACATAAATTAAAAGCAAACATACCCATATAGTGTGCAAAGAACATTTAATGCCTACACACTCACGTTGCACAACATGTGAACATGCTTATATATGACTGTAATCACGTGCTGTTATGTAACCCCATATGTACAATAAAAGGTGCAAAGAGGGAAGTCTGATTCGGAGTTGGCTGATGCCAGGTGAAGAGCTTACAACTCTAAGACCCTGCACGGACTTCCCTTGCTGCAAGTAAAACTCAGATTTGGTGCCAAGCCTTGTTTTTGTCTGACTGTGGGTTTGATTCTTGTCCTATCAGCGCTATGTTACGGTTCTGAAACCAACAGTCATTTTGTTTCAGTATGGCTATCTTTGTGAGAACATTCACCGACATAATGCCCCTTACCCTAACCTCGTCTGTCACAACTAACTTCCCTAATTTAAACCTAATTCTAACCTGAACCCTGAAACTGGGTGTAACAGTGAGGAAATGTCCCTCCTGTGCTACTGTAGGTTCAGGCAGGCCTTGGCATCTCGTACTTCCTGGGTCACCCATTAAGCAGGGTATAAAAGCTGCACCAAATGAGCTGCTGTCAGGCTGCTTTTCCCTTCTGGTGTCTGAGTGCTACGTAAATTGCAATTCGTAACGATCTGGTAGGTGTTATTAAGGTTCAGCCTTGAAGTAAATCTTGACTGCTGTTGGTTACCTTTTGTTTGTTTTTACTCCGGACCCAGCTCCACAGGGAGGCCCAAACCAGGTGTGAGCCTGCCTAGACAGCAGAGGCATTTCACTATGTTGCAGTCTAAAAATTGTTTAAATAAACTTTGCAATCTTTAGGGAATCCATTGTCTCACTCCATTATTTTCCATCACTTGTGGATCTGTGGTTAGTTTTATCCAAAATCTGGTCTAAAAAAATGGTCTTCAGAGACAGTTGTAGAAGCGCACTACGCAGTTTAAATCTCAATGGACACAGAATAAAGAAAAAAAAAAACATTTTATTTTCTATTATTTTACTTTACAAAACAGTATACTTTTACAAGTTAGAAACAATCTTTGAGTAAATGTTTAATATATTTGTTTCATTGTGTACAAAGTGCATCATTATGAATCATTTAGTTTTTACTGTGAATAGAATCAGCACCTTTTTACAACTCTCAGATGCATAAAACACATGCACTACACCACACACATTCAATGTAATCTTTGCAGTCTCTTACTTTCAATGAAAACAAAAAGAAAATGCACCCCACCGGGTGACACATTTTTAATAGTCTGATCTTGATCTTACAGGTGTGTTGGAAGTCTCTCTGTCTGTGGTGTCTCTGTGGCTCATAGTCCCTCTGCTCTGGTAAGTCCAGCACACCTTTGACAGCAGTTTGCCCAGTGACTTCCTAAACTTCTCCCCTACGAATGCATAGATCACTGGATTTACGCAGCAATGAGAGAGCGCGATGATCTCAGCAAAGTCCATGGCATAGCTGATGGTTTTCGAAGCCTCGCAGGTGTTGAAGACTTCGAGCAGCTCCAGTGTCTGAAGGAAAACTGTGACGTTGTAGGGGATCCAGCATACCACAAACACACAGACTACAGTGAATATCAGCCTTACAGCTTTGTTCTTCTTGGAATTCCTGGACTTGGACAACACAAGAAGGATTTTCACGTAGCAGAAAATCATGATGGGAAGGCACACGAAAAGGCTCACTGTGTTCTCAAGGAAGTTTCTCAACATCTTCCAAAAATGCTGCCTAACCTCGGGGTAGAGGGGCTGGCACTGGGAGCTGTTTTCCTCTGCATCTATCTCCAGGGAGGCAAATATCACCTGCGGGATTGCCATGATGACAGATATTACCCAGATGATGATGCTGACCAAGGTTCCGTAGCGAAGTGTCCGGGCTCGCATTGCTGCCACAGCATAGACGATGGCCAGGTAGCGGTCCACGCTCATTAGAGTCACAAACAAGGTGCCACTGTAGAAACCTAACTGTTCGGAGGAGGAAGCAAAGTAAGACCAGGACGTTCCATGACATGACGTGACATTTGTCAGGATATGTGAGGCTTATAACACAGCCGACATTACACAGCAGCCGCTTCACACGTAGCCCGAGGACAGCTGTTGTTACCACAGACAGCATCTGTTATCAGCTCTTTGTGAATTCTATTCCAAATATTAAGTAGCCAAAGTTTGTTCAGTTCTGAGTCTGAAGTATGAATGAGTTGTTATTGTTTGTGTGCTAAATAATATAAAAACAGCCTCACCTGATAGATTCCTGTTATGAGTTTGCATAACACAAGGTTCTGGGAACTGTGGCCCCAGAGGGGCAGGGATACAGCCAATACCAGGTCAGACACAGACAGGTTGAAGAGGCATACATCTGTCATAGTTTTCAGCTTTATGTTCCGAAGGAGAACCCATAGAACGGTGCAGTTGCCTGTGAAAGTATTTCAAACCTTTAGTTGATATTTTGAGTTTCCTATTATTTCTGGTAGCATGTAATCTGACCATTGCATGATTCACCTGAAGCTAAACTGAGTTAAATTCAGAGTCTATAAATGTTGTAGTATGTGGCAGCGGTACATTCTTACACAAAAAAAACAACTTGATAAAGTAAAAATGAATAATAAATAATCAAATATACTCCTCAGAATGCCTTTTCACCATACCTAGTAGACTGAGACAAAACAGCATGTAGTACAAAACTGCCAAGACCATGGTGAACTCTGGACTGCTTCTCTGATAACAGGTGGCATTATAATCATAGTCAGACATCTCAGAGTAAATCAATGAGTCGTTCTCTGACGTGTTCATATTCCTGTGGGAGACATCAAAATATTTAGTCAGTAATACAGTTCAAAAGTGGTAAAAAAAAGTATTAAGAATGGTCTACTGTGGTCCATCATGATTATTATTTTTATTATAGAGAGAAAATATACAGAAGTAAGAGTGGCATCAAACTGTATTAGTAATTAAATGAATGCCTTAATTATCCTAAGTTAAATCAACTGATGCCAACCAGTAAAAATTAAGGGATATAAATCCCACACAGGTAATAACAATATTTAGTGCACCAAAGTAACAATTCCTGGCACCAAATGAACAAGTTGGGCAAACACAGGTCTAGCTCAAGTCTGGTGGGCATTTGTTTTGTCCTTCTTCAGAGTTTTACTCTTAGACCTTCAGTTCATCAATTAATAAAAAAGTGAAAACAGCACAAGAGACTTTCCTTCTTTTAAACTTCCTCAATCAGTTAAATTTGCTTTTCCCTCCCATTAGTCGTCGTTTACTTTTCTCAGCACCGTGCCATCTTCACTTATATAACAGGCATAATAGATAAATAAAAGAAGGTTTAGGAGGAAAAACAAGACCATAATGAACAATTCTGTTTTGATTTGAACAAAATGTATACAAAAAAATTAACACATGAAGCTTGTCTTCTTTATCCATCTTGAAGTGGCTGAATTATCAAAACATAAAGATTTTTCATCTACTTACTTTATAATGTAATCCTTTAACTCCTGATTCTATTTTCTTCTGATATTCAGAAAAATATTAAATATTATTTTCCCTGGAAGCAAAAAGCCACTCATAAATCTTTAAAAAAAAGAAAAAAGAAATCTTATATTTCTCCTTTTTATGAGACACACTGTTCCACCATCATGAATGAATGCCCTATTGGACATTTTGGAGAAATAAAAACTTTTTAAAAGGAAGAGATAGTTTTGAAATGTGAGGCAGTTCAGAGATATTCCTGGACTTTCCTGCCCTTTAAGTTGAACTTTTCAGAAACAAATCATCAGTTAGTGAGTCATGTCTGAAAGGTCTCTAACAAACATCAAAATTGACTGAAACTTTGGTGAATTCCGTATTAACTTCCCATTTGTGAATATAGCGTAATGTCTGCGCTACAAGTCATATTTTCAACTACCAGCCTAGAAGGCTTGTATGTTCATGAATATCACAAACTTCCTCCTAATCTGACCATAATCAAATTCATGTGCTACTTTAAACCACGTCAAACATTTTCTGTCACTATCAACATATACAGAACCACCTGCTATCGACCCTCACTTCCTGTGGCTGCCACAGTTTACGCACACACACACACACACACACACACACACGCACATCAAGCCTCAACTTCTCACAGGTTTTAGGTGTAGGAGGTGAATGAGATAAAGAAGTAAAGAACAGGTAAACATTTAGAAATCCAAATGTTAAAGTGCTTACCACATGCTTTGACAAAATAACTGCTCCTGAATTTGTGTTGTTGAATGGTGCACCACCATTTACATCATCCTGCCATTTGCATTGCATTCTTTTTGTGCCAAAGTTTGCTGCAGTGCTCATTTCTTGTTAGGTGAATTCTGGGTTTTGTCATTTCCTCTGCATTGTGTTCATCCTGCAGAGGTGTCAATGAGGTTTTCTGAGAAATGTCCCTGTATGCAGGAGGCACAGCAAAGATTGTAGGGGAATCTATATTCTAATGAGGACCTTTTCTCTTTTTCTTTGGTCTTTTCAAATATACCTCTGAAGAGATGTTTCTGTTCTTTTTTCTTTTCTTTTTTTTTGTCAAAACAGCATTTAGCTGAGCAGAAACTTCAGGCACTAGCACTAACTTGCTCAACTTAGATATGCTCAGATTTATTGAAATCTATATGTAGTCTATGTAACACACTAGATTTCCTGTGTTTTAGGACTGTCTTTAGGTCGCTCTGGAAGTGAAGGAAACACGGCAAATGTTTGTAGTTTAAAACAAGGAACTGAACTGCAATTTATTATAGTTATTAACACACGCACAGAAAATCAAGGGAACAACATAAAAGAAAAATCTTGTCAAATAATAACCCCAATACTGGTATTTCTCCCACAGTCAGTCAGTTTCAGTCTATTGTCTTTCAGTCTACTACCCAGGTAGTTTATGTCTGGAGGCTCTCAGACTAACTCTGATCTGAATCTTCTTGCTCGTCGGTGCTCCGGCAGGAGAATCCAAGAAGCCCAAATGCAGCTTCACCCACGGTGATCAGGTGATCAGGGGTCGCAGGGTCACTCAGCTCCAGCGCTCTGTGGAGGTTTAGTGGGGATCGCTGTCTCCATCACAGATCCATACAAAAAAAAAAATTGTTTTTAAATCTGCATACAGCAGAATTGAATATGATGTCAGTACTGTAATTTATAAACTCTATCGTTGGTGTAACAGTAAATGACCAGTAAAATAGTATTACACACACACACACACACATATATATATATATAATATTATTCACTATGGTCAATATTAACATATTTCACACACACATGTACTCATGTCTCAGTGACATCTGTCACTTACACCTAACAGGCATTATTTAAACGTCCACCGTTACTAAGCAACACACTCAACAGCTGTTCTCAATCTGACCCGTTTACTTCTGGCGCTAAAACCAGAAAATGACGTCATCGTTCCCGCTCGGCTTCAACAGGTCCCGACGCATTAACCCCTCAGCGCTTAGATAGCCCCGTCGGTCACATGTAGCGCCACAATCACAGATATCAATCCCGTAAAATAATATTCAACAACAAATTAATATTTACCTCCGACTGGTTATTTTTTTCTCTTCTCTCCTGATAGGTATCTTTAGCAGCCCAAATAAACAACTGTTTACAACTGTCCTCCTTTGTAGCTCTACAGCAAACGGCTCACCGGAGACTCTTCTCAGACTTAAAATAAACTTCTTCCTTCGGAGTCGGTCTGGTTAACGATCAAATAAATAAAGCTCCTCAAAAGCAGTGAGCAGAAATCAACCAAATGAGATTCTTCAGTGGTGTCGATCATGAGCTGCTGTTTCATTGGAGACATAAAGGGTCGTCTACCAGGAGAAGGCTTTGATCTCCCGACGTGCACGAGAGCTAATCAACAATTGCCTATTTTGATGTGCAACATCTCAAATGGCCTTTTTTTTTTAAATTTTTGTTTTACTATTTATCTTTTCCTGCATCATCTCAGATAAACATGAGAGGTTTTGCAATTTGTTTAATTTATCCTTAGCAACTGTCCGTGGCAGTGTCAACTGCAAACTAACCTTCACAAAAAAAAAAGAACAAACAACTTCTCCAAAACCACAGTGAACAGCTGGCTTTAGTAAGTGGAAGATGAGTGGTATAAATTCACGTCTCAAGAAAATGTAGGAGAGGAGATGACCGGATGTCAAACTTTAATAAACTCATCATTGCAAGTAACTTTAAAAAAAAAAAAAAGCACAACTTAAAAGATGAAACCTAAAAAATCAGCAACTGAACATTTAAGCTGAAATGTGTGAAAGAGATGTAAAATGGCAGTACAATTAATAACAGGAAAATAAAGAGAATGTAAGGATGCAATATAATGTACATATATATACACAAAAGTCAGGCATAAAACAATGGTAGCAAATTTGTTCCATATCAATAGATTGAAAACCATGACACATGATAAAGTTCCACCTCCGTAGCTTCAAATTACCATCACACATTTGAAGGAAAAAGTTTTTCCACACAAATGAAAAATAAAAAGTTGTAAAACAGTAGGTTTTTTTTTTGAATGATGTGTTTTTGCCAACTTGCTGGCTCATCAAGAAATGTGTCAATATGTTATAGGCACAGGCAAGCAAGCTTTGTGGTTACAGGCTGAGTTTTGTTTCCTACAATGTTAGCAGGAGTAGGAGGGGTATTGCAGAGAATTTAGAAAATACTTAAGATTATACAGTAGATGATGGTACTATCAAGTCACACTATGGAAATAAATGGCTACACATCTGAGACTTTATGGTCAAAATAAAATCCTTTGCAAATTCAAAGAACAAATAAAAATTCACAGTATGGAAATAAATCTGAAACACATCTGAAACTTTATGGTCAAAATAAAATCCTTTGCAAATTCAAAGAACAGATAAACTCAAAAGGGGCTCAGTGAAGCTTTTAAAGATGAGACATTGTTGAGTAACCCTGTCATGAGTGGAAAGTGGAAGTGAAAAACAAACAAACAAACCAACAAATCAAATGATTGCAACATGAACAATGCATGGTCTGCAGTAAGAGCAAGGCTAACGGGATAAAAAAAAAAAAAAAAAAATCATCTGCGGCCTCCTACATGATAAAAGTGAAAGTGACGTCAGAGGACCTTGACGCAACTGAGCTTTTCCTGAATGAGCTATCTGGAAAATTTCTGGTGGAGCCAGGCACCCACTGTTTCAGCAGCTGCGAGGCTCGTTTCATAAACTTCTGTCCCACAAAGGCGTATATGATGGGGTTCAGGCAGCAGTGAGTGTAAGCAAAGGCCTCAGTCACTGCTGTTGACAACCTTAGATTTCTGTCCCAGGTGCAGTTGTTTGGTATTTTATCTTTAGACTGCAGGAACTTCAACAAAAGGGAGATGTTATATGGGGCCCAGAACAAGAAGAAGACAAACATTATAAACATGATCAGCTTGACTACGCGATGCTTCTTTGCAGTCCTCATGTTCACCAGTATGGGGATGATCCTCGAATAGCAAACTACCATCACCAACAAGGGAATCACAAGACCCAGAACATTTGTTGTAACCACGCTGTACTGTTTCCAGTCTTCGTTTTTGGGGTTGTAGGAACATCCCTGCCCGTAAGAGTTATTTGTCACCGTTGTGAAGATGAAATCCGGCAGAGAGATGAACAAGCTCAGCATCCAGACAAACAAGGTTAGAGCAATTCCTGCCTTTATTGTGCGATATCGTGCCAGCCTGTGAGCGTGCATGATGACCACGTAGCGGTCCAGCGTCATGGCGACCATGAAGAAGATGCTGCTGAAGAAGCCGGACTGGTGGGAGCCAGAGACAAAACGGCACATAAAGTCTCCGAAAGGCCACTGTGTGACAACAATGTAGTGAGTGTAGAAAGGCAGCGTGAGGACAAAGAGGAGGTCGGAGACAGCCAGGTTGAAGAGGCAGATGTCTGTCAAGTTGGTCTGGTTGCGGTGCTTCGCCAGGACACACACCACAAGGCCATTACCTTGGGAGGAAAAGAACATTTAAATCCTTCAGCTCCATACATTAGTCTACATGTAAAGTTATTGACACAGTCACTCCCCCCGCCCCCCTCTCTCTCTCTTTCGGTTCTCTGTCTGACACCACTGCTCACCCCCCCCCCCACACACACACACACACACACCACCACCACACACACACACACGCACACACTCCACACAAACAATTCAAGTCTTCTCCCTGAATTTATATTATGAGCAAGATGGGGACTTCCTGTCTGTTCTAATTAGGAGGAAGGTCCTTGCAATGAAACAGACTTGTGTCCTCACATTGTACATATAATACGAACACACACACACACTTACCTATGAAGCCCAGGATGAAAACCAAACTGTAGAGAGTGGCCAGAAACGCCCTGCTAAAGTTCTGCGTGTCGACATAGTCGCAAGGACTGAAGGTTACACTGTCTTCATAGTACGATGAATAATCAAATATGGCAGTGGCATTTATGTCTTCATCTGCGGAGAGAGGTTTTTCTTGTAATTCCAACATTTACAACATCACACCTTATTTTAAATATACAGAAACAGTAAAGAGACTGTGTATAAACGGCCATGTTGCCTGTAGACATATGCTGTTGGTGGAGGAGAATGGATTTCGGTTCGGGGCGCTTACAGCATTAAGTAAAAAAAAACAAAAAACACTCAACTGTACTCACGGAGTACAGGGAAAGAAAGAAATGTTCCTCTCAGCTCCACTTGGCGTAGTTTAAAGGCAGATATCTCTGAGATGGAAGTCTCAAAACATAAATAAGACTAAATGATAAACCAAATCAATCTGCAAAAAAAAAGAGCAAAACTATCTGCATGGTTACCACTGTCAGTCAGTCGATAATGGAGGTTATTATGCCACCTGCTGGTTGTCCTTCGTAATTTACTCCCCTTTTGCAAACATTTGTCCTGCATTAATCTACAAGGGTGTTAAGATTATAACAAACGATACATCACCATTGTAAACACCAGCGTTAAGATGGGACGTGTCAGGCTGTCACCTCACTATACATCATCATACACCTGACTATTTCAGCTGGTGCACGGACAGTTGCTGTTCCTTTTGGTCTGTTTGCTTATGGATCTTTTTCTATGTGTTTACGGTGTGTTCCACATATTATTTATTTTACATTAGTTATCGTTATATTGTCTAGCAAATGTAGTAAATAAAGGACCATTTGTGATCATACTTTTCTGTATATACTATAAGGTACTTTTATATATATGTATATATATATATATATATATTTCTCTCTTCCAAACAATGAACCCAAAACTCCAAATCTGAATTAATGCATTTAGCTTCTAATCATGACAGCAGTGTAATAAGCCTTAAACACCACACATTAAACCAAAAATATATTTAACAGGTCTGCAAAACATTGACCTATAAATATTCACAAATTAGTGTGATTGCTCAAAAGTATTCACCTGACATGGTGATATCTCGGTGATGCTCTGTGATGCAGTTCAAAGCTCTGGATTGATGTGATATCCTGAAATGTACAGTGATGAACTAACTGACTAAAAGTGATCAGACCCCTAATAATGAGAAGCAAAGCAACAGAGATGTTCTGTAGCTTCCTGTAAGTTCCCCAGTGAGATCGTTATCAGGAGCCACATTTCACACCTATAAGCTTGCTAGTAAACACAAAGATGAACAAAACAGCAAACACAAAGATGAACAAAACAAAAAGCTTGTACTAATATGGTCACAATTATATCATTATTATCACAATTATATCATATATTTTAACAGTATTGATTTATCCAAAACGTTAAGAGTTTGTACAATTGTGTGTTTTCTCACTGATTATGGTAATTCAAGCTCTTATTACTTCTTTCTTTCTTTCTTTTTTATTTGACAAATATTTACTCCTACAAAAAAAGTTAGATTTAACCAGTTTATAATTACTCAGAAAAATGAGGAGCGAGTGATTGCATGTTCAAGTCCGTTTTGGTGATGGGATACTTTGTTTGGTTTGTTTTTATTGAGACAGTATATAACATTAGTTCAATGTTTGTTCAGAGATTTCTATTTAGTTGCTTGTATTACAGCAAAAACAAGGGATCCCTATCAAAAGCCTGTCATTTCAAAAGGATGTTGGTGAAATTGTTGCACTTTTTATACTGAGTCCACTGTTTTGGGCCATAATCAGTCACCTTTCAGTGATTTCTTCTTGTTTCTGCTTTATTTATGTTTTCTTGATTCACGTTTGTCTTCATTTATTTCATGCTGCTCATCTCTGCTGACTATCCTGTGTTGAACCCAGCGGTTTAACCCTTTTATATACCGTTTCCAGGTTTAATCTTGCGTGAACCCCAGTTTTGGGATAAAAACGTGCCACATGCTCTATGAGTGACCTCTTGTGGCGGAAAATCATATCGCAAGTTCCGCAGCAAAACAAGGTAGCACAAAGCATGCCGGGAGACAAGTTTTGAATTCTCATCAGCATTTCAATGAGGCATTATCATGGATGAACATTATGCATTCAAGCTTTGTTTAAATTACGACTCAAACTCTCGTATGTTCTATGTAAACCTAACAAAGATCCCCTTCACCACCACCACAACCAATAATAACAATAATAATAATAATAATAATCATAATAATAATAACCATCATCATCATAATGCCTCTGAAATTCTAAGCATATCACAATATGTCACCGCTGGAGTATTTATCTCATTGCTGTATCTATTTATTTTGTCTGTGCTATGTTTATGTCGGTATTGTTGTGGTGTGGTGAATGGGGGCCAATTGTATATCCGTGCCGTTGCTCTCCAGCTGGCGCTCAATGAATTCCCGGTGAGGATGATTGACGTGAGATCTGCTGACGAAGGCGGGCTGGAGAGAGCAGCAGCAAAAAACACAGGAAATGACGTAAATCTGCTTTCTCAATAAAAGAGAGCAAATTCAACAGGCGTTTACGGGGGGCAGTTCTGGCATTTTAGGGAATACAATGTGAACTAATGGAAAGTAACGGCATTAACAATGTTATATTTTTGATAGTTTATACATCTCGCGTATGTCCTCTATATCGGCATGTCAAATATTAAAAAAAAAACACAGGTCGGATGGGAAAACATGAAATGCGAGTTTATTTACGAACTCTTATTCTGAAACAACCTTCCGGAAGTTCTATTAAAATTCCCGTGGGCTTGATAATGATCCCAGAGGAAGTCAACCGGGAGGAGGAGGAGGAGGGAGGAGGGAGCTAAGATTATCAAGTGGATTTGACAAGTCACTCAGTGCACGAGAACGAGTCAGTAGGACTTGTTTGGACTGAAGTAAGTTTGACTGCAAGGTGTTGGACATGTTTGGACTCTCGTGTCGCAGTTAGTCTTCGCGGACACTGTGCGGCCGTTAGTTTCCAGGTCACAGTGGACGGGCATCTTTACGCACTGTCACTTGTTGGGCTGTTATACGGTGAGCGGTTGCTCTTTTCTTTTTTTTTTCTTCACATAAACTTCCCGAGAGGGAGATGAGAGAGGCTTTGCAAGAAAGCACGTAGTGAATGAGTTTGATTTTGATGCGTTAACTCGCAGGCGATGGTATATATTGGATTTCCACGGATTTGTTTTTATTTATTTTTTTTAGGTGCCCCCAGCTCGAAGTCGTCGCTAATCTGACGTTGGATATCCCGGCGATGACAGAGTCCTCCAAAGCGCCTTCAGGGTAAAGTCTTCTCAGAAACTCTCTGTTTTCTTCCTTTAACGGGTTACGCGGCTTGATACGAACTTTCTGACGCGAACTTTCTAGTTAATTACGTTAATTTCAGCTCTGAATTTGCTTCGGCTGTTTCCTCAAAATGAACGTTAACCATCTTATTTTATTTTAATTTTTTTTTAGTTTTCGCTCCATGTCTATTGTAAAATGCCATAACAATGGGCTCTATTCCTTTATTTTTTTCCTCTATCTTGCCATTTTGTGACACAATGTAATATTTCTGGTAAACTATCGCTGTGTGTTAATAAGCGTTTTACTCTGTCAATACAAACACTGGGGATTTAATTGGGGTTACACTGATTTGATTTGCAGCCCATTCAAAATTGGTGATGACCGTCCAACGCAACACTTTTACAAAGCATGCTGCCTATAGTCGGTGCTGACGACAGGGAGAGTGTTCCAGCAACACACACACACACACACACACACACACACACACACACACACACACACACACACACACACACAGAGAGAGAGTAAACAGAAGCAAAAATCTGTTTATTTAACCATGTGTTTGGTTGGTAGAGGAAAAAAACAAAAGTGTTGGTGGGACAACAGCAGTAACAAACTGCTGTCAACATACAATGTCTTTTTTTTAAATTTTTTTTTAATGTGTTGTTTGGTCTGTTAGCAGGAGTCTCTTTAGTCTTTTCATTAACATATGATTAGTACGCCTCTTTCACAGCTTGTCTTACTGGGACACTTGAATACAGTCATGCATTTCCTCTGGTCAAATGTTAACTGTAAAAATGACATTTTGCCTAAAGTCAACAGGTACAGCGGTGCCTTTTTGTCTTTGCTACATGCTGTGAGAGCTTATGAGCAAACATCACCTGATCACCTCGGCAAACAACTTGTTATTATCGCTGATTGTAAATTTGAAAGCCAAAATATGCTGCTGTTGAGAGCAGTGTCCATACAGTACGATGGCAGATTTGTCAGTGGGAAGTGCTCTTGGCTTTTGACATGTATTGTGTTGTGAAGGGTTATTAATCCTAAATACAGTCTAGCTAATGTCTGAATAGTTTGATCTATAAACAGAAAATGAGTGTAATGATATCTTTTGAGAGCAGCTCACTGACCAGGAATGACCCTACTTCAGCATCATTATGTGGTACTTGGACGCTAGTTATGGTAGTAACCGTGCATTAGAGAGTCAGCGCTGCTGACTTCATCAGTTCTGAACACAGGCCAGAAATTAGACGTCTCGTTCGTTTTATCCATCATGCGTGAACTGATCATGACCGTGTGGACAATGCCATCTTCTGTATGTAGCAGCAGATATGCTGTAAAAAAGTGGGTGTTCTTCAGCGAGAAACGGTGTTGACGATGTGAATAAAGGTTTGGTCTTTTGCTCCTCTGATCTTTAAAGTAAAGGTCCCTTTAACCAGATACTCTTAATTACAGTGATTTCAGACACTCAAGAGCTTTTTGGCCAAATTACAAAGTACACTGGTCGCCGAGTCAGCTGGCAGGAGGACCGAAATGCCTTTTTATCCGGTCAGTGTGTGTGTGTGTGGCATTTCTCTCCACATAAACTACCATGACAACTCCTTTTGTGTTGTGATCTCGATTTCGTCATCACACGGGGAGCAGCTACTTTACTGCACAGTGCGGCCCTAATGAAAACCCAGCTCATTAAAAACACATTATTATCACACCTCACACCTCACGGCCGCTGAGCAGACAAACGAGGATGGAAGAGACTGTTCTTTTGAGAGGAGAGAAATACTTTTGTCCCTGCCCTCTGAAATCTGAGCGCTACGGTGCACAAGTGTGTCTGTGTGTGTGTGTGTGTGTGTGTGTGTGTGTGTGTGTGTGTGTGTGTGTGTGTGTGTGTGTGTGTGTGTGTGTGTGTGTGTGTGTGTGTGTGTCTGGAGAGCCGCAGCGTGTCCTTCAGGAGTGGTAGAAAGGTAGCCTGAACGAAGCCTTGGTTCTGAGCTTTAAAAACCTGCAATTAAGCACAGCGACAAAAGTCAACTTCCTCTGTTGCCAGATACAGAATGATTTCCCAGAGTGCACTGAGGTCAAGATTATCCAAACTCCCACCCAAAATCTGGCAACGTGCTTCCTCAAAGGCAAACTGTATTTAATTAAAAAAAAAAAAAAGCCTCTTTGTTTGGGATGTATCAATGACACATGATTTGGTGGGTGAGAATCTGCTCCAGGAGTTGTGTTTACTCCTTGGTACGAGTTGGAGCATCGTGCGTGTTCATTTGGACGAGTCCTCTTTCTTAAAGTCTGCAGCATACACAACAGTCTTAATTAGCACACTGGTGTTTTCCTCTACATGTCTGGACCTGGTGTGTTCGTGTGTGTCTGTGAGTGACTGCCTATGTGTTTGTTTGTGCTGAGTGAGGTTTAGCCCAGAAGATTCATTTAATGTGTGTTTTTTTTTAAATTTTTTTTACATGGTCTTAATTTTAGTATCCACTCCCACAGAGGCAATTAGGAAGCAACAGACTAATTGAAATAAATGGGAGACCAATTAATAGGGAATCACTCAAACAAGTTCTAAATTCACAGCATTCCTCCATTGTGTCTTCAAATTGTTTTACTGAGCTGTTTGAGGTTTAATAGAAATTGTGTGGTTTTCTGTGTGTCTGCTTTTGGAGGCGCAATCTTGTATGACATCTGAACCTTGTGAGTTTTGGTCACAAGGTTCGGTCCCCAGCACTGATCATCCACCGTCGTATTTATTGCCACTTGTTGCCAGGCAGGCGTAGAAAAATATAAGAGCCTCACCACCATCCATATACTGATTTGTGCAGCCATCTGCTTCACTGTTGGTAGGTCGCACATTTTATTTTTTAATGCGTTTGTTGTTTGTGGCACAGTTTTTTTTCGTTTCTATTCAGTTTTCAAAGACAGATTTCACTGATAAATGCAGTATGTAATTACAAATAACTGTCCTCAGCACACGCCCAGAGATAACTACCGGCTTCCAAACGGTCCCGTCTCTGTGCACGTGCATGCCCGTGTGCACGTCTGAGTGTGGAGGGAGATCAACAGCGTTCACTGGCTGCAGTGTAAGTGGTCATTATTGTGAAGCCGTGCCCTCTGGACTAAAATATCAATCTCACTATTTGCATTGTATTTGAATGCTATGTGTTTCTTTCAGACCATATCGTTTCTTAGAATACTCAGATAGAGCAAGTAAGATAATATTACTGTATCTTTGATTGCTGTGTCTTTTCCCAGCTGGCCTCTCAAATATATATTTAGACAGATGCAGATGTAACTTTCCAACCTATCCACCCTTCACAAAATCTGTTCTATGTAGAAGATTAAGGTTGATGTGGTCAGCCACCACTGTTGGTCAGCACTGCTGACGAAGGGAGTTCCCTCTTTTTTCCTCTTACACTGGAAGGCTATTCTGTATGTACTTTCAGCCAAGAGGAAAGTGTGTGTATGGCCACGGCTGGATATTTAGGTTTATTTTTATGATGGGTTAAATTGAGCTCTTCTGAAAGTTGAGAGAGTGTACTTGAGGCATTGCGTTGTTGGCAGTGGGACAGAATGTATCTGCTAGTGTCTGCATCCATTTCACAGGCCATCCTGTTTTAGATAGAGAGGGTGTGGATGCAGCTTCCACAAGTTTGTTCTGTAACTATAACGGCTTGACCAAAGCACGCTGACTGAACCTATTGGAGCGAAGTCTAATAATAGATCAGGGTATGGCAGAAATACAGCAGAAGACTTGCTAATATAGCCTAGGGTTCTTTATGCATGCATGTTAAATAGTTAACTTATTAATGAAATACTAAAAGTGCTATCATTTTCACAAACGATGTTGTGGCTAGTGATTTTAGTAGGAGTTCATAATAAGGCCAGCCACAACAGGATGTTATTATTGGGTCCTTGGTCTGTGTTCAGATAAAGCAGTACTGGTGCTCTGAATATGTTTACTCCAAGACTCTGCCATGATATGCCCGTAACATTTTAAGACTGTATTTATAGACCGCCGTGCTCCTTAGGTCCCACTATCGACTACACGATCCACTCTGTTTTCTGCCGTTTGCCAACCTGAGTCCCCACTGTGCAAAAGCACTGGCAGACACCTTTTACAACAAAGTACTGCCCTTATATTTGACAGTGTCAAGTATCTACAGTAGTCTGTATCTGTCTCCTATGATGCAGCTGTTACAGGCTGCTCAGGTTTATTTCTGGAAGCCTGCTGTCATCTGTTAGTCACTGTGGTATGTGTGTTTGTCAGAGAGGGAAGACAGACGGACTGCATGTGTGCGAGTGGATGGAGCGATGGATTCCTCTACTCACCAGCTGAAGTGCCATAGCAGCGCGATCGCCTGATAAAGCAGGGGTGCGACAGCGCACAAGAGGTGATGGGTTTTCACATTTGTAACCCTTTGTGCTGCTTGCTTGTATCTTGATTACAGAAAAAAACAAAGGGAAAACCACTTGGTGTCGATGATTTAGCAACAGGTGAACTTTTCGAGTTAGTTTCAAGTTATTAAACTAGTATAAAGTGTCAGCAGGGAACACTTGCACATTCCTTATTTATGGCATTGATGCCTTGAAGGCATGTCTTTCTATTGTAGGCCATCAATGAATGCAAAAAAATAGTTTTTTTTTCTATAAATGCTTCATGTAGTGGTAAAGAATTCATTAACAATATTTCAAGCTTAATTTTACCAAAGCTTTAAAATAATTGGTGTTATAATTTTTCATATCAAAGGGATCTTGGGAGCCTACAGTAAAAGCTGTACCAACAATATCTGTAAGTAATATAATAATAATAATAAGTACATAATAAGTGCAAACATAAGTGTTTTTCTTCTCTCCAGCAGGGAGCTCTCTCTAAATAAACATGCAGCTAAGGGAATAGAGAACAGACTAATTATTATTTCCTGCTGTTCTGCTTCTACATTCCATCTCTCCTTCCTCTCCTCTCGAATGGGGGAGTCCACCCATCCACCCTTTTCTGTTGCCTTTGTTCACGTTCTCCATCTGTAGGAGGCTTCGTGCCACCTGAGATTCCCTCTTACCATCCTTTATTATCCCTTCTTCCCCTGCTTTAGGTCTGTTTGCCTCCCTGGAGTACAGTGAAAATCCCAGCTGGTAACTTGTTTCCAATGTAAATTAAAATGAAATGTACCGTGTATAGCCTTTAAAAGCCGACCATTGAAACGGACATCATTTGGGTTCTTGTGTAGATCAAAGCTGATAACTGGATCCAAAATGAGTTCTCTTATTACCCGAGCGCAGAGATGTCTGTTTTTTATACTGAGAGCTATCAATACTACTTTTATTGATGCCCCTCAACAAATACACTTCACTCAACAAAAGATGGCTGGAGATGACTTGGAGGAAATGGGCAAAATGTTTTGAACAACTGAAAGCCATCGCCAAGGAGTATTTCCAGAAGAACAGAAATAGTCTTTGGCAGAACTGTCACTCATATTTGTTCAAATAGGGGAAGATATACATGTTTTTTCCAGCTGCGCAGACAGTGGGGTAGGGCGCCTTCCTGCTCCTATTTCTGGAGATTTATTATTGTCCTGGAACATGTTTTGTGTTAAACTGTTACCGCATGCCTCTTTGTCAATGGTCACAAGTGGACAAGATGACTGTATGTGTCAAGAGAGGAGATGATAGGAAAGAGGAGGAGAGGACTGATAGAGTGGAGTGATGTTACAGTAGGTGGAGTTCACTCCTTTAGGTGTGAAATAGATACTCCTGAATTATTGGTTGCTGACTCAATCTGAGGTCATTGCAATACAAACCGGTTGTAAAACCAGCAAATAACTGTAAAGGATTGTAAGCAACCTAATTGATCCCAATGAGTAACAAATCATTTAGCACCTGAGGTGTGGTGCCTTCTCATCTCCCTTGGGTTATTATGTTATTGTTACTGACTCTGCACTCCCGTTGATCAGACTGTGCAGAGCTCGATTGTGGTTATTTTACTGAAGGTTGCACCTAATAATGAAATCAGGTTGCCCCCAACTACTATATGTTTTCAGGAGTAATGTATTCTTATTTTAAATGCTGGGGCTACATATAAACACCGCGGCGTCCTTACAGCTGCTTCATTGTATGACAGCTCATGAGTCAGGTTGAATATTTTGAGCAAACCAGCTCCAGTATCAAAACATCTAGTCACTCCAATCTGAGAACATCTGATGATGTCTGCAAAAAAGTGTGTTAAATAAGACATTAGCTACAACAGTTGTTGAGTTGTATAATTTTAGGAGCTGTTCTGATTTCTAGTCACAGTATATTATAAATGATATTAAAATTATTGTGGACAGGGTGTTTTCTTAAAATCAGACTCGGCAGGTTATAGAATGTATCATTTAATAGTATGGAAGTAAATACTTGCATGTGCAACTTGTAATCTGGTTTACGCTGACATTAGACAAAGCCTGTATATATACTTATAGTTGCACTGTTTTAACATTTATTCCTGCTTATTTTGTGTTTGAACACTTTGCATCTACAATAAATTATAAATGCATCCACATATGTTTAAAAAAAAAAAATTATGTAGGAACTAATAACATCTCCAAACAATCAAAGTAAATTTGATGGCAAAACTTTGCAGAAAATCCGAGATTTAAGAATATATATTATGTTTAAATGTTCTGCATTTTTTTAGTTGTCTGTAGTCACAGTGTTGGTAAGGCTGTGAATACAGAGCTGGCATTATCAGAGTCAGTTTACTTGGCACTGCTGTGGGGTGGGGTTTTAACCACATGGCTAGTAATATGAGCATCAGGGCATATGCTGAATTAGGAGCTTGTGTGCCTAGCAACAGCAAACAAATGCTTTACTGGGGTCACATGTCTGCATATGTTGTATTCCAAAAAGAAAAACCTTTCACACTGTCCTTCTCTTTCTTTTCCTTTCCTTCTGACCATGTTCGTTTGTGCTTCTGTGGGTCACTCACCCTTTCTGTGCATCCAAATCCACAGCTGCTACGAAACTGAAGTCTGCTCTCTTCTGTAGTCAAGTGGTGTAAATATAGGTTGCCATAGGGACGCCATGACATCCAAGGGCTATGCTGGCGACGTAGCAGGATAGTGTGTGTGTGTGTGTGTGTGTGTGTGTGTGTGTGTGTGTGTGTGTGTGTGTGTGTGTGTGTGTGTGTGTGTGTGTGTGTTTGAAGTATGAGGGGAGTAGCTGAGTGTCCGGGATGCCAGTAATTCACACTGTGTCCAACTGTGACTTTGATTGTAATGCGTGTGTATTTGTGATAACGTGTAAGTGGCTGGCGTGTTCTTGAAGCGGATAATACACGCTGACTTAGGTGATGTACTCTTTACTCGTGTGTCTCCTGATTAGTATTCCATGTGTACAAGATGTATTTTCTTTCTCTTGTACTTTGTTGTCAGCAATATGACTGAAAGAAGGAACCATTTTTTTTTTTTTTTTTTTATAAGTTCTATTCATCTTGTGGTTTTTAATTCATTTTTTTCTTGGTTTAATTTTCTGTCGACTACTAAACTTTATATGGGACTTTTGGGTTCAGTGTCTTGTTCAAGGTTGAATAGAGCTGAGGGTTCAAGCCCAGGCATCGAACCACTATCATGGTTGTGATCAAACCATCAGCTTTGAAATTGAGACAAAAAAATGTTGGTAGAAGGGGTTCTACCAACTTACTGCTGCGTTTTTTGTTATGAAACTGTCTTTTAAAGCCATCAACAGGAAATGAAAGATTCCTTCAAAGAGCTCATTTATCTTTAGGAATTTAGACTCTCCAACAACTGCTTTAATTACAAAAGGATAGGATAGATTAGATCTGTAACACCAAGAATCCTGTAGCTTTTAGAAAAGGATGTGGTTGATATGGTGTGTGTGTGTGTGTGTGTGTGTGTGTGTGTGTGTGTGTGTGTGTGTGTGTGTGTGTGTGTGTGTGTGTGTGTGTGTGTGTGTGTGTGTGTGTGTGTGTGTGTGTGTGTGTGTGTGTGTGTGTGTGTGTGTGTGTGTGTGGGTCAAAGGCAGTCAACTTCCGGTAGAGTACAACTTGTCAAAGAAAAGGTCTTGCAGTACAGAAGAAATTGTGTCTGTCAATTTGTTAATTAAATATACAGTGGAACAGGTGACTTTTTATTTTATTTTTTATATCAACTGTAATTAAAAGCCTTCGAGTCTTTATTTTCATCTATTGTTTAGATGCTCAGAATGCATAAAGTGTTATAGTGAATATAAGTCAATCGGCGCTGTGTTTTTGGCCTATTAATCCTCTCCATTCCCAGTCGGCTGTGTTCATTAGTGGATACTACATCATTGTTCCAGTGATCCTGTTGTAGCACACAGTACTGACATCTGTCTGTCTGTCTGTCTATCTATCTATCTATCTATCTATCTATCTATCTATCTATCTATCTATCTATCTATCTATCTATCTATCTATCTATCTATCTATCTATCTATCTATCTATCTATCTATCTATCGCAGTGACTTTCTCACTGACAGACTTATTGACTTCATGAATGTTTGGGGCTCTGCCTGCTGCTTTGACTCACATTTTCTTTGAGTCTTGAGGTGTAATGATATAAAGCCTTTAACATGGCAGTACATGACTGACCACAATGTATCAGACCACTGTTTGGTGAGGGTTGTGCTGACAGAGCACAATTGAGTGCTTGCACTAATATATTCCAATGTTTTAATAAGACCTTTGAGAGTGGGAACGTTTTAGGCTGTGTTTCCATGGCTGGGATAAATACAGTCTCTGACATTTCTTTCCCCAGAAAAAAAAAAAAAAAAAAAAAATAGATAGTCTGTAGTGCGTCTGAGCAGTGTTATGCAATTTAACTTTTCACAAAACAACAGTAATTTGACTGTGACGTACACGGATTTACATACATGTATTTGCATGTTGGCAGTGATCTTTCCAAAACTGTATTTTGAAGAGCATTTCATTTTTGCTTACAGCCTGAAACGATCTAACACCTTACGCATTTCTCAGAATTTGATATAGATATATATATATATATCAAAATACATGTTTCATGGTTTTGATGTCTGCCGGTGTCCATGGCAACAATAAAGGAAAACTATGATGTGAATAGTTGTGTTCAAACTTTGGACCACCAGGTGTAAAGTGTAGTAGCTGTCAAAGGTTCCTGGTATCTCCAACTCTGGAACTTTCACAGGTAATGTGAATTGTATTCCTCGACATGGCAGCTCATAATTAAGACTTAAATTTGATGTGAAGGTGGCGATATTTAATTCTGAATATATATATATTTTACTGCCATGTACTGCCATGTTATATTTCTTTATATATATATATATTTTTGTGTGTGTATATATACACACACACACACACACACATATGTAAACACTGAGACTAATCTGTTTAAGAGGTTAGCACACTGACAGCATAACATAGTGACTGGTAGGCTGTGTGTTTCCCTGCACACCATTTCAATTGCTTACTCTTCACCGACATTACCGGTGAAGTTTCATCAGTTAAAACAGATATATTTAATAGTATTCCACGGCAGGCAAAAATGTCATGTTTACATTCTTCGCCAAAGTACCCGTTTAATACTATGCCTAATATGTTGCCTATAGCTGTTCCCTTCAAAGTAAGCAAACTAGTCCTCCAACAGTTTGGTGTACTGTATTTGATCTAAACTGTGGATCCCCGTTTATAGCTGCTCACATGCTCTCCTTGTTGTTTGTACCAGACCACGCGAGTCTGTAGCACCTTTGGCACCTTGGTATCTATTTATAGATTCTTATGGAATGAGAGTTTTATATTTATGCCATGTTGTTTATCATTTAGAATGATAAAAAAGAGTGAAACACCTTCTGATCTGTAAAATCAAAGAATCGTTAATTGGAATATCATGAATATCTTAAGCCTGAATGAACAACTAAGTGTTTCTGTCAAAAGAAAAGCTGATTTAATAGAGGCAAGTGAAAGAAATATATGTTGTTTAACGGTGTTAAGCCAAGTGGAAGGAACTGAGTGTTTGTGAAAGGTCCATTCCTAATCTTTCCTGTGTGTGCGTGAGGGCCCATTTGTAACTCAGTCCCTGTAACAGCTCTGCACTTACTGCCCCCCTGTGCCGAGCAGGGTTTCCTGCTTTTCGTTCCACTCTTCTCCTTTACTCTTCCACTCTTTCTCTGTTTACGCTCATTCTAACACTGTGGGAGACCAGGCTTTTCCTAAAGGAGTCTTTTGTGCATGTTCGGGAGAGGAAAAAAGAGAGAGAGAGAGGGAGAGTGAAATGTTCGGGTGAGACAAACGGCAAGCGAGAGGGAAAGGAGGATACTAGCTGACTGTGTAGGCCTGGCCGGGGCCCAGTCCCGCAGTCCCACAGAGACCAGTTCTGTTTACCTTCAAAGGCACAGACTCAACAGGAATATACAAACATCTCGCATATTTACGGGGCTCTATTTTGCTCTTGAAAATCATTTTCTAGTGAGCAAACCATACATTTTGCGAGTGCACATTTAGCCGGGCACTAATTAGAAATGATCTGCACTATGATTTGACTTAACCAGATTATCACCATTGATGTTAAACCCTTAAGTATAGTCTGTCATTTGCATGATGCATCCATTGAAAAGCACTCTCGGCATTGCACAATGAGTCATTGACTCTATGGGTCACGCGGGTGACCGAGTTAGTTGATATACGTAGCTGTTAATGGTTAACTTCAGCCAGGTTAAGAGTCCGCTTGCTGTGCTCGTGCAATCATCTTTCGCCATGCTGCTCTTGCCGTCACACCGGGCAGTCGCACCTTGAAGAACACTGGATCGAACAACGCTGGATCACAAAATTCATAAACGCGTGCACACGTTCTCTCGGAGAGCGTGCCGAATCCCTTGGAACAGGATTTGTACACGTTGTGATATATCACACCGTCGGGACACTTAATCAGCACAAGGAGTGTTTCTGACGTGAGTTTTTCTTTTATTATCAAAAGGCTAATATTTGCAAAGAGGGAGTGTGTGCAGAAATGTGTGCTATAGAAAAGCTATTTGTTCTCGTTGAGAGGATGAAGTGTTTGATTTCAGTCTCGTCAGCTGTCTCCGTCAGGCTGAGTACAGTTTATGTTGAGCCCACGTCGGACGTACAGATAGCGCTGTCTTGCTGGCATGTCATTGACATCTCTGTCATGTGTGGGTGTGGTTTGCATTCATGCCTATTTTTTTTTTTTTACGTTTTATTTAACACACCAAATAACGTAAGGCCTGCACCTGAGCACAATAAATACGTTACAACTCCCTACAAAAATACAAACCGTTCATGTCAAATTTTCTCAGAAGGTTGTACTTGTTTTCACAAAACATGCGACTGTGTCAACTGAGGCAACCTGATATTCACATTTTAGTGTTTGTTGATTATTTTTTTTCACGTATTCAAGAGATCAAATCAAATCTGATGAGGGGTGTTGTTTCTGGTGTAGTAGGGCATTTCCCTCTGTTTAAATCAGTCGTCGATTATGTGGCACAAAACTACGAGTTAGAGAATCTAGGAGTGATTTTTAGAGAAGGCGTTATCAGACAATATTAGTTTTATTCAGAGGAGTCTCACAAACAGCTGCTCAGTGCTGGGTCATCTCGACAACAAAAATGATCCTCATCAGTATCTGTAGACTGTTGCGTAATCTAAATGAAGAGAGAGGTTGTGTCACAACCTGAAGTCCTCATTTGTATTCGGGCTGCTCCTGAGGTGATGGCAGTGGGTTGTATTCATTTGGCTGTCATGTTGTGTAACTAAGGCGGAACTCAAGAAAACCAAGAATGACTCGGAAGAAGCAAAACTATTTATATATCATTTAATTTGTTTCCCTAAGAGTTTATAAGTGAGTCAGAAGGTTGAAAATGTTGCGTTTTGTTCAACGGAGGACATATTGTTTCATTACTGGATGTAATAATCAAGTACACTATATGAAATAAATGCTTATCCCCCCCCCCCCTAACATACTGTACTGTATGTGGAAAACGTGGTAATATTCCCTTTTGTCCTTGTGCAGGAGGAGAATGAAGGCACATGCCCCACCTCTGCCACAGGTGCCTCAACCTGCACCACGCCACATCTTCAGGAACTCTGTACCTGATGGGGGAGGAGGGACATCAGGCATGGACGCCAAGGAAAACATACTGAGGCCAACTGTGGATTTACAGTTAACCTTACCACAGGGATACCAGGCTTCTGTGACTGAGGATGGAAGGTGAGAGGAAAGAGAGGGCAACACAAGCATATATTTAATCACTCTGTTTTTAAGTTGCTTTTCTTCGGTGTGCCTTATTTTTCCTTTGCATTTCTTTGTAAAATGTGTGTTTTGTTCATGCATCCTGTGTTGTTTGAATATACGATGTCCATACATCCACATCTATACAGCATGTTAGAATTCATATCGATGACTATAAAGTTAGTTTATGCTTAATTGAGCAATACGTTTCTATGAGTGGATGGTCAGTCTCGAGACAAACAGTAGGACACCTGTTTGTTGCTGCTCAGTCTGTTTTGCTTGTTGCCGTGTGAGTGGGGCCCCATCAAGGGGTCCCATTCCCCGCTTCAACACAAGCTTTGTCCCAGAGAGACGACGGCTGACCCGCTAAAGCTCCATGTCCCTAATGAGGTTCTCTCTTTTAGGACAGAACATTAGGGATGTCTCTCCGGTACAGAACAAGGCACTCTCTTAGTAATGTCAGAGAAACTTAAGGCCAGCAGGTGTCTGTGATACTTCTCACTAGAGTAGAAAAGTAAGTCGGTTTTTCAAACTTATATACTAACAAGAGAATGTTTCATACTTAAGCATCCAAATGTATTTTTCAATTTGCTTGATATTGTTTGAAAGTATTTTATAAAGTTTTGGTAGATATTGTAGCCACAGGGTTTCTGCTTGGTTGTATGTAGCACATTTTTAAAAAAAATTTTTTTTTTTTATCTGATATCAGACAAATCATATTGTGGTCACCTGTTAGATATCTGGTTTCCTTAATGCCACCGTTTGAAACCGTTTCCTAACATACGATCCTGATAGTGTGGTTATTTATTTGGTCAAAGAAAAGATAAGACTGAGGTGTTTTAAACACGCATCAGTGTCATAAATCACTGATGCTAAATGTACATAACACCATCCATTGATAAATTGATCATGCGACACTTAAACACGGTAAAATAGAAATATAAATGTTGGTTTTAGTTTGTCTTTTCCACTACTAACCACCTGGCATACCGGGACAACTCCCAGTGGGTTGCAACATTGATGAGCTGGTGGGCCATCAAGAAATCTGTAAAGATTTTATTGGCCCTATCTGCCTCTTTAGTGGCCCTCTCTGTGTGCCTGTTAGCCACACTCACTGGTTGCTATGGTGAAAGGGGTTTCCAGACAACAATCAGACTGAAGCTGCTGGCAATAGGGGGGCGGAGCCAACTGTCAATATCCCCCAACCCAACCTGAACTTCTTAAGCCAGATAATGCATTATTTCCACTCACCTATGTACTCTTTATCTGGTTGTGTTTGTTCTCTGTACTAATATCATGCCAATATTTAGATTAATATTGGAACTTAAGATGACATTTTTATGACTGCAGTATCACACAGTATAAAATTATCGAGATGCCTTATGTATGGCATATTTAAGATGTGTACTACTGTACATGATCTTTATGTGAAACACGGAGGTTGAAGATAGATGATTTATTTAGTACTAGATTGGATCAGCCTTTTCAGATGGTGGATTGTGTCTTGACTTGTTTTGGATGAAGTGGACAAAATCCTCTTAAGAAGCATACACAGACACTGGGTCTGTTGACTGCACACTTTCAGATTTCCCATTTACTTGCCTGTGACGGTGTGTTTGTGATTGTCAATGGTGTCCTTTGTAGTGGTATGTATCTCTCTCAGTTCGGTCATCTGATCTGGCTGTTCCCAGAAAACATTGGAGACCGTCTCTGGGTTTCTTTATCTGAGGATTGACAGGTAGTACTATAGGCCTCCCCATCTGCCCCCTCCCTCCCCAAAACAGATACACTAAACAATGGACATGAGTAGATGGCACAGTCATTATTTCTCGACACCAGTGTTTTGGCATGGCGGTTTTATTGTGGGATGCTGTCTGGATTTTATCTGCAGTATTTCATATGAGGCTTCTCTGTCTTGTGTTGTTGAGTCTTTGTTTTCAATTCTCATGAAAAAGTTAGAATTAAAACAAATAATATGATATTTTTCACCTGTTTTTCAAAGAGCAGTTCCAAATATTGCCTAACACTTCTAGAATGATTTTTTTTTTTTTTTTCATAATGACTGATTTTGTGTGGCATTTTTGTGTAAAATGTCATTTATTTTGACTGTCATTTATCTGATTTGACTGATGTCAAAATCAGTGCCATTGCTCAATCTATAGTTTGTCTGTGAAAATGACTGAGTTTGAAATCTTATCACGTGTCTATCAATGCTAAGTGTGTCAGGTGAGAGTGTGTCTTTGCTTTGTTCAATTCTCTTTACCAGAGCTGAGGGTAGGTAGGCTATGTAACCCTATCTTCTGCTCTTCCTCCCTCTCTTTCTCTCCCCAACTCCTCCTGTGGTTCTTCGTCTACCCCCCTCTTGGCCCCCCCCCCACACACACACACACACACACACACACACACACACACACACACACACACACACACACACACACACACACACACACACACACACACACACACACACTTTCCCTCTCGCCCCTCTTGCCTCTCTTTCTCCCTCTCTCAGTAAAGCACTGATGGACCTGCTGGTCGAGCTGTGCAGTCGCTATCACCTGAATCCAGCGCTGCACAGCTTGGAGCTTCTGTCGCCAGAGGGCCACCCTTTGGGGTTCAAGCCTAACGCACTGCTGGGCTCCCTCAACGTGGCCTGTGTCCTCATCAAGGAGAAAGTTTGGGAGGAGAAAGTGGTGCGCAGACCAGCGCCAAAAGTGCCAGAGGTGAGTTGCGGTGGAGCCTGACGATGTGATCCGGATCTTTTTATACGTAACGTTATTTGCGTATTCTTTCACAGCACTTTCAAAACATACAAAAATTTGGTTTGTTATGCCGGGTTTACATTTTTGTGTGTTTTGATTGTAGAGACATTTATCCTGTATTTAAAAATAAATAAATTAGATTTTATAATATTTTGAAAAGAAACAATTCCCCAAAGTTATCCGTGTTTTTATTCTGTTCTGCATGAAGCAGTGTTGATTACAGCACTCCAAAATGCCAGAGAAACAGTTATTCTCTAGTTTAATAAAGTTTTGCAGTGTGCATAAACTATAGCTTTTTACCCTTAAGTCTTATGTAATGCCTCTCCTTCCCCTCTCTACCGTTTACTATTGACTGCTGGCAGAAAGCAAGGCCAGTGAAACCTGTAAGGGCCCATTGCTAAGGTAGGACTAACTAATGGCATTAAAGTGGCCAGCATACTGGAGTCAGTTTTTATGTTCTGGTTTTTCGTTCAAGGGGTGCCTTTTCTGTTTGGATCTTATATGTATCTTACTTGATGTCATCTGTTTTTACAGCTCACTATTAGCTCATCTCAACTTAATATTTCTCCTCAGGATCCGTCTCTTTCTCTCCCCTTTCTCTGCCTCTCCTTCACTCTCCTCCTACAGTTTGAATATTTGATGAGTGCCTTACCTTTAGTTACCATGCATTATTTCTCTGCTCTTCTCAGGGCTCACTGGCTGCTCTCTCTCCCTTTGACCCCAGCTGGCCTCCAGCCAGAGGCTGATCCTTTTAGACACAGCTGTCAGTCATTCCTCCTCTCTGTTTTATCTCCTCTCCTTATACTACCGCGCTCAGCAGTTAAAATGAAATTGTTGACTGAAACACTGTGTACTCAATTGCCAGTTAGATACACCCAACCACCTTTGGATACTTTAGTTTGTGGTGCTGTTGAACTCTATTGTGTTATGTAATCAGAGGCATTTCTAATGATGAATCTACTGTCATTGATATGAATGGGGTGGAAAAAAATATATAAAACCCATTTCAGTAAATGCAATAAAATGTAGTATCAGGTATAACATTGTCAGAAGTAAATAGACTAAATCCTCAAACAACAATTGAAAAGATGTAAACCTTGAATTCAACCAAGTGTTACTTGACTAATATTTGGTTTATTAAGCTTATTCTTGATGATGAATTGCAAGTCTATCTTATCCATAGAGCCCGAGGTAGTTCATTTGGCCTTACAGTTGACACGTCAAGATCATGTGCTTGTCCACACACATATGCACAAGGACATCATCATCCTTATTCTATAAATGTACCTTTTTTTTGGTCAGAAACCAAAGTCTAACCTTAAGTTACTCATTATTGAAGTGTCTTTAAATGTCTGGACGTGTTTCTCTATAAACAAGTTGTTTCTAGTTATTCCAGACAGGTATTTACTCTGTCTCTTCAGACAGTAGTTCCTTCATTTTAGTTGATACTATGATGCTTGTCATTGAACTGCTTCAATCTGTGTTAGATCGGTCAGTAAGCTTCAGTTTGTGTTTTGTTTCTTTCATCAACAAGAACCTATATTTTCTAGATGAAGCCTGTAAAGGACCTCCATTTTATTTAGCTTTGTACACTCCTGTTGTCCTGCTGGTTCACTGCCAGACGGAGTATATTTTTTAAGAGGATACCTGTTGTGCGACTGCATGATAATGATAAATAGTGCTCCCCAATTAGCTTTTTATCTCATCCAGTTATTAAACGATAGTGTCTAATTCTCTCCACCATTCTCCCCTCTGTGTCAGAAAACAGTGCGTTTGATGGTGAACTACCACGGCAGCCAGAAGGCTGTGGTACGCGTCAACCCATCAGTACCACTCCAGGTTCTTCTACCGGTCATCTGCGACAAGTGTGAGTTCGACCCTGCACACGTGCTGCTCCTGAAGAACAGCATCAGTCGTCACGAGTTACCGCTGGACAAATCTCTGTCAGACTTGGGGATCAAGGAGCTCTACGTTCATGATCAGAGTCTAGGTACAGTAAACCTTAACCACGACATCCTAACAGTAATGTTGATGTTCTGTCACTTTTCAATGTGTCATTTTACGTTCTGTATAATTTAAACTGAATTACCCATAATAGACATTTGTAATAATAATATAATTTAGTCATTTATAAGTTACATGCTTATTTGATTTTGTTGAATTCAATGAATTACCAGGGATAGAGTTCATCCCTGTTTTACGCTCTGTGAAAGTGCTGGTTAATGTTAGTTAGCTAATTAAAGCAGATACAGGACATCATCGCAGTTAATTATAGGTGCTTTGGATTGCCCGCCGATTGTGTCATATTATCATCTGTTGGCCTGAAAATGATATGCATAATATCAGTAGCAGTTATAGCATGTGTTATAAATAAATTTAAAGGTTTTTGTAAAAATGTGTGAATGCATATATCAAAAAAAATATAACCTCCTTGGTGGAGAAAACAAATATATACATACTGAGCCCTGTTGACCTCCTACCTGTTTGTGGTTGCTTTCAGGAAGAGGGAACAAAAAAGTTTGTTCAGTGTAACTGGATTGCACACAAACAACACGCGTAGTAGCTCATGAAAATGCTTCCAGTGTAATAAGCCTCACATTAGCAATCAATTATATTCAGCAGTAAAATGTGTAAATATTTGAGTTTATGTTCAGTATAATGTGTTGAGCTTAACCAACTTTGGTTAATATATTTTATTCCAGGAGTATGATAATTAGACTTTGTCATCCATTATCAAGTCAGAAGTTGACTTATGATCTATGATGTGATATTGTGGTTCATTACTATGGTGATGTTCCACACCCACTGATATGTGCACATACTTTTCTTGTCACAAAGTGATCTTAAAGGAAAAGCGTGTCCTTTTAGAACATTGTCATTTTTATGGTCGAATACTATTGTGTAATGGTGAGTTTGGTATTCAGCCAGGTTACCTGAAAGACATTCATCGTGTTTTACTATTATTGTCATAAGTAAGAACCACAGTTGTCACAAATGCACAAAGTTTTTTTCTTCCTCTGCTGAAACACTACCAGCTTTACTTTGGTGGTACCAGTGTGCAAATACAACAGATTAATAATGTTTTTGTGATGCAGGTCAGTTATCCATTATTGACTTTGTGTTTTTAAACCGTTTCTTTCTAGTTTTCCAGCCGAAAATGTCTTCTGCCCCTGTTCTTAACTACTCAGGTATTAGTCAAAAGTCACGTCTGTGTTAGTGTTGCTGCTCCCATTCAAATCCATGTAGCTGTTTAACCCAATGAACTGCTGCTTGCTTATTAACCCTGCTTTGTTACTGCACTGTACATGTGTGTTAGCGTGACAGTCATCCATCTTCAAAGAAAGAATTCGGTGGTTTAATGTGCTGAAGTTGTGATTTTGATACCTGGGTCAACTTGAAAGGATTTATTAACTTAGCTTGCCTCTGCTGTTTTCAGAACCCAAATAACTGAGTAGTATAGCTTGTGATTTTTCTAAATGGTTTGTTAACTTCCTCACCTGTCTTCAAGCCAATAGTGTTATTGTGCACATTCGTACTTACTGCTCTGGAAATCTTGAAGTTTAGATAGAGGTGGGCCTTGAGAAAAATAAACCTAGAGCGCCCTCTGCTGATGAAAATCAGAAGCAGCCCTTCCGAACGAAACGTTAAGTGTTCAGACTTTTCTAAAATGATCAGGAAAAGTGCACGTGACACTTTATTTATGTTTATTTAATATCAAGCAAAGCAAAGGAATTACAAAGAAATCAAACTAAACTGGTTTACATGCAGGTGTATTATAAATTCCAAGTTTTCAACTGTAATGACAAGACTGCTGTGAATGTTGTGGTTAACCTGATTAATCTATGCATGCAGAGATAATTTGTCATCGCTTGTAAACTCTTTTTCAGTATGATCTTCTGATCCCCTCACATTTAAAATGAGTTGCTGAGATTATCTCTCTCTCTTTTCCTTTTATTTTCATAGAATCGATTCGCTCCAGTACTACCAGTTTGGGAAGACCAGAGAAGAAAGGCCTGCTGGGTATTTTCCAGTTCAGCAGGAGGAAATCCAAGGTAAAACTCCAGATTACCGTTACCGTTTTTTGGGATTGTGCTGGATTTACTCAAGAACTGCATTTATGTTGTTTCACAGAGTCTTTCAGTTTTGTCCCAACAGAGTCCCATTACGATTCAGAGTCAAAGATTGTTTTGGTCATATATACCCAATGTTACTTTGGAATTATTGTGTCATTGTGACTGTCCACAAAGTTTAGCAGTGACTCATTGCACAAGTACCATGAAAACTGAGGAATCATTTACAAACTAACCTTACGTAACGCATGCTGCTCACACTTAATCAAACTGATAGCTGAGGCAAGCTAAATGCATGGCTGAACAGTTGAATGCTACATGTTAGCTGTGCCTTCCATTTGCAGACAGAGACTACATCAATGGACATGGATGACTGTGATGATAAAATAATCCAAAATACAGACACACAATCTCATGTAAGTATTACTAACACAACTCACACTGGCCAAAGGTGAAATCAAAGTCGGATTTGATTGATTATGATCTCATTTTATCTCGTTACTGAACCATTCCAATCATATTTAATGGGCGGACAGAATAATATACGCACATGTAAATGTAATACTAACCAGTAACAACATCACAAAAAACAAGCGCAAGCTGAGTCATAAAGTTACAATTTGAAATAACTAAGCCAGTTTGAACTATATAGGAATTTGGCCATCACAGAATGGGTCACCACCGTTGGTCTTCTATATTCTTTGTTGAGTTGTGGTCATGTGTGCTGATGTCCTCCAGAGGGCAGCAACTGTCTCCAGAAGATTCGTCAGCAGACAGTCCTGGCCCTCTTCATCACAGGTCCATAGAGGAGCATAGTGCTGCTTGGACATCTGACACCCATTACCTTTTCTTTCCTACATATCAGCACTAAATGATAAGATAACTATAAGGAATAGTATTAAAGATAAAGCTCTTAGTCCGTTTGAATGCGTGAGTGTATGTGTGGTCTCGGGTAGTAATCAATGACCCAGAAGGATCCAACTACAGCAGTTTATGTGACTAGTGATGACCAGATTTCAGGAAAATCACAACCGACTGCAACCCACAAAAGGGTTGGGTGGTTGGGGGTTTTGAACAAATCATTTATAATTGTACTGTAGCTCTAAAGTAGCTTTTTTGATTATAATAAACATTGACAACTTAATGTAGAGTGTTTCTATCCGAGATCATACTCCCCACAACCACTCTAGTGTAAACCAGATTTACCACATTTAGACACTGCATTAAGCATCGCTCCACCTTTTTATAGCCATAACTCAATCAAAATGGCATTTGATCGTATTAACTCGAAACACACTGCCTGGCTCCCTCTTGTTCAGTTCACTGTCCCTCTGAGCTCAGAGCTTCTGGTTGGACTCCACCCTTCTACCCCTTTGTTCTTTGTGTTTTCTTCAACACTGAGCATTGTCACCCTTATCATCTTCCTCCTCCAGGTCTAAGCTGTCACCCTCTTTTTAATACTTTCATCAGATGCTCCTGACTACATATCTTTCTTCAAATAGTTCAGTGTGGTTTGAAAGAAATAACAACAATGAAGGAAGATAGGGAAGTGAAAAGGAAAAAAAAACATTGCAGCAGAAGCACAAGGCCTTTTGTTTGATGTGAAATATTATAATATTTTTAAAACCTTGAACTGTATCAAAGGTAGTGGCCGCCAAGTTTTAGATTTATTTATTATGATTGTTTCTCAGCCAGGGACTGTTATCAGACCACACACATACATTTGTGCACACAAGAAAACACACACACACACACGCGCACACGCACACATATATAGACAGTGTTATCAGCCCGAAGGCATCAGATTACCCTACCTTGGCTACATTAGCACTAAAAGCCCAGCCTCTTATCTCTAATTGTTCATTAGAGGCTGAACTACTGTGTGCCTCAGTGGAAGTGTGTGTGTGGTCTTTAAACACTAACATGGACAGAGAGCATTATATGAGGGCAGTGCTGACAGGGACATTTTTTTTTAATTTGTTTTATTTTTTAAGATCTTAAGAGATCAAGGCCCAAATTTGTCAAGTATATATCAGTCCTAACCATTTTCAGTTTGGCAAGACTTTGGTCCCACCTATACATGAGGATAAAATAGTTTTTAGGAAGGTCATCTAGTTTTTAACCGCCGAGCTGCAGCAATGAAATGCAGTTGGGTGACAATTTTTGAGCCTCACAACTGTCTAACCTTCTTTTTTTTTTTTTTTTTTTTTTACCTCAAAGCTCTGATGTCACTCGTCAGTGAATGATTTGCTGACAGATAAGCAGGACTATACATGAAATGATTTTACACAAACTGATGTTCAGCATACCCTGAAGCCTATATTCTTTTCCAGTGAATTTTCCAATCTTCTCTTCCTAAGTTCGTCCCAAATCACAATATTTTTCTTCTCTGATTTTGACAGCTTCATTTGCCTCTGCCATGTCCTAATAATGCTAATATCAAAGAAATAAGGAGAGCATGCAGAGAGATGGAAATTCAGATTTTTCCGATAGATCTCTGGGATGAAAACAAGCCATCTGTCAAAAATGCCACATCACATTACTTCATTGATCTTGTCAGCAAAAAGGGTCATAATCCCAGGGTACTTTTTACTGAGTTATATTCTGTCATCTCCTCCACTGCTTCCTCAACTAAATATGAGGATTTCCTTCATTTTGTTTACAGATAAAGTACTTGCCATCTTAGCTAGAATCTGTGAGTAGTCTATCCATCTGCTCCCTGAATGCCATCACTCTGCCTGAACTTCATCACATTATATCTTCTATGAAGACCTCCATCTGCTCCCTCGATGTGATTCTACAAACTATACTTAAGTCTTTAAAGAAGTGTTTGGAAATATTGTCTCCAGCATTCTGTCAGTCATCAATTTCTCTCTGGCAACTGGCCTTCTTCCACAGTCTTTTAAACATGCAGCTGTCCAGACATTATTAAAGAGAATATATTGTAGATTATTCATTCCTCGATATTTACAGACCAATGTCCAAACTCCTGCTCTTTCTAAAATCACAATCAATAGTTTTTGTACAAATGTCCATTAATACATCATGACGTTGATTTTGGGTTGGTTACAGGTTACACACACACACACACACACACACACACACACACACACACACACACACACACACACACACACACACACACACACACACACACACACACACACACATCAGTGTTCCTAGGTTTGGTCGAAGGTGAAACAGACTGATCTCTATTGTATTTCATTTTACAATAGAATGTGTTCAGCTAATCTTGTAAGTCTTCTAAATAATTTAAAACAATAACTAGTACTCCTTGTTCATAGGTATAAGAGGATTATTTTCTATACTGAAGTAAGACTAACTTTGAGAATGATTAGTAGGAAATGATTCTGACAATTTTGATTGGTATAATGTATGTTATTTGTTGTTTACACTCTTCATATCCATTTTTTTCAATATTTGCACGTGTGGTTTGTAGTAGGTAAATCCTTAAAGCACTGAAAGGAAGTCAGGAGATATAGTATGTAAGCCATGATCCTAGTTATGCAAAGGTTGAATAGGTTCCTTTTCTGCTTGTCACTTTGTAATTATGAATGCACTGTAAGCTTGGGTTCTCCCCAGATGCCGGAGTACATTTTGTTCTATTTTCCTTTCTCGCTGTTTTGACAGATTTCAGATTGTTTACCAGAGCGAAGAAGTAGAAGAGAGCAGGTGAAAAAGTCAAACAGAGTTCATGTGAATTTTCTGCTTTGAACATTATATTTTTGGTGAGCTGAAGGCATGCTCATTTTTTTTTTTTTTTTTTAAGGTTTCCAAATGGAAATTACATCAGTCTTCTCTTCCAACATTCCTTTTCTGTCTATTTTGTCAGCCGTCTGCCACGCCTCCCCCTCGCCCTGCTCTCACTCCGTCAGTGCTTGGATGTGTCAGTCACATCGCACAGTGAACAACAGTTAAAAAAAAAAAACTGACAGAACTGACTGGTAATAAATATTTTATAGTGTCGTTCTTTTTTGCATGTTAATGTGCTAATTTCACTTTTGGGTTTTGAATTAATCGCAGACATACTTCGCGTTAACTTGATTATAGCTAACAGGGAGTGCTAAAACCCCGCAAGAAAGTAAGACTAGAAAAAGTGGGTAGCTGTCACTCACTCCTTCCTATGTTCCCATCTACTGATACATGATACTGCACAGAAATAAATGATACAATATTCTCCATATAGGTGGTAGTTTCTGAAAATATTGTTCTTTTTTCACGCATTCTTTGGGTTGTAATGTGTAAATAGAAATGTGCAGTCCTTGTGGATGCTGTCCACATGCATGCTCAAAGGTACAAAATGTATGAGTGTATTCTGGGTATCCATTTCTCTCCTTCTTCTCTCATTAACTTCAATGAAGAGCAGCAGTTTTTCCCCGAAAAATCTAAATGTCAACCGTGTAAAGATATTTAAAAATGGGGGGGGAAGTGTCGGCACATGTAAGACCTCTCTCCTCATGGCTTTTTTCAGATGTAGTGTTCCTTTCCCATCCTTCCCCACTGAGATGTTCTAACCTTAAGCCCAATTAATCCTAATGACCTGAACTTTATGTTCCTTTTCACGTTGCTTTTATGTTGTGTCCAGGCATTGTCTGAACTCATCAATTAATCTGCTTTAAAGCACTTTTCTTTTCTTCGATCATGGGGCTGTGAGCCGAGGTTTGGTGCTCCCGTTGTGTCACGGGAAGGTTTAGATTTTCAGGAGCACTTTAGGATCTCTTTGATCAGATATCGAAAACCATTTTGGTTTCAAAGCTTTAGTCAGGAGCAGCCACCCTTTGAAAATGTGGTTGCACTTTCAGTTTGATCAAATACATGTTGCAATAATTGTCATGACTAAAGAATGGACTACATTCCTCAGAAATGTGCCCAGCCATTGCATGCTTAGAATGTGCATGTTTTTTTTAAAATGTGTCTGGATTTGTATATTAACAATACAATTGTCAGCTTTTTACCCTAAACTTAACGCTTGAAGTCAACACTGTCAGTGATGTGGGCCCTGCCAATGCTTTTGTTTGATAGTTAGTGGGGTATCTCATTGTGTAACAGCTTTAAATTGAATGCGGTCTCAAAAGTTTGGTTAACTATGTTTTTCAGCTCTCCAGTCTTCTTCAAATTTGGTACCTAACATGTTGGATGAGCCTAGCATAAATTTGATTTTTGATCAAGTCAGCTCTGACTGATCCTTCAAAACTTGAACGCAATTCAGTCTCGGGTGGTACAACAGCTACATAATGTATTTATATAACTAAAACTCAGTGGACGTATGCCTGGCTCACTTGACACTGATTGCAAAATATACTTGAAGCTCATAAATAAACACAATTGTTCATATGTATCCTTACATATATCTGACAGTGTCACTTCACCCCCTTTTATTCTTCATGTTACCCACAGGGTCTGTCCACAGTGTCAGGGGTCCCCAGCGTGGAGGATCGCCCCAGCACCTTGGGCCAGTCTCAGTCGGTCATGAATATCCTCAGGATGTCTCCCAAGGCTGACACCAAGAAGAGGAGGGCCCCCGTACCACCTGGGGCCCCGACACCCAGCATGGGACACACTAGCTTTGAGAGCTATCAGGTGAGGGGATAAAGGTTCTGTTTTGAATTTGTATGTTTTGCTCAAATTTAGACACTTGAAGGAAATGATGCATACCACAAACTAGAAAACAATATCTTTATGGATCATCCCAGGTATTTTCCAGTTTTGAATTGTGAAGTACGTTCAGAGTGCCAAGGCACTAATTCATACCATCTGGGGTAACACAAAATCTTGCCCTGACATGCACATGAAAATACACACACATGAATTGATTATTGTACGAAGATGTACTGGTTAAACACATAAATCCCAAAAGCAATCCAGTTTTTGCACTTTAGAAAAGGTCCCAATCCTGTAAAATATTTGAATCCCCCAGCTTTCATGATTGACCTGAAGAAGTACATTTAAATCCTGCAATCTGTCACACAGCCTTTGCTTTGGCTGTTTTGACCTCAATGTAAAAGTGGCCTGTGTTGCCTAAATTGGAGCAACAGCTCCCTGCAGTCTCATTATGGTGTTATGGCAGCATGCTGGGAAATGTTGTTTAGCAACCAACATCCTTCGTCCCTCCCTTTGATAATAGGTTTTGTTTATTTCGAGGAGCCACTGTTCTTGATGGATGTTATCCAGCAGCAGTTTTGTTCTCAGCATAACATGGAAAATGGTGTTATCCTCTTTAGCTTAATTAACTAAAATAAGCAGAGCGTGAAGGAGCAGGAAACATTTCTAAGAAATGATGGGAGTAGTTATTGAAGGTGCTGCAAATACAAGCCTGAAAGGTCTGATTCACACTGTCTCTTGTTCTTTAAAGTAATTAGTAATGAGTCAAGCACTAAAACTAAATAATGCTACAAAAACATGTAATGTCTGAATTAATCCCTGATTCCTAAAGTCAAAAAATCACACCTAAACCAAAATATTCAACCCTCTGTCTTCCTCTTCTATACGTTTAATTCATAATGGTGGAGCAAATTTACCAGTTTCTTGGCAAGGGAACATTTCGGAAGGAGTAAATATGAGATTATCGTTGGCTAAAATTCTGAATTTGTGTTTCCTTCCTTGCATTCATTACATCAACAAATTATAGATGTTTGAATTTTCTTCTCTACTTTTGGCAGTGCATTGTGACTCTATTAAGAAGCTCCTTATAGCTGCTTTGATTATTTTTAGTATCACAAATTGTAGTTGAGCAGACAGAGACAGTAATTTATCTGTCCACCTGTCAGATTAAGAGTTATGACAGACACCGGAGCTTGAAATACTCAGACACCACTGGGACTCACAAGGGCAGCTAGACAGGACAGGAGTTGAGAAGGTTATCTGAGGATTTGATGACTGGTCTAATATTAGATTTCTCCATCTCCCTCGTATGCCTTCTCTGAACTGTTCCCTTTTCGTAGCACAATGTCTCACCTACGTCTATGCATGTCCACACATTGCAAGGTCATACTGTGGTGCAGGACACCTCATGTTTCGCCCCTCTGTTTTCCAGTGTTTCTTGTTGAGCAGAAAATTGAGGACATGCTTTGAGATGTGTTCAACTGGTCTTATCGACAGTTCAGCCTTATGGCAACAAGTATCAGAGTTTTCCAAACATGCTGTAATAACAGATTAGCTCGCTGTAAGAAGTGGAATCCGTGAATTGATTCATGTGCATTTCTAAACATTTAGATGGTCAGCATATTGATTGACTAAAATAAGAAGGGATGGAAGGTCTAAATTATCGACTTTTTAAGCATCATCTGAGGACACGGCAAGAAGTGTGAGGTGTTCAAAGATTAGCAACATGCTTGGCCTGCATTTGTTGTGTGAATGTGATTAAAAAGGATTTAGTTTCATGACAGTGAGGAGTGCCATAGCAGCTAGGTCTTATCAGGGCAGTTTCTCAGGGGCATTGGCATTAAAGAGCTCTGCATGACTTGAAACTGTGGAACAATTGTACATGTCAAATTAAATCTCATCACAATCAGAAGTTGTACTTTCCAATTTAGGTGAAATTTGGCATTGTAGTTGCTGGAGGCGGTATAAAGCTACAAGAGCAGAAATTGGCACACTTTTCTTGTCAGTAGAACAGCGCATCATCTTGTAAAAGTTCTGGCTCCAATAAAAACAGATGTCACGCCATAACTTATATTTGTTAAGGAAGTGACCCAGCTCGCCTTGCAGAATGCACACACAAACAATTGTCAAATGCAGTGATTATTTTTTGCTGTTTTTGTTGGATTTTACTGACTCAGACTTGAAAAACATTTTCTCAATTCTGCGGTTTGCTTGTTTGCTTTACAATCTACTCCACCTACATGTATGTGTGTTTGAGAGAGAGGAGGATTAGGTACATGATAGCAGGTCATCTGAGGACAGCTCTCTGTGATGACTGTCCTCATTATAGACCTCCCTCTGCGCCGAACAAGCTTAGGTACTCAACTAATTATGACTTGCAAGACACAGTAATGGACACTGACATCGCAATATAAGCTATAAGAATGATGAGATTGTTATAACGAAGCTAAATGGCTTCAAATAGCCATCAGATGGGCAGAGATCACTAAGGGCAGTCATTTAAATCATAGTACGACCATACTTAGATTAACATCAATGACAAAATTAGGATTCTTTTTGTTGACTGGAAATATTGGTGGGCCACTTTTCAGTGCAAGATTACAGTCCAGCAGTTACCTCTGTGTCTATCACAAATAATTAATTTGGGATAAGTGTAAATTTTGTAAATGAATTCAAATCAAGGGTCATATTCATATTTTTATCAACTCTGAGCTTCCACACCTCCTACTCAATTGTCACAAGTCTTTAAGTATTTGGCTATTTTTGGAAAGTCCCACCTGAAACAAGACTAGGTAAAAACTTGAATGGCTGACTATAGGGCTTTTAATTTAAAACAGGGACTTTTCATATGAAACGGATACAAGATGTTCAGGCATTTGGCTGACCAATGGTGTAACTTTATCAGTCAGTCAAGCTGCATTCAAACGACCATCGGTGTAACCTTATCGCTCGCTGAGTGACAGACATTCGCGTTTATGGGGTTGGCCCTGATGTTGCGGTCCAGCCTAAAACATAACCACATTTAGTCAGTAGCAGCAGCAAAACTGTAAGGCCAAACAACCTTGGGCTCTATGGATAAGAGACACTTCTATAATATTGAAACATGATAATTATTCTTATACTTATCTAGAGTGGGATTTAAGAAAACTCAAAAATGGACATTTTTACTTCTACCTAATCAAAACTTTAAATTAGAGAGTAAATAACACGCGTTTAACAATAAGTCAATAAACACTGATATTATTGAACCTGTTACTGCAACCACCAAATTTGATACACATGTTCTGAGTATAAATTAAAACCCTACGACTTCTTTAAAAAAGTTGAAATATAAGATTTGAGAAATGGAACCGGCCATCAAAAGCCAACCCTAGTTGCAATGAGAACTTTAACATCTATATTTAAGATCTTGTTTTATTTACAGTGGTAACAGTAGATTGCTGACCTTTTTGACATCTGAGGGGCAGGTTGCTATATACAGTGGTGAGAATGGGAATAGTAAGGACACTAATAACCAATGACACAATATCCCAGGAAGAGCGCAAAGTCATTGTCGGCTGCAGGAGAATCAGATGCTCCGGCATGTGGAGTCATCATGGAGTTTGAGAGGTTAACAGTTTTGTTTCTTCAGCTCAACAATCAACAATCTGTGTACGTCTTGATGAATGCAGCACTTAATTAAATTATGTTTTGGAACATTGAGTTCAGAGAAAACAGCGCCTTGTGTTTTTTCCAGCGGTGATAGGCAATCTGTTATTATGGTTTGGAAAGGAAGCCATGTCACTGCCTGTTGTGACAAAGCAATGTAGAAAAGTCTGAGCGTTCTGCTTCACTGCGCATTTAAATGAAAATGTTTCTTGAGTAAGCACATTTGTACTCTTTTGTGTCGTTGTGTGTATGTAAAGAGTTAAAGATAAATACAGAACAACTGAAGCAGAACATGAGACAGATGATAAAAGAGTAAAAGAGAGAAGCTGAGTGACAGTTTCATAAAGACACAAAGTCAAAACAAGGTAGCATAGACCTTATAAGGGTTTAAATGTGTGTATTTGGCTTGTGTAACATTAACAATGTATTAGCTTCGGGGTCATATTTCCAAAATGCAGAGGAGCATATAATCTGCTTGGCATTCCCTTAGCACTACTCTCACCTTGAAGGAGCAGGACCCGACAAGCTGAAAGTTCATCAGAGGTCAAGCAGCACTAAAGGGAAAGGGTGAAGGAGAAATAAGACTGGTGACAATAAGAAGGGCGTCTGTAACAAATATGCAATGTTCTAAAATAGATTACCTACAGCTAAATATACACTTTTGTTGCTCCCATATTTACCTGACATTTTTGGACTCCTGTCACCAAATGACAAACGGAATTTAATTTTTCATTCCTGTCTACACGACTCAGTGGACCAGTAATGTTTCAATGTGATTGATTGGCTGCATTTTATGCAAGTATATAGACCTTTATTGTCTTACACAGCAGGCTTTCTTTTGAAACCTAAAGCCGGGGAGGGGTGATATGAGCCAAAGGTTAGAGTAAAAACATTTTGAGAAAGTCACTTGTGTTTGCATAGACAAGTAAACCCTCGCCCGGGATCTAAAAACAGTTGAGTGTCTCTTGGTTGAAAGAGTACAAAAATATGTAACAACACAAACACGGGTGCATTGTGTGTGTTTGTATGCACGTGTTAATGTGTCAGTTGGGATTTTCTGCCTGAAATTGTTGCAGTTTTCTGTTTCATGTATTGGTTTGAAAGCATGCTGCAATCCTTCCTGTGTGGTTTCTCGATTGATTGAGCTGGCCGAGTTGTTGCTCTTGATGATCTGTCAGCCTGCTGAACAAAATGTTGGCAGCAGAGGCAGGCTTGTTTTTTTTTTTTTTTCCTACTCATCCATCAGTTGTCTAATTATCTGCAGCAGTAGCTAACTTTAATTTGCTCTAATGCACAGCTTCGGTTCAACCATACAGAGAAAATGCAAGTTGCTACTGGATCTGTGTGGAGTACTGCAGAGTCCAATTACTGGTTTTTACTGACAGTCTCTTGCTTTCTCGCTTGCGAGGCTTGGCTTCAGTTAGATAAGAATCTGAGAGAAGAAGACAGCAAAACATGGGAGAGTAAAATTAAGAAAATAAGTATGTAGACAGACAGGAAAAAAGTAATCCTGCTTGTTCCTGATGTGTGATGTCAATCAAGGTTTGAAAAGAAAATGATGTTTATCCCTTCGCCACATGGCTCTACTTTATCGCCTCACATATTCTAAAGAAGAACGAAACTTTTTTTTTTTCCGAACCAGTTGGGAGCACAGGAAAAATAATTCTACCGGTACCTCACTCGTCTTCGTCCATCCTTCCTTTGAAGCCGTTGTTTTTGTTAATTTGTGCTGAAGCTGAAAACAGCTGGTGCTCCAGCTCTAGTAGGCCAATGTACATATTACATCCATCTTCAAAAGGGCCTTGATTTAACTGCCAAAAACATGTAATACAACCCATATGATGTGTTTTGATCTATATCCAAGATGTGGAGGGTCAACAAAACTGTCATTTCCATATGCATATTTTAGTCAGGCACACCACCACTATTGTACATACGTGGTTAAAAATAGCAAACAGTAAATTCAAATGACTACCAGCAGTGCTTTAACCATGTAACAAGTGAACAGAAAGAGTAGTGTGAGTTGAACTCTGTAATGTAATGAAAATAGTCATTTTTGATGGGCAGCACAGTGTGTAACATCAGATGTATTTATGTTAGGATATGACATGTCCTGTGTATTGTATGTCCACTTGGTGTTGTGGGGACTGAGGTATACTGTAGGAAGGCACTATAAGGTTTCTATTCTTATGCACTGACCTTGAAGATTGGGAAAGTGTAAGTCAGGGGCCAGGATTAAGGGGACATGTCCCTTTGCCATGCAGGCTATGTAGGACAGGATCTGTTTGCACTTGAAGCTGTCAAAACTCAAGTATGAAAGCTGCCAACACAGATGGGACAAACAAATGAACTGAATATATGTTTGTGTCAGTCTCAGGCCATTGTGGCTGTAAATGAGTGTATGTACGCGTGTTAAGATCCCTTCAAACGTGGATTTGTAGGAAACAGATAATCCAGGATATGTTGCTATATTGTTTTAGAAAGCCAATCATTGATCTGAAAACAATCAGTGAATACTCTTTGTTGTATACATGGCATGCATTTTCACTGATTATCTTTTGTTACATCTAGTAATCAGAATATGCAGTAATGCTTTAACAGTTTCATCTTGGTAGAAACTTAAAAACCTTTGGTTTGGCTATATATAAATACTTTTACCGATCATTTGCAAATATATAGTATGCAATAAATATTATCTAAAAACTAGCGATGTCCCAGTCATGTATTTGCCATTTCATCTCCAAGTATCTGCTGAGACTAAGGGCCAAATTTTTGTATGCCGCATGGATGCACCCAAAGTCATCGCCCGTCTCCTTAAAAATGAAATCCAGTCTCATTTTTTTATGTTGTATCTCTTTATTTCTGAAGTCACTTTGAATATTTTAAGGTTCATTCACTCTAGATTTGAATATTTTACAAGGAAAAATAATTGCTGACAATCTGGAAAAGAAGTCATTGTCTGCTTCAACTTTTTATTGCAATATGAATGTGATCCTGTTAATGATCCACAAGTGAATTAGTATTCTTAAAACTAAACAGATGTCCATCTTGTAGCATGAAAATCTCTTTTGATTTTGGCGAAATACCTGCTGGTATTGCATTTTTGGGTCAGCAATGCGTCTCCTAATCCACTTCTACACATCCACGGCCCCCTTGCCCCCGCCCCACTCACACACACATTGTTAAGACTTTTTAACATAAAACTCTTTTCATCATACATGCACACCCACACTTGTTCATTATAACACACACACACACACACACACACACACACACACACACACACACACACACACACACACACACACACACACACACACACACACACACACACACACACACACACACACAATAACCCTTATACACGCAAACCGTCTTCCAGCCTACTGTTAGGATGTGTTTGACCTTGGCGCCCTCACAGTGTTGAGACAGTTCAGCTGCTATGACATGCACATACATGCATACACATACATATGCGCACACACGTCCATCTGTGAATGTACTCGTGCATGTTGACATGCGCAGGCACACACACACACACACACACACACACACACACACACACACACACACACACACACACACACACACACACACACACACATACAGTGTAACCCCCTCTCATACTTGCACACATACTCCATTTCACATTCCACATTAGCGCTGTCATGTTGCTCTGTTACAAAGCCCCTCACCCATCAAGAGTCCTTCAAAAGAACTGATGAATGGTCACGCCTACAGGTTGAAACCTCCATGGGTGGCCCTATCTGATCAACATGCTCCAACATGTGGCCCTTTGCCTCTCAAACCATAGGATGGTCCTGTGTTAAAGACAAACTTCTGAATGTTTATTTCGCATAAAATGCCTGTGATCGATCCATTATAAAACCAGTAAATAGGACCTAAAAGTGTATTAGCATCTCTGTGTATTCACATACATTGATTTAATAATCCACCATCTCGCTTATTATACTGTGTCCTTCACAGTATAATGTGAAAGACATTTATTGTGAACTCCTCACTCATTTCCATAACTTTGGATTGATTTCATTTGACGTAGTTTCTGCATGTGATTTGATGCAACGGGACGTTACTGTATTTAAGGTGTCCGGGCTGGAATCCAAATGATACCCTGGCTTTTTCTCTTTTGTTGTGATTTCACTTGTGTCATGAGACATTGGCAACAGTGGCCATATCATCTCTCTAGCTTGCAGCAATACATGCACAGCTGGAATGCCATAAGGAGGATTTTTTTTTTTCTTTTCTCTCTCTTTCTCAGATACTGAAAAGACTCTCCAGCATTGAAATCCAACTTTAGATTTCTGTATCACATAAATTAAAAAAAAACAACTGCAAATGCTGCAATTGGAAATAAAAAAACACATAAACATAGTTTGTATGTAATCATATTACATGGTGGGCTTAACTTAATGTATAGTTTGACCTTGCATGTGGTATAATATAGAGTCTTGAGTCTTCTAAACTAAGCTTCTGTCTCTAACAGTCTTAAGTACATGCTGCATTCCCAGTCTTGGCGCCAATAAGCTCATGAGAGCAACACGAACTTAACCCTGCAACCCTTAACAACCCTTAACAACCCCCTAATCTATAGACCCCAGCTCAGCCTGAGGAATGAGATATACTGTTCCTGCTAATGTGTGTGCTTGTGTGTATATCTGTGTGTGCGTATGTGCTTGTACAGTCACACAGAAAAGTGTGTGTGCATATGCTTGTGTGTTTGGGCCAGTGCTCTCTTTCATAGCAGGGCTTGACTGCAGTCTTATGTTTCACTCAGCAGAAAACGCACACACAAACATGCTCACATACATGCACACACACATACACACACACACACACACACACACACACACACACACACACACACACACACACACACACACACACACACACACACACCCATCCATCTTCATAGGCAAGTCAGTCATCCATTGCAGCTTCAACTTTGGCCCACTTCCACTGGTATGTCTGTATTCATGTATGTATGTATGAATGTCAGAGAGAGAGAGAGAGGCAGCAGACCAAGGAAGAGAAAGACGACCAGTTGGGGGGCCATTTGGATTTCCATAGCAGGCCATGCAGTGAGTTCATCGAGTTCACGTGTGAACCCAGTTTGCCTGCAGAAAGGCAAGGTGGTCTGATCTGTTTCTTGTCTTGCTGCATGATGCAACGCTACACGCAGCTCGGGGCATGTTCTCTGTTGAGTGAAGAAAAGTTGAAAGCAGAAGGAGTCATCAGCATTTCTTAAAAATAAGGACATCTATACTGTTGAAACATGCCCATGGCACTTTTAAATTGATTCTTCGAAAACTGACTTCATAGAGAGGGAGACTAACTTGCAAAGGAGCGTTTAAATGGTCTGATCTCCCTGTGGAATAAAACAGATAACTTCCCACTCGTTAGTTTGGCAGTGATTCATTGTTTGGTTCTATCTCTCGTACTTTATTTTTCTTTCTCTCTCATTCCTCCTCTGTATTAATTTCCTGCATGCTTCTTTCTAGAAAATCCTCTCGAACTACTTGGATATCTTTTACTTAGTCTTTTAGTTTAATTACAGTAATTATGAAAAGCACAAAATGCTAATAATTTCAGGAAACGTCCATGGACAAGGCAGTCACTGATTTGGCGTTGGGGAAAATCAACGAAACAGCATTTATTTAAATAATTGTCTATGTGCCCTGCTAGCCAAGTAAAACATGTGTATCAATGTTCTATCACAATACCACTGCATCATGTTAACTGTATGGCTGCCAGACGTTATAAGTCTTGTTGTAGAATAATTTAAAAGGAATGTTGGCACTAGATTTAAAGACTCGGATGCCTGCCAGAACTCCACTTGATTTAATTACTCTGTAGTAAACTCTACTCCAGTCTGACAAACAAAATTTACCAGCTAATTTATGGTTAAACCACACACATACACGCACGTGCACAAGGTGCTCACGTAAATTGACTTTCTCCTGTCTCCTGTTCTTTGACTTATTTTCTATCAGATGGGTCTTGGTTCAGAGAGCCAGCAGAGAAAAAGGAAAGCTCCAGCTCCTCCTCCCACTCCTACGTCCATCACCCAAGGCACTGACGACACTTCAACCTCTGATGCTCCCACTCCTGATAGCCCACCTTCTGAAACACTGACCCGAACCTTCCGCACAAAGGTGGCGCCGTCAACCACAGTCTCTGCTCCCACCGTGGTAATACAAACCATAAAACCAGCCCCCATCAAAACAGCAGTACATCCTCCACCTGTGTGCGATACCACCCCAACCCCCAGTTCTCCAACCCCAAGCAGCGGCACCACTGACAGCCTGGCTGTGCAGGATTCCAGCTCTGATCTCAGCCACAGTCTTGACGACTCAGACGCTGACTTCGACCCGACTGGTTCCCACTGCAGCACCCTCACCAGCAGCTCGGTGAGCGGGTCGTTGCGGGTGCAGCCCGTCACCACAAGCACCACCAGCAGGAAGGAGGAATCTCCCAGAAGCGTGGCTGCCCAATCAAACCAAGAGGTGACTTCGGACAGCAGCTCCAGGTCGGAGACAGAATCACCCCTCAACCTGAAACTGGACGAAGTTGAGAACAACAGACACAGCGCAATGGGTAAATATCTATGAAATGGCACAACAACAGGCACACAACACAACATCGTACAGTCTTCTTCAACAGACTTCAGTTTCTAGATTCAAACACTTAAAGTGAATGGTTTCAAATGTATCATTAATGTTCCTAAATTGATGCTTTCAGTACACAGTTGGTGTACTTCATTTTTGCAAATTGAAGACAGAAACAAACACACGGGTAGATTTTTATCTTCCTAAACAGCAGTTTACCAACACAATTAATAGCAAATGACATCTAAGGGTATTTATAATAAGACGGCCAAATATAGCACCTTAGTTTCTGAAAAGTTTGAATGTCTACCTGTTGTTTTCATTTCTCATTATGCTATATGTTCAGATTTATGCTAATATATTTTTCTAAATTATTCTGTGACTTAAAGTTTGGTTTAAAAAAAAAAAAACGGGAATGTCACAATTCCAGTGGAAGTTGCTTGTAGAGGTTTTCTACATGTTAGAAACAGGCTGAATGACTAAATGTCTTGCCCTGGACAGCTGAACTGTCACATGGCAGCTACATCTGAAACTTAAACTGTGTGTGTGTGTGTGTGTGCGCACGTACACACACGTCATGGCTGAAGGACAGAAACTAGTGGGGCTGGTTTTCATCACGGCTCATGAGACAATACAGTCCTTGTCTGTCCCTCACGCTTATCAATCTCTCGCGTCTTCTATCTTTCTTCCTTTTTACCTCCCTCTCTTTATCTTTTTTTTTTTTTCATCCCCGTCTTTATTTCTCTCCCGCTATCATGCATGCAGCCACTCACACAAACCTTCAAAGCTGGCAGATACAAAGGCAGACAGATCCATCACCGATTTAAACAAGATCTACTTGAACTTCAGCTGGCCTCATATTGATCTTTATATAACCCAGATCTTCCGCCGTAGCGAAGTGAGATTGCAGCAGAGGGTTGTCGCGTCTGACAGGGGCACAGATGAGAGAGCCGTAGACCTCAAAAGGGATGAGAAAGGTGAGAGTACCAGAATATAGCTGAGGGAGCGGAGCATGGGAAGGTTTCGACACAGGGGTGACAGGGTAGCGAGGTAGAAACGGGGGGACTACAGGGGTTTAAGGAGAGAGGGGTGATGGGCAGGCAGATGAAAGCAGGAGAAAGGATGAAGTATGAGGAGGTTAGTGCATTAGACAGGATAGAACAGGAAGCACGAAGATCATTAATACATTTATAGACCTCGCTACTTCTCTTTGTCTCTAGCCTGACACTCTGCTGACAGTGCACCATCTTCTCCTCCTACTTTGCTTTGCCTCTCTCCCTATTTTCAACCTTTATTCCTCATTTTAATGTGTTGGAAAATATTCACCGAGTTAAGAAGTGTGTATTCCCTGAGATAGTTACATTCAAAATGCCTCATTTCCTTTTATAGTTCCTTTTTTTTTTTATCCTGCGCACAACCTCAACATAAACTTTTAACTCGCAGTGACTGTAAACAATTCTCTTGTGCAGCCTGACAACTGCACTGTTTTTATATATGTGCAATATTTGGCAGTGAATAGCTGGTATACACGTTAGGACTAGACAGCTGCACCCTGCATGGACGGTATAGGGTGGTTCCCTCATGCTTGTAAAGGCAGAGACAGAAATGCAAGTTAGCTTCTCGGTTATATAGTTTTGCTGTAGTCCTTAATTTATGCACGTTTAATTTATCTTTAGATTTAGGCAAAATCGATCATGTGAAACTAAACTCAAACGGTGTGTGTTTGGCTTCGGGAAGCTTTTTGATGAAGCGTTGGCTCTTCAAAGTCCATTGTACTGTGGAGGCTTAAATTGTCTGTGTCTATGCTTTAGCAAGCATCGGTGTGTTTTGTGTATGTGTTCTGTACATTTTGAGCAAGCTGAAGATTTGCACACACAGAACAAAAAGATTCAGATTGAAGTCTTGATAAAAGAAAACAAGTTTGAATTAAATCCATTGCAGGGCTGTAAGGACAGGTGGAAAAAAGTGAACAAAAAAGTGCAAACATTTCAGTCAATTCTGGACTTTCCTCAATGTAAAATGAAGCTTCATTTTATCTTTTATATTTTTCCTTAACTGCCACACCTGAGAAGAAAACAAAAACAAAGGACAGTTTTTGAAGATGCAGCTCAACTCCTGCCAACCTCTGTAGATTTGGTACATAGTTACGTTTGAATGAAAACAAGACAACACTAAATTCTATGGATTTGTAAAGTAGTTAAATTAAAATAGTGTTTTTTGTAAAAACCTTTTACTTTAAGCTTTAGCTCAAAACAGAGATTTCAGGGTTGAATATAAATTGGGTTCCTTTAAATGTAGTTGACACAAACTCCACAGGTTGGTATTCATAGAGTGATATGATACTACTGTTTTTGAGGCAGCATCTTCATATTATTTAGTGGTAGTAGAAATATTAGTCAGCAAGACATCAGTGCTTTGTGTGTGCTCTTGTATGTCTTCTTTTTGAGAAACAAGTGTGGACACAACAACAGTGTGTGTTCCTTCCAATTGTCAAGAACAGTCAACAGACAAAGCAGCACATTCACAGCACCTGCTGACGAAGATACAGCACGCTGATGAATCACAGATGCTAAAAGGAAACTTACCTTGCTGTATTTCAACAGTGCTGTTTCCCAGTAATTGTGCTTTTCTCCCTATTACACAGTAATGCAGACTGTTTTTCCCCCATTTCCTTTTGCATCACTTTTCTCTCATGTTTTATGCATCACTGTCTGCACGTTATACATTTGTAATCAACCACTCATTACTTCCTTTTATTACTTTCACCAAGTCAATTGGTGTCCACTTTTGGTAAGAAAAATTGATGAAATGTCTGGATGTGCGAGTTCTGTTGGAAGATTAAAAAAAAAAAGAAAGCTCGTGTGAGTTTAATAATCATATGTAACATTTTGAAAACATAATTCTTCTATGTCTGATTCCGGACTCAATAATGTATATAACCTGTAGCTAAATCGCCTCTAACTACAGTAGTTCATGAAAACGTTTACATTTGCCTTTTCTGGGAATGTTGGCTTTTACTTTCAAAGTAGTAAACTGCTGGTTACAGCTGATAAAAACTGCAGTCTTAACTTACTTGTCAATATAACATATGACAATACCTAGAAATGTAAAATGTTTAAAAAGTATTTATAAATGAGTAAATGCAAGATTTGGACAGAAATACTGAGCCTCACTTGAAGCCGCACACTAAGGCTCGAAGATATAAAGGCAGCTCTACTGCTGGCACACATGATTGCTATTCAAGTTTTTACAGGATTCAACATTTTTTGTAAACTCCACATCCACTTTTCAAGGATCTGGGAACTTGTTGCAGTCACTTTTCTCAAAACTTCAACTGTTGCTCTTCAAGCCTTTGTTGCCAAGGTTGGGCCTTCCATGAAATTGTGAAATCGAGAGCTTGAACAGTTTGTTTTCCTATCCTGTTACGCTGCCAAGTAAAGAGTGCACAGTGGAGGTGGGAGCGACAAAAGAAGTGCGAGTATTTAGAAGTAAAGTGGCGAGAACAGACAGCAGATCCACATCTGTTTGTGGTGCAATGCTAATCTACTGCCAATCAAGTGGTTTTTTTTCAACAACAGCAAATGAAATACTTGTAGCAATTTGCTCAGTATTGATTTAGTAATGCTTCAAATAAAAACACATTTATATGGTGACAACAATGTTTGTGTTTAAATAAACTTAACTGAAACACAAACATTTATTTTGGTGAAAACAGGAATCCTAAAAATGAGTCTACCTTTATTTATAATTATATCTTACCTACAGGTATGAAAAGTTACTCCTTGATTTCATTGCAGCCCTGAAGGCAGCTCGGCAGATATGTTAATAAATCAGCAGCCTCACTGGAGAAATGCTGTGCCAGAGTGCTGTGTTATTACACGTGGCTATCCACCCTTTTGCCTTTAGTAAATGTAAATTTAACCATTGTTCAACAAAATATTCTCACGCTTGACAAACATCAGACTGGTTTGTTATAACTTGAATTCTGTCCGTTTTGTAGGATATGTCATGCTACCGCTGTTCATTAATCCAAGATAACTCATTAAGATGAGGTATCTTACTTTCCAAGACAAAATTAGTGTTTTTTTGTTCTGGTATTGAAATGCATTATAAATCAAACAATGCTGCTTGGCATTTTAAGATATGATTGGGCAGTTTAAAACACGAGATACAGTAGAATTATAACACAGATTCACGACTTCTATACCAACCTCTTCTTTTCTATCCAAGTAACTGATGACAAAACACACCGTCTACCTTCGGCTGCTTATTCAGCGGTGGTGTGTGTGTTCACTTTGTGCCGGCCTGAACCTTCCCTACAACAATATTCACCAAGCCCTTCGATATCTGCACTTCATCCAGCCACTCTACACTGTGCACTCCTGAACTTACATGAACCAGAATACCTGATGAGCTTGATGACGCCCACAGAAGTCCATGTTCCCATGATCAACAGCTATGCACCTGTCGTGGCACTTGCCCGATTAAAACAGGACCTACACAGTGATACACTTAGTGTCTCATCTGACAAAAAATTAGACAGAAACTCAAACTTGATCACCAGAAATGGCAAGGGTAAAGAAGCCAGTCTTTAAAAACATTTCTGGGACAGGTTGCATAAAAACAAAAACTCTTCTTTTCTGTTTGATCCAAAGTTTATCGAAACAATGTTGTTACATTCCCCCGTTTCACACAAATGATCATCAGTGCCTTCCCTACCTGCATGCTGTTTTTCCTCCAGGAAGCACTGATCGACCAGTCCCACCCAAACCTCGTCGTTCCTCGGCCCGGGAGCCATCACATCATGTCCTACCCCCTCCCTTGTCTTCCCCTCCCATTGATCCCACTGACAGCAACCCCCCACAGAATCCCATGGAGGTGGAGGAAGCAGCTCCCCAGTGTAGGTTCCAGATGGACTGCCTCTCCTTTTCCTTAATTCTTCATTTTTTTTTCTTTTCTTTCCTAGAAGCTACTCTCCTGGTTTTCCAACTCTTATTTAATTTGTCCCAATCAGAATTTGGATCTGACTTTATTGCCAAACCTGTATGCATGCGTTTCCATGTGAATACTGAACTCTTTCCTCACATGCTTCCTATCTCTCCATCAGCGACCTGGGCAGCGGAGTTGTTAAGTGATAGCAGGTCCATATGAGGTCAAGGTGCTTCATATCTATAAAAGCCACTCTCTAAGCCCTGCTATTTCTCCTGGGTCCAAAAGGTCAGGGCCAGGGCCAACACCAATCAACCGGAGTGCCTTTTATGTTGCATTTAAACAGTACATGGAGTATATTAGTTGTATAATGGGAGGAATTGTTGAGTGATGATGAACTGTATGTAAGCCTCTTTCTGTTTTGGTCTCTACATAACCATGCTAGATAGTCAATGGACCGTTCTTGCCAAAAAGCAGTGTCAAATAATCTATTCATCTCAAATCTGTTCTTTTTTTTTTTTTTTACTCCCCACCCCGCACCCTTCTTCATAGTGTACTGCTGTGGGCCTGTGCGTCTGCGTTCCAAACACTCCTGAAGTCTCGCTCTCTCTGGCTTGATGCTTCCTTCATCCCAGCAATCCTTTCTCATCAGCTCCCCTGTGCTTCTTCGTGGCTCCTCTTATTTCTGTTCTACTTTCCTTTGATAATCTCCATCCTCCTCTCGTTCCTTTGAGAAAATGTTTTTCCACTGTTTATTCTGTACTCTTGTATTTGGTGTTACAGTTTCATTTCTATGATAATCCTTTCTATTATTTGCTTTTACTTGCGGTCACAGAAGCCAGTGTCAGTGCATTTGTCCTTGTGACACAAGTGAAAGCAGGTCTGGCCATCCAATGTCACTTATAGAAATGCTTTTTCGATTATTTTTTATTTCTTTTTCTTATTTTCTTTTTTTTTTACAAATGTACATACATACTTTGCATGGTTTTGCATTTCCAATTGATCCACTGTTTGTGATTGATTAAGCATGAGATCAGAGCTGAGTTAAAAGGGGACACAGAACGTGGTCAGAAGACTATGAGGCAAGGTCATGCAATATCGATCAGTCAATATTTTGGTGATGTAATAGCTGCAGATCGATGGCTGGAAAGTGTATGTTTCTCCGTCTGTTCCCAGTGTTGTGGTTTGGTTTTGAAACCTGAAACCTGAATGCATGCTGACTTTGGTAATAGAGTAAAGGGTGATCTGTCAATGACATGTTACATTTAGGTGGTAATGGCTCATGTGTTTTTATAAAGACAAGTGTATGAAATACAAGACTTCGTCCCAAAGAAAGCTTTTAACATAGAAAAGGATGGACATTGTACGCTGATTTGTTGTAGAACTGTTACTGATATTGTTGAGGATTGTAGATGCATTAATGCTTCACAGCTTAGGATTGGTAGGAATACGAAATTCAAACATCATATTTGACAAAGAAGGTTGATTGTTTGGGTTTCAGTGTAAAATGAAAAATATCAATTGGCTTGAACTGCAAGAAATCTGACTTTATTAGAAAACCCGTGTCATAGAAACAACTTTTTTTTTACACCTTTAAACACTACTATTCAAAATATTTTTCTTAAAAGTACCCTTTTAGTGGGATAACTGTTAAATAAATGGAGCACTTGTTTTTATCATATGACTTGTTCTGTCCCATATGAATGCCACGATTGTTTTTGAGATGTGCACAGTTCATTTTGGGCTCTGATAACAGCAATATAAACGGAAGATCTGATCACATTTTTATTGTACTCTAATCCTTATTAGTACTTATTGATTCTGCAGAGATGTGAAAATGGAGCTCTCTTTTTAATGGAAAACATAATATATGTTTAAAAGACATTTTTCAATTAAAACAATTGAAGATTGGACCATGACTTTGATGAGTCATTGTGCATGGATTGCCTTGGTTAGTAAGGTGTCACAGTATTGACAGCTTGGGAATGGAGACGTTTTGTTTGGCTTTAACAGAAACATGTGCACAAGGTCATGCTGAGCTGGAGGTTTGAGAGCTCTGTGTGGATGTTTACAAGCATATATGAGACCATAAGACTGTCTGAGTATATGTGCACTTGTCTTTGCATGTGCTTGTGAGCGTGTGCTGATTGTGGCTGTAGCTGGCATGACTCAGCTGTTGCTGGGAAGGAGCTGGGAGGACAGCCCTGTGAGTCATCACCACATCTCCTGGAACTAACTGTTCTCTCCACAACATTAGGACCAGACCCAAAACTGACTCGTGTATACACACACACACACACACACACACACACACACACACACACACACACACACACACACACACACACACACACACACACACACATAGATAGGAAGACACATTGGAGCCAGTGCATGCGCAAATGCATGCACACTCTCACTGACACCTGGTATTACAAACAAGGTCACTCACTGTTAAACTCATTTGAAAGAATCCCCCTTTGGATTCCCAGTGCTGTGCATGCTAGATGTGCTTGGCTTAGAGTTCAATGAGATCAGTGACAGACTAAATAAGTTCTCCTAAACCCACAGGATTGACCAGAGCATGAGTGTACCAAAGAGATGAGAGGGTATGAAGCAATACTATCTTACCCTGGAACCTAAAACAGTACAGTACAAATCTAATTAAAAGGGTTTGTTTACAGTAAGTCCACCACACATCATTAAAGATGTTTTATCAAGCCGCAAGTGGTTGTGCTCCAGGCTTGTGTTTGCTATATTTGGCTGTGTATGTGTGTGGTGTCAGAATGAATGTTGAAACTAACGTGAATACTTCCTCAGTTTTTTTTTTTTCCCTCTCTACTCTTCTTCCATCTCTTGATCTTCACGCTCACTCTGAATCCTGTGCTTCTTTTCAAACAAAATTTTTTTCTTGGTTTTACTTTTCTCATGTTTTCAAAGTATCTTTCAAAGGTCTTTTTAAGGTTTTGATGATCAGAGGAAAATAAATGAGGCCTACAACTTTTTTTTAATCTAATGCATTGCATAAGTAAAATATGACATAACATTTCTACAAGACAAGTACGAGTCCTTTCTTTTCACTAAACAAAACTTGAGGCCACTGGAGACCCTTTGATTTGCATGTTGAAGTTTTGTTTCTGCTAACAGTTGCAAACACTTTTGAATTGCAGTGATAACACCCAATACAATCAGGTTTTCTTCTGTCCTCTCCCAGCTTGGCTTCATTCCATGAGGACCTCTGCAGCCAGTGGCCAGAAATCAGAAACTGAAGCACCTGAGGATGAGACTCTGTCCTTGGGTAGCAGTGGCAGCAGCAGCCTGCCTGACCAGGGTTACGCAGCTTCTGAAGGTATGGTAGAGGGCGAGGACTCTGGCATGGTCAGCTCTCCATCTGACACCCAGCCCACCTCTCCAGATGGGAGTTTGTCTCTGGATGGAAGTAGCAGAGGCAGAGGAGAGAAACTGGAACCAGTGCAGGACAGTTTCAGTGACAGCGATGAAGGATGTGCCATCTGGGGATCGAAACACAGGTAGAGAGGACGTTTTGAAATCATGGAAGGGGAACCATAGATGTGGGTGGGACAAGAATGAGGGACCGTCACAGACAAGCATATACTGTACATTTATATTAACCTAATTCACCTAATTTGCAATACTTGTAGAGTGTCTTAAGACATCTGCCTTGGCCTCAGAAGAGTACAAATGACTCTACCTTCCTCATTCATCTATCTGGCCTCATTCTTCCCACTACTGTTTCATCTTTTTGTCAGTTCTTACCCATCTTTTACCTCCTTGTTTGTGCTGTTAATTTTATTTTTAATTCCATTTTAATAGATTCTGGTCTCCTGGCAAGCAATGCGCCATTTACCCTTTTGTCAGTTTGAGCCAGCCGAACCACTAATACCTAAACCCTGCATGAAAACTATTAGTTCCACTCTTGCATTTGGCAAAGTTTCGTTTCCCACCTGCATTTTCACATGGAGATTGAACCATGACTGTTTCCCCTAACTTTACTCTGTCCACCTTTTTTTTTTTTTTTTTTTTTTTTTTTTAACCGTGCCAGCAGTAATAACCAAGAGCAGTTCCCACCATATTAGATTTGAGTTGTGGCCAAAGCTGGCACCCATAACATTTCGTGCTGGGTTTTCATAGTCATTCATAGCCCATTGTGGAAATGACTGCTGCTCCAGATCACTTTTCGCCTTTTAAGTTGTTGTGAAATGTGTATGGTAATGTGCCCAGACCAGAGAGCTTGGATTGATGCTCTTACTCACAGAGACTTTATGAATCCAGAGTCTGGCCTGACGCTACTGGCTTCTCAGTATTCCAGGAAACCACTATAACCCTGTTTTCTCAGAATCGTTGAGGAAAAGAGGACCGGTCCAATTCTCTCAGAAGATAAATTCTATTTGGTTTGGCCTTCTTCCTGCAATTTGTTATGGCTAATATGCCACTAACTCATAAGAATGCTCTGCTGAACCCTTGAAGAGAGTGAAGGAGGTTTAAGCTGTGGTAATAATATCTTTACAGCTGCATGTGTCAAAGCCAGCAGACTCTAGTAAAAATAAAATTCCTCTTTGAACAAGCACGAAATATTTAAAACTAACACATTTTTCCTCCCCGTCTTCTACTACTGAACTGCATTTACCCTTTTGATTTCTGAGTCGGCATAGTGACGGGAAGAGTGCTGACTGTAACAACAGCATCAAATACGTAGTTCATAACATCTGTTGAGTGGTAGCTGGGAGGTTGTTAATAAATAATCAAGCAGTATTGTTTTTTTCTGCCTCTATGTAGTTATCCTCTTTTTGCATTACAAATGTTATGGGAGTCTGCTGGTCTTTTTGACATGTTTTTATGTTGCATTCTCAGGCATACTGACATCAGCCCACAGGCACAGTCAGTCAGGTTAAAAAGCAACAATGAAGAAGATGCAGAGCTCACAGCCCAGCTCCATCAGACGTTGGCAGATTTCGAGGCTGATCTTGCAGGTGAGGGGGTCTCTCAATTTTTAAAAATGATGAAAAATCAACATATGTCCGCAGTAGCAACATATTGTGTATTAATCCCTTGATCTCCTGTTCTCCAGGCCACATGGATATAGTCTTAGCAAAAGAGACACCATATACCATGTCCACTGACAGTAATGAGGTGCCCGTGTCTATGGTGGACATGGATGTGCCAGTCACAGCCATAGATGAAGTACTGGAGGACTATGAACAAAATATTGTCCAACATGAGGTGAAGTCGCTTACCAGGATCGAGCCAGCTGGCAGCAAAGGTAGGAAGAACGACCAGTACATCAACACAATAGAGTTAAAAACTGTCAGGTATGTTTTCTTTGTTGACCTTTTCTTACCTCTTTTCATCACAGGTCAAAGCTTTTATCACAAGTCTATTGTGGAGCCACAGAACAAAAACAACAATGCTTGTACTGCTGCTGTCAGTAATAAAAGAAGCGGTGCAACCACTAAGCACTTGTCCCAGTCGGAGCAGCATAGTGAACCCCCGGAGAACAAGTCTGTAGCTGATAACAAGGGAGTAAAGACACTAGAGGCAAAAGTTAAAGAGATGAGTATTGCTGATACCAATGGTGTAAAAGGTAAACAAACATCGGCAGTGAAATCTAATGTTGACGTGAAGAAAAACAGCAAGAACACTGAGATCAGCCTGGATACTGTGAAAAGTACCGCTCAAACGTTTCAACAGAGGAAACTTGATATTCCACCAACAGGTCAGAGATCAGTGTCAGATGCACATGAAGAGATGCACAGAGTTTACCAAAATAACTCCACTCTTAGTAACTCTCATGGTAAAATCACTCGCAGTGTCACATCACGCTTTGGCATGAAAACGTTCACTGTGGTCCCTCCCAAACCTTCTGTCATACATGCTGCTGCGGGACAGTCAGCTGCCACTTTAACCACTGGTGCCATTAAGATTGACGATCAAGGAAATATGGTGACGGCGGGTATCTCCCGGAATAAAGTTGGTGGGTCATCAGAGTCCGAGACCACTTCTAACAAAGCTTCTCCTCTTCTTGGAAAAGCCAAAGCTTTTTGGAGCTCAAATGAAAAAGAAGAAAGTGCTGTGACTCACAGCAAAGATGTGATTGATAAGGTTAAGGAGAACACAAACGGACTGAAAACTTCTCCCACTGCATTCGTGGAAACTACATTGAAGGCAGAGTACCTAAAAACAACACACAGCACACTTTCTAAACCTGCAGAGAGAGTCCAGCCTAAAGAGATGGTAAAAGAAGAAGCTAAAGAAGCTGTGAAAGATATTAAAGTTGCAAACGAGCAGCAGGTTCAGGTGGAGAGCAAGATATCGGTGTCCAAAAACGTTCAGCAGCCAAGTAGTAAATCTGCCCTTCCCCCTCACATACTTCCAGACTTGAAAAGAGACCTGTCCTTCCTCAAACCATCCAGGCGAACCTCAAGCCAATACGTGGCCTCTGCCATTTCTAAACATGCCCCAAAGACTTCCGCTAAACCCAGCTTCATCCCTGACTACTCTGCATCTTTGAAAACACAGACCACTGGCTTCCAGAGATCGGGTCGGTCCATACAGGTGAATCCACACCAGTCATCTGTGTCCTCTTTGTCAGATAATAAGGAGAATGTCTCTGCTTCTACATCCAACCCTCCTGGTCCAAAGAGGTCTATGAGCTTCCCAGAGTATGTGCCAGACAGTCCGAGAGATTTTGGAGAAGTGAGACAGGGCGGGGGAGGATTTGAAAACTGTGTTGTATCCACCAAAGGAAGTTCTGATATGTTGGAACTAGAAACAGCCAAGAATAACCTCACTCAGTCAAGTGGACTCACACAAATACGAGTGACCGCCAATCATGACGGAGATAGTATTAAACCTATTCGGCCCAGGAGCCCCAGTCCAGCAAAAAGCAGTGCTCTGCCCTCATCTATCAAACCACCCACTGCCCCCAAGACCATGCTACAAGACCAGACGAGTGTAAGTAAAACCTGATTCAAAAATATTGCAGAATACCAGTCTCTTGATGAAGAAATATCATGAATAATTTTACGACAATATTGTCGCTGAATCTTACAGATCTCGAAGGACACGACTAAAGCGGCCGCTCAACTAACTCCTGGTGTGAAACCACAACCTTCCATCACAGTGACAGACAGTGGTGTGACCTCAGGGCCTCCAGCTGTGACTGTGTTTGGGCCAATTAAAAAGTTCAGACCGGTGATCTGTAGGTCTGTTGAGAAAGACACGTCTCTGCACAGCAGCCTGATGGCGGCCATCCACACAGATGGAGGCAGGGACCGACTCAAGAAGGTGAGATCGAGATTTACACAACTATGAGGTAGCATTTCTATCCTCTACAAGTAAAAAAAAAAAAATGATATACTGTATATTATGTATTCGGTGTCAGATAAGTTATGGTGTTTGCTGAAAGAGAAGAGAGCAATTTCGATTTTCTTCTTTTTATTGCATTATTAGACATCCACTTCTGGCCCCAGCAACCTGAACAGGGAGCCTTATGTCGAAGAGGAGAATGAGAGGTCTACTCTTCTGGCTGCCATCAGAGCTCAGAACATCAGCAGCAGACTAAGAAAGGTAAAACACCGTCTCAACTAGTATAAGAAGTACGTCTAAAAGAAAATGTGAAAGCTCAACTCTTTGTCTGCGTCGTTAGCTCATTAACAACATACCGACTGCATGAACCGCGTTATGCAAGCGCGGGTGTCTATTTTCATCCCCGTGTGTGGACTGAGAGCTGCGGTTTGTTGTCATGTAAGGACCCATGTGGAATGAAAGAGGCAGAAAATGTGCTGCTGTAGCCGAAACATCTGCGGTTCTATTGTGGAGGTTCCTTACCAGAAGTGGAATCTCTGGAATGCTGCATGATTACATCCGACTCAAAAAATGTCGAGCCTCTCAAAAGATAAATATATAAGATAAAGATAAATAAATAAAACCAAATAACGACAACCAGAACAGTTACAAAAATAAACCAGATAAAAGCCAATAAATGTGAACATTTAACAAGAAAAGAATTTGTTTGGATTAAAAGTATCTCGGCAGCTCTGTGTGTGTCAGAGGTCCATCGGGCATCGTGAGAGCAGCTGGCCTCGTCTAGAGTTACCATTGTCTCCCTCCCTCCTCCCTCCTCCCTCCTGCAGACCAAATCTGAGGCTGCTGACGAGGTGGAGAAGTTCAGGAAGGTGGCCTCTGAGGAGAAGAGAAGTGCAACCTCTTCTTCTTCTCCTTCCCCACCATCTTTGACCTGCACTTCTCCTGTTTCTACGCCACCTCCACCTCCACCAGCACCTGCGCTGGCACCTCCGCCTCCTCCCCCTGTTCTGCCCCTGGGTAAGCCTAGCTCCGTGGCCCAGGCAAAGGTTGACGCCCCCACGAACGCTGGCTTGGCCAGGGAGGCCATGCTGGAGGCGATCCGCTCTGGATCTGCAGCTGAGAGGCTAAAAAAGGTACAAAAAGGTTACTGATCAACTTTGTGTACTTTGAATTGGTGCTGTTGGATTTCAAATTTTACTTTAACTTCATGAAAATCTGGCGATGAAGCGTAACACCTAATATAAACATCACACACTTCCCATTGGGTAAAAACCAGAGGCTCCCCAATTTCAATCGGTCTCATCTGTTCAGTGCAAAGAAAAACACATTAAGTGGTGAAATGAAAAATAAAACCAAGTTCTCTTTGGCAAATTAAAATTCAACATAAGCACAGGAAATGAGGAATATATTTTTATGGTAGTATGGCACTCAAGACAGAATAATTTTGCCCAGAGAGACTCTTTTTAAAGAGAAGAGGGAGGGAAAAAAAAGAGAGACAGACATAAAAATCAAAGTCAGAACAGACTGAGGCAAGAAAACAAGCGGCAGCAATAGAAAAACATCTCGGATGAACCATTGTCCTCGTTCTTCTCACATCTTTGGTCTGGTTTCATACATCTTCCCTCACTGGAAGACATCGCTGGCAGAACAAAGATCTCCTGCAGTCCAGCAGCCAGGAAACTGGAAATGAATTACAATCCGACAGTCACACTGTACTGCACTGCTGTATGAGCATTTTCACAAAGATAAAGTTAAATTTTAGGTCAACGATCAGAAATGTGAAGTATTTTTAAATGATTAGTTTTGCAACATTTGAACCAGACCAGAGCAATAACAATGAATAGTGTTAAGAGGAGGCAAATCAGAGGATTGTGGTGCACATCTTGTTTGGATCTGAAGAGGTACAACATTTCATTTAAATAAAAATGTATCAATAAAATATTTTGTTTATTTTTAATTTTTTAATTTTTTTTTGGAGACAGACTCGACACAAAACCACAGAACCTGATATTTTCTTCATAGCATGCCGTGAACTGATGTTCCTGTTATTACAAACATGACATGTTGCATTTCTTTGAACTAGGTCGCGCTGCCCACAAAGACAGTCCAAGTGAACGGCAGACTGGGAACAATCCAAGCAACCTCCTCCACAATCCCTCAGCAATAAGAGGGGACTCCCACATCACTGCAACAAGGTGTAATTTATCAAATTCAATTTCAGCTTTGGCATTTGAACAAATGGATTGAGTCATGTTTTGAGCAAATATTGTTTTATAGGAATTCGTTGCCACAGATATTGCGTAAAATAAGAACAAAGAAAGATTTCTTTATAGTATCTAGAGAAACAAGATTATTCAAAAGGGGCTTCACATCACCTCCCAGGGCCTTATGTTTAATGTAAGACTGCTGTTAAAGAAAAGGGGTTTTATTAGTGTCTCTTATATTTTCCACTAATATATCTTTTATAAAAGGGGAATGGTTTATACATTCCTTCTTGTAGCCAAACACCTGTCATGTCTGTATTAAAGGTGTCAGGTGAAAGGTTTGCAGTTAACGCCACCTATAATATCAGCTTCTAACAATAACCTGCTGGAAAATGCTTGTGTCCATCTTCATAACATATTGCTGTTCCATTTGTACTTGAACTCAGCTGATTTAACTGGACCGTTTTCCAAAATGTGTGCCAATGAAAGCGAGCTTGATTTGTATAGACTTTCAGTTCCTTTGATTTTTCTTTTTTTGCGTTAGTTATAGATGCCTTATACTGTTGCTCAGTCAGTGATATGTATACAGTACTTATTATTTCAACAAATTAAGAAAACAATGGAAGGACCCATTGGCAATGCTCAAAGTGTATTATTTTGTCCAGATCTGGTACATATTGCCAACCTCTGAAGTTCTTTTCTCTGAGGAGGATTAACATGGTGATGACTGGCTCGTGCCTGGAAGCTTGGCGTGCTCCTGTTTTTAGCTTCCAACCTTCATTTGTGCTGCTGTTAAAAATCTAAAGAAATGATCATCAGTGCCCTGCAGAAACGTATTTTCTATTGATCTTCAATCATCGTCTCTGCTGGTCAACGGCACTGTGGTTGACCATGTCCTTAATGTTTGATATATGTGAATATTTTGCAAGAAGCTAAGGTGAGCCTTTCCTTTTCTTGACATTTCAACAATTTTGAAGTACTGCTATTGAAATATATAAATGGTGGATAACACCGTGAGCCAAAAGATTAGTTTATTGATCAAGAAATCAGCACCAATATGACGATGTAATATAAACCAGCACTGTAGGAGAGTAGTTTAGGTTATGTACGGCCTTTATTTAAGCAGTAAAGTTTATAGTGTGGAGTCTCTAGGAGAGGACGCAGTCATTGAATGGTAAACGGTAGATACGGATGAAGCAGGATGTCCACGCTGAAGCATCTTTAGAAAGTGCTTACATTCAGGTATAAAAGTTTGCTGCTGTGTATTGCGAGATTGATTTGAGTAAATGGAGTTGAATCAATAGTTTTATAGAGATTTATTTCACTTCACGTTCACTTTCTACTCTCAAATATTTGAATATCTCTTGTTTTACCTTAAAAGTGACATCCTTAAGAGCTTTTCTGTTGGTTTTTTTTTTCTTTCCTTCTGTAACTAGAAATGTTTATTTCATTTCTGAGAGTTGGATCCATCCACAGACAGAAGCCTACAGCACAGTGTAGCATTGTATATTTTGTAAACTAAAGAGATCGTCTTGATAGATTTGATTTATTCCACCAATAGAGTGAACATTTTATAAGCTATTGCTTTTTAAATTTTAAGTGCACAATTGTTTTTTGGGTTGTTTTTTGGGGGGGAAGGTTGAACAGTTATTTTTGTTTAACTACATTTTTGATTCAATAAATCATTTTTGTAATCAAGCAAAAATGTACGTGTGCTGATTGTTGTTTTTTTTCTCATGTCTGACTTTGAGATGATAAACAAAAGTTGGACTGAGCAGATGGTGGTATGAACCTTGGACTGGAAAGCATCTCTGCCATTCCCACCGATGTGGTCATCCTGCTGTCCTTATGAAATATACTGAAACCTCTCTGCCACACCACGGATGAGCTACTATTCCGGGCAGCAGCTCATGGCCCTGACTCATCACTATGTGGTCACACAAAATGACTCCTGATGGACTTGAACCTACCCTGCATTCCTGATTCCTGAAACACTAGTCACTGTGCCACTGCACCTATCTTCAGATAAAACAAATGATGCAAATATCAACATGAGTTGCAAAATTAAATGGAAATACACAATTCACATGCACATCCTGTATTGTGATTAATCTGTTTTAAATGAGGTGCACATGTTATTTGCATGTCATTTGGGTACATGTGTGCAGAGTCTAATCGAAAGTGGTATAAAACTACACCTTTAACACACCTATCACAAATTAAATTTGCTCTTTAGATAACCGTCTTCTTTACACGCGAAGGTGTTCCCACAAAAAACATAAATGAAAGATTTCAAGGGATGATTTTTTTCAGCATGTCATTGACCACTTCAGGATGATATTAAGTAAATTCTAGCAGTGGATTGAGCGATCGAGAGAGCAGAAGGGCGATCTTGGCTGCTGTTGGCCACAGAGAGTTGTAAATTCCTCTTGGGACCACAAGCTTTTTTAGTGGGTTAAAATTTTTGCTCTACTCTACTGCCATTCTAATCTGCCTTACAAATATGTGAAGGGTGTGTATGGATGGGTGCATATGTGTGTGTTTGGGAAGGAGAGGGGGTTCATATTTTATTTTTGTTTTATGAACGTGCATTTGAGCTCGTGCCTGCGTAAACAACCTCCAAATCAGGAATTACCAGAAGGTCGTACCACATAATGCAGCAGGAATAAATTCATTCAGGTTTGGTTATGCCTGAACTGCCAACTCACTGGTTGGTTTGAATTTGTTGCCATAACAGTTTCACATGTAGGAAGAGGCCGCAGATGTTGCTAGGCCAAACACCATGTTGACTAATTAAATTTAGATCACATCAACTACTTTATATAGTTTGTTTAGATGTGGTTTGTAGAGAGGAATTGAACAGTTTAACATTTTGAGATATTCTTTTTTACACTCATCAATAAGCAGTGAATAATATTTACAAAGTGTTGGGTTCCCTCTGTGGCAGCTTCTGGTAAAAGCATATTCATCCATAGTCCTGTGAGACCTTTAATGAAACCCATTCACCAACTGCCTGCGCTTGTATTACTCAGCTTTGTTAGTGTTGACTGGCCGACTTATGAGTGATGGACACGGTGACATCAACTACCAGGGGGGGCTCTTCTGACTTTGTTTTCTGATGTTAGCTCGTCTACTGTGTATCTGATCAATCAATTTGAACAAAAGGCCTTTGTGATTCTGCATGTCTGATGAGGTAAGTTCGAAACAATGTGTGCTTACTTTATATCCCATTGCCAGTAGTTAAAAAAAAGAAGGCTTTGTTGCGTGGTGGTACCCCGAATATGAGTGAGTAAGTGTGTGTGTGTGACTTCAGTGGCTGTACTGTGTGTGTTCTTTTGAGTCTGCGCATACACACAGTGTGAGCTCTCTGTTGTCCTGATCCAGACACATACAAACAGCTCAGGACTGATGACCTTCTGCACTTTAGTCTCCCATGGTGTGTTCCCATCACTTAAGTTTATCCGAGTCTGAAATATGTCAGGCAGGATGAAAAATGAACAGAACTGGTGTCCCTTTAGCTCGAGGCAGAACTTTTAACTAGACTGTACTACAGGGTTTAATTCAAGTCATTCCCTTTAGTGCATGTCACTCCTCTTAAATTAATGTGTGTGTGTTTTAAACAAGTTGGGAGCTGAAAGTGCACCTCTGATGTTGCTCTCAGTCATATAAACATCAGAAGACCTTACGCAATACAGCAAGGCTCAGAGGGATACAAACACAAGAGGTAACTCTGGTGCAGTGAGGTTTGACCCCCAGGTTGTGCAATGTACATACCACGCAGCTGCAGGTGTTTTTATTTCAGACTGTGCTTCTGAGAGCTGGGTTTTTAATTAGAGGTGAGGTGTGGTCCTTTAGGCTCCTGGTGTACAGTAACACAGTACTATTATTTACGTGCAGTCACTTTGGTTCACAGTTCTAGTCATGAAAGGTATCTAGAGGTATTAATCTGTAACACCGAGCTAAAAACAAACAAAAGGACACACATGCTACAGTCAGGTAACCCACAAGAATGAAACCCCTTTATGCCAGCTTTTATATTGTTTTGGTAGTGTCACATGGGACTTTTAGAGGCAGAATCCTGTGGCAGAAAGGAAACCTGTTGTCTAATCGGCCTGTTAAATTTAGAGAAGACTATTTTAAGTGTTTGTATGACAACACAGTGTTTATAAAAATAATGCTCAGAAAGAAAAGAACATAATATTTCTGCAAAATTGAGTTTAAAATAACACACTAAAGCAGTTAAGCGTTAAGTTAATACACAAAAATTCAGTAATGGTTGGATGGATCTTTTTGTTATCATTTGGTTTTCAATAAACATGTTTGTAAATCTACCCTGAAGACCAAACACTGTTTATAGGGACAATATGCAAAATGTTTTGCATAAAACTTTCTTTTACCTCATGATCAAGCAAGTAAAAGAAACAGTATACTTCCTCATGGTGCTCCTCAAACAGTTTTTTTCCATTAAAATAAGAATCAAATGTGACCAAGTTTACAAGTCTGGACAGAGTGAATGACAGTGAAGCCAAGCCGGTAATGTGCCATGCAGGTGAGCTTCATTTTGGTGTAAATACATGAAGAAGCAATTAAGCACTTTTTGAACAGTGTTCATCCCTTACTGTTTACAGAGAAAGACATTACCAGTTAAGTATATGTATACAAGCATTTAATATAGGCTACATACAAAAAGGGTTTTCTATTCAGATGACGTGATGCAACAACTGTAAGTCATAGTGAAATCATTTTCTAATGAGCTCCTGTTTCTGTCTTTAATAAAACATTTAGTTAAATATATATTTTTTAAATGGCATATAACCAACAAAATACTCTGAAAGTCCCTCTGTAATTCACTTTGTTTAATCTCGTGTGTGTTTTAATTACAGCACTCGAAATGTTACTAATGGTGTGACAGCGCCTTCAGTAAATAAATAAACCTAACAAAAAAAACAAACAACGGAATCCTCTGAACACGCCCTTTTTCCCCCCATCAGACCTGAACGCCGCATTAATCAGCACTCTCGCGTGGGCGTGGTCTAGTCTATTAGAGGAGGAGTTGTTTGCGCGCGTGTATGTTTGTAAGCGTGTATGTGTGTGCGTGTCCTCTCCGGCCGCATGAGATGAGCTGCCTGCAGTCTCGGCAGCCACTGTTTTCTCCTCCTCCTCCTCCTCGCCCTCCTCTTCTCGCCTCTGCCGATCTGTCCAGCCCGGGAATGTTGCCCGCCGTGGCCTGATCCAGCGCTGCCGAGTGGTCCTTCAGCTCCACACCGCCGCTCTCTCTCCGGCTCTGTCTCCGACGCTCTGAACTGATCTGGCTGTGAGGTGAGTGTACGTTACCAGAGGAAGACGCTGTTCTCGTGCTCCCTTTATATATATATATATATATATATGTGTGTGTGTGTGTGTGTGTGTGTGTGTGTGTGTGTGTTAGTTAGTGTGGTGAGTGGGAGAACATGCAGTAAAAGTTGAATGTGCTGTTGTGATGACACACGCCATTTCGCGTTTCGGAACACATGTGCGCACCGTGCGTAACCGCTGAGCGGGACCTGCCTCCCCTTTCTGACAACGTCCCCCCCCCCCCCCCCGGTCAGCCGTCGAACTTACAAAAGAAGTTTAATTATCCGAGCTGGCTGTTTGAATTCGGTTGTGTATTCACCTTACCGTATTCCCTCCTAGTGGAAAGCTTCCGCTGGAAACACCCGAGCCTGTTCCGGAGGCTCCTGGCGTGCCGATGATCTTCCTGAAGCTCTTGTGCGCTTCCCTACGCGTTCCTCAACATTTACTGCAATTCGAGTCTGTCTTTGGGGACAATCATGATCCCAGTATTCTGCTTGTTTACAGTAGTTCAACAGCAGTCTATACTCTCTTTCCAGTAGGACCCCAGCTCCCCGTGTTGCGCCGACCCTCCCCCTCCCAGCTTGATTCTTCAGTTTCGCCAGTTTCGCCTTATCGCCTTATCCTTTTGGCAGCATTTGCTTTGGGAGTGGGGAGGGGGAGAAGTTTTCCCAGGGATACTCCTATAGCCCTACAGCAGTGTTTCCCCCAAATTGGGTTCTGGGGACCCCAAAGGGGGACGCTGGGTGGGATCCAGGCGGTCCAGAATAAAGTGAGGAACTGTTGAATGAATTGGTTTTGGAGGCTCCACAGTCGAGCACAATCAGATGAAGCAGCAGTTCTGATGACCAAATGTAAAAAAAAAAGTGTTATGAGTGTTGAGCAGAATAATAACAAAACGCTTTCAGATCGAATGTGTGGCTTCATACTATGGGTTGATTAATGTGACTTTTTTTTGTTTGTAATTCTCTTAAAGCCTTCACTAATTGTGGGACATAACATCAAATGGTGCAAGTTAGTTCATATTGCAACTGCAGATGTACCACTCTGTTGAATGGCCTCTTTTATTTGGTGTGCCGACTGCAGCATATAACATCAACAGTGCAATGGTTTGTCTGTTATACAATACTTAGAGGAACTATGTTTTATGATGGTAACACCAAAAGACAGAGGGAGGAGAAGTAAATGAGAAAGCCTGATCATGATCTAATCTCACTTAATGTGCAAACATCTTGACAAAGCAACTCTTCATAGATAGTCTAATCTGCCCTGTCATTTGGGCACTCGGCCAAATCAATTTCTTTATTGGCTGCATGTGGTCTCTGCAGAAAGTTGCATAACCAGCCAAATTTATGATTCTGGGAACTATCGACGTCGGCCTGTGTGTTTTGAATGCAGATCAGTGTTCTCACTGGGAATGTGGGCTGAGACAGGAAAGAGGCACTTTGGGACTGATGCACGCGGTAAAGGTTTTTCTAAGGTGTACGTTTTCAAGGAAAAACTTAGTCTTGAGATCACAGTCTCTCCTGAGTGTTCAGAAATATAGAGTCTAACCTTTTCCTAAACACAGATTGATCCACTGAGCTTCCATTTGGAGTCCTGTGTGATTAAAGCCAAGCAGGAAGCATTGATTGATATTGTGTCTAGTTGCTTTGATTGCATGCAGCATTCTGACTTAATGACTGTTGGATTAATTCAAATCTGCTGTGTTGAAATGTCTTAAACTTAACCTGCAACACCTTTCAGAATAAAAGCATATCACAGAAACTTTTCTGGAGTGTTGTGAAACATGCAATCTGACCAGCCTCTGATATTTCCCTCCACTTTCCAACCTGCCTTTGAGCACACATGCACAGACATCTGCATGTGAACCTCCCTGTGGTTGAATATGAAGTAGTTAAAGCAGCTACATGCACTCAGCTACATGCTTGTAACCGTGTCTCTTCAAGCATGCAATTTTGTTGACACTCCCATACCCTATAACCAAAGAGGATTTCTCTTTTCATTGCCCCGGCACATTATTTCCTGCTTTCTTTCATTTAATTATGTTGTGGTCACATCATCGTACGCATGTCAACCGCTTGAGCTGCAGCTCCCTCCCCCGCCCTCCCCCCAAACATCCCCTTCAGCACCAGTCCTGCTATTTCAAGTCCATGCTAAGTAAGCACAGGCATGATGGGGCATGAACTCTGCAAGACTACAGGCTGCCAAAAGGCTGCTGACAGCACATATTGCAAAGAATTATACAATAAGCTATACTTGCTTGAGGATTCTGAATTGTGTGTTTCTAAAATGAAAGGTTGGGTTTTTTTTTTTTTTTAGGTTTTTTTTAGTGCACATGACTGAAACACTATGCCTGGCAGTAATCCCAGAAGTTTGTTATATATAACCAAAACTTGAGCCTTTGTTTTCAACTTTCTTAGTTTTCTTCACGTACAAACACAAGAATATTGGTATTTCCATTGCTCTCGCTTGTATGCTTTTAGTGTCAGCTGCTCTCCACGGGGAGAAGTGGCAGAGATATCTATGAGCTGGTACTGGTGTTATAAGAGCTCGTGGTCATGCTCTAGGCAGCATTCCATTGGGTCTTGCGTCAGCCAGCAGTCATTCAGCACTGGTTAGTCGAGGCTTATACACTGTTAATTCCCCTTCCCTGATGTCATGACACCATTAACCCAGGCCTGCTGGGGGACCACAGCACAGTCATTCCACCGACTCGGCCCCAATCTGAAAGCAGAGAACCCCTCCCCCCGCCCCACCCCACCCCCTGTACTGAAGGAGCTCAGCTGGGCTGTGTCAGTGGTCAAAAGAGTAAGCAGGTCGGTGATGTCACGGACTGCTGTTTGTTTTCTGGCTAAAGGTTAACTTTGGACACAGTTGCATAAGGAAGGACTTAATTTCTGTACTCACTCCCTCTTGTGCTAAAATGTCAAACGCTGGGTTGAGTTTCCACATACTTGGGCCTTATTAAAGCGCTATAACTACTATGAACAACAGCTATAACTGCTAAGCAATCATGTTTTGTTCTGTGAAAAGTCATTTCGAAGAACCTTAACTCTTACCAGAGGAAAAACTTTGTGGTATTATTCTTCTCCCTCCTCCTTCATACTGTAAATATGGACCTGTACAAACCCGATTCTCACCACTGTTCACTTGTGACCTCAGGTGATGCAATGCTTGCTTGTCTAAGTGCAGCGGATTGAGTTTCTCAGCGTCTGGTGTTGGTCCAAATGTGGCTGAAAGGCTGCGTGAGAGGCAAAAACGTTGCCTTTATTCTGTAGGTAACTGAACACCTGAGGGACCACAGGCTCAGGTGGACACAGGTAATGTGTGGATGCACGCTGATAATGAAATGATCTCTCTAATGCATAGGAACACAACCCCCCCCCCCCCACACACACACACACACATATCCTCTCAGTTTATCTTTGTCTCTTTGTTCGTCTGTCTATCCCGCTGTCTAAGCGTCTCTCTTCTGGTTTCATCAGCTCTATCTATGTCTCCGTCTCCGCTGATCTGTGTCTCCATGTACCAGCTGGTATCTGCAATGCAAAATAAAAACAAACCATGCTTAGTTGACTTCGCTAGATGTAACATGCAAATTTTAAAAAGCTATATTTTTTTTTTGGGGGGGGGGGGTATTTCCTGGTATAAAATCTTGGAACAATACATGTATTTGTTTGCTCTTGACCTGCAGCGCTGTCCTCCACCTCCTTCTTATTCTCCCTCATGCTCTGAATATAGCACCTCTCACCATGTATGCATACATTTTGCTGTACATTGCAAGATTTTCTGCCCCCTGGTTTTCTAGTATTATTCCCAGACTTAGACGCGATTAAGGCTTAATGTGGTGTACTTTGGTACTTATGAATAGGACTTACGCTAAGTCCTTGTTAATGTGATTTTTCTCAGCTAGCCAAGTTTGTTAGCATTCCTAAGAGTAAGTAAGTCAAATAAATCCTGTTCCCCTTCACCCTCAAGTGGCCACAAAGAAGTTGAGGGCCCTTCTGATACGAGATACATGTTTTACTTACAAGGCGAGTTTTGTTTGGGTTTGATGGTTTGTTTCAGTGCGGAGGATGATGCCATGCAATATGAACGGACTGAATTATGACTTTATCTGCTTTTTATTGTTGACTCGAAGGAGTCCTGATGTGACAGTTGTGTGTGTTTTACAGCATCAGTCTAGTAAAAGAAGTTATGTGCTAATCCAGAAGCAAAGATGGTGTCACAAGAAGGTGAGTCCATCTGATGTAGCCCTCCCGGGGGCCACCATCACAGCCACCTTGTGCACAAGCATCACTGCTCCTAAACCTCGTCCATTCATCTACGCCGTTGCATAAGACCGGTTCTCCCAAGCAACCAAATGAAATCCTCATCCAATTAGGCACTGTCCACGTTTCCAAAAGGCCTTTCTCTCATAGACTGGTGCTATTCAGCCTTCCCCAGCATGACATCAGGCCCTCTCTTACAGCCCCACTTTACGCTGCTGCTCACAGATAATGAAAGCTGCCAATTAATGACTAATCAACATGTGCAACAAGCACATCCAGTGAGGAGTGACTACCATCTAATCTGCCGATTAAAACAGGACAGAGATGCTCTGTTCAACTCGCTCTTCCTGTCTTTCTGTGTTGCATTGCTGCAGAAAATAGAGCCAGCTCGGACAACCTTATTTGAGAGACTTAAAGGTTGATAATTGGAATAATTTGCTATTTTTTGTTTGTAAATTCTAATAATTGGAATAATTTGCTATTTTTTGTTTGTAAATTCTAATGGTTTACACATTTTCAAACTCTTTGTTTAGTGTCTAAAAGCACATTATAAAAGTTGCCTGTGGAGTTAAAGGGTGGTGGGAATCGGAGAGGGAATCTCCAGCTCGCAGCAGCACAATACAGTAGAGCAGCCCATTAAAGCCCTCCGCCCATCCCTCTCCCCGTCGGACATCGAGCACATTCCTATAAGTTGACTCGCCATAGGATGTTTTGATAACTCATAGCGTCAAACTAAATATTATTACATAAGGTGTCTGGTTAACTTAAAAGATGCTGTAAAGTAGAAATTAAAATGAATTTTAAGTTCATCACACCACAGAAGTATGGGTTGTTAACTACCTGTCCAAATTTGAATGAAAAAAACAGACAAGTTTGTTAAATTAGGCTTTGAAATAGTGAGAAAATCATCAGTCTTCTCTGCTCTGAGACTGAGGGGGCGTGTCCTGAAGGAGCTGAAGCTCCGCCCACTCGCTGGAAGGTGTTCAGTGTTCAGTATGACAGTCTTGTGGCTGCAGTTCTTTTCCCCACTCAGCGGTCCGTCCCAACCTCTCTGTGACTTTATGCATGATGTCCCACTGGTACTCTGTCTCTCTGGTGGACGGAGCAGCCTGCTTTATGAAAACACAATAGAATCAGAATTTATTTGTCCAATGAGTGAAACATACAGATGCATATAAATCCAGCTTGTCCCCCTGAGCTGTAACACAGGAGTAGAACTGGACACCAGAGACAGCAGACAGTGAGTCTCCAACTACTTCTAACGCACCTGCATTACAATAGTGGAGATAATAAGAGCGGAGGAGTTGATTTAGTTCTGTAACGACTGCAACATGCACAACGCTGCATTACATCAATTCATTACATCACATTAATGCATTATATCACGTCAATTCAAACTTTGAACCTGCTCAGGTCGAGCCGACAGTCTTTCTCTTCCACTGATGTCCCTCCACCTCCACCTCCTCCTCCACCTGCTCTCTGCAGCCTCCTCCACATGTAGTCGGGCTCGTTTATCCGGACCGGTACCGGTACCGGTACATGTAACCGAGAGGGTCAGTGATTGTAACGTTACACCGGAGTACAAAAACAACAACCCTCATTAATGTGAGGACAAGATCTCCTCTGGTCCATGTTCACCATCACCCCGACATGTAAAATACAGAGTTACATGTATTATAGTTCCTTATCGTAGCTCTATTGAGACGCATAAAACAATCCGCGGTTATCGGAGCATTTTCCTCTGAACTCTGCTACGAGCTCAATAGAAGCTACTTAGCACGTTAGCTCCCATTTCACCAAAATAAAGTTACTCTACACTGAATAAAATCACATTACCGGTTTGCACTGCGGACTAAATGTAGCAGAGTTACTGTGGAAACGTTATCTAGTATAATTATAACAAGCACACAGAACTTAAGCTGAGTGGTGGACTGCTGGCGGCAGCGGACGGTGCCGGTATGAACGGCCGGGAGGGCGGTGCTCGGTTCGGCTCTGCGCTGCAGGAGAAGCGATGCGTCCGTGAACTCCGTCCGTCTCCGGTCCAAGTTGAAACTATCCGCCGTGAAATGGTCCCTGCAGAGGCGGCTGTTGGTGTTAATCCTAAAGTCTCCTTTAGCGAGACTCTTCACGAAACCAATCCACCTCTTTTTCCTTCATCAGTAGGACATTTAAACAGCGATGCAGCGCTGCTTTGGAGGTTCTTACTTCCAGGAAAGATGAACTTGCGGGTGGAGGGAGACGTCCTGTAGCAGCTAGCTGATGTACAACAACAATCTGACTAACAGGAGTAGAACTGAAGTCCAGTGGGATGACATCTTATGCAAATGAGCTCCAGGCTTTTATAGCGTTTCACCGTGTGAGAGGAGGAGCCATGCAGAAGGTTATATAAACCGGCTGTGATCTGACGTAGATAGGTTGTTGTGACGTAGATAGGTTAGGTTTTAGCCCCGCCTAAAAAAAACCTGAGCTGAAGACGGGTTAGAAACTGTTTGACGGTCTAACTCCACATTTCAGTGCGACAAAGTTTTCAAACTTTGCACATGTTTTCAGCAACTCATTTCACACGTATATAATGTACTGGGAAACAACTTTTGGAATTTGCTTTACAGCATCTTTAAACATGTACAGTAGAATAATTGACCTCCCCTCTCTAGGGGTTTGGGTTACGGTCAGTACATTTTCTTCAATGACTTCTCCACAAGTCCCCAGACATAGACTTGGAGCGGTGCCATTTCTTGAATTAAGATGCTGTTTATGTTCTGGACTGGGACGCAGCGGGATGAGGGGAGGGCTGACATTGGGGGACTGGTGCTGGGCGAGGGTTTGGGGGAAAGGAGGGAAGGGGAGGTAGCTGTGGCGCAGCACTGGTTCACAGTGGGAACCAGGGTGGTTGGGAGGCTTGGCCGCAGGTGTAGTACTTGAGAGAGGGGTGTGACCAGGCTCTGATCTCTTCAGAGTTTAAAGTTGGATGTCAAGGCCCTCTGTCATTTCTTTGTCCCACCGGTTTTCATGTAGAAATCTGGGATCAATCGGATGGATCCTACAATATATGTCAAGAAACAAGACTCTTAAAAAAAACATTAAACCTCCATTAAACAGGTTTTATGGCCACTTGAGGGCGGTGGAAACAAGCTGCCAACACACATTGTCATATTATCACCGGTGTTTGCCAACTAGTTGCTAACTGTTGTCTGTTTGTCATTTAGTGTAAGAGTTTAGAGCTTTTCGCAATACAAGCAGCAGCTGCCTGCTGTAATGTAGAGTGAATCAAAACAGTAAAACGCAAGTCAGATAATTATTTTCTGTAATAAGACTATTGTCTGTATAATCGACTACATTACACACGATCATATGAGCCACTGAGCAGCTTCTTTTTGTTTTTAGTTGGTGAGGGGGAACCCTGACATGCTTAGTTCTGTCACCTCCTGAATCTTCCTTGCATCTTATTTCACCTGAGGCCGCTCTGTTGAGGTTATACAGGTTGCGTGTGTCTAAAAATTAATCTAATTTGTAGCTAGAGTTGCAGTGCACCAGCTGCCAGCTAAATAGCCATCTGCTTAATTGAGATACTTTAGCCTTAACCCTTTTGAATCAAAGCAACCCTCCCTTTTTCAAGTCATGCTACTCTTGTGTTACAACTCGGCAATTAGCAACCAGAAAGCTGTTTCTTCTTCTCTTCTTACTGCTGCCAATATCCCTCTATCGACTGGCTCCCTCTACCCCGCCGGTGCAGCAGCGTCTCTCTTTAACACTTCCATTTGAAGGGAAGCGATATCAAGCTTGTTCCAGCTGCTCTGTTCTCTCTGTGATGCCCTGGTGGCTGCAGCGGGACTCCACAGATAACATGTGACCCAACACAAGAGCTTAGGGTGCTGGGTGTATTTATTCTCGTGTGGTCAGCATCGTAATCACAGGATTACGTTTCATATGCGAGAATATGAGAGGGTGTTTGTCTTATTATTCACTTGGTCTTCCGATGAACCACACACAACCTTCCAGGAAATCACAAGCGTCAAGTGTTGACACATTAAATACAGTGAAGAGGCATACGGTTTCTTTAAATGCCAGTAACAAGAAACTTCAAGAGCTCAAAGTGTGACTTTACTTTCGCCCCACAGTGTTTCCCAGAATCTTTTTAATAATTCTCCTTTTGAAACTCGCATAAAATGTTAAATGTTTAACCCTCCCACTGTCCTCGGGTCAAATTGACCCACAGCTGTGTTCAATCAAGTTCTATTTTATTTTTTATATTTTTGGGGATCGTTGGTGACAAGGAGGCTGTGAGGGTTTCTTTAAAGAAAACCTCACAGCCTCCTATAATATAAAATATATAATATAATGTCATTTCTCGCCATTTTTCAGAAATTTTACAAACCAAACAATCAATTAATGGAGAAATTGATCAGTAAATGAATTGAGGACGAAAATAATCATTAGTTGCAATTGGATGCAAAATGGTTCAAACGAACTCCACCTCAACCAACAACCGTTAAATCCTGCTTTTACATTAAAACATTTTATTTACTTTCCAAAAGGGAGACCCCTTAAACATATTTTCAACTTTAATAAAGAATTTGATCAACTTTTTAAATTCCTTTAAATAGTAATTTTTACTGACATAATAATAATAGTGAAATCCCATATACCGTGACAGCATGACACTTTCTGAGATGGTTATAAAACCGTTAAAAAAACTCATACCGTTGCAAGCCTAGTTCCCTAACACTACCTCACCCCCATAAAAAGTGGCCTTTTGACCTTATGATACCCAAGTAGGAAGCTTACCATCTCTCTCTCTCTCTCTCTCTCTCTCTCTCTCTCTCTCTCTCTCCCCGTGTCTGTCTGTCTGTCTGTGTGTGTGTGTGTGTGTGTCTGTCTCACACACACTGCCATTTTTCACAGCCGTCCACTCCGTCCCGGCCGGCCCATAAATCAGTGCATTCCTTTTCACGAGGTTGGGGTTCACTGTATTGCACGCGTTTTCTCACTCACCAGCCTATATGGAAAGAATGTGCTCTCTATGTTCCAAAGATGACTGAGCAGAGCTGAACGGCCTCCTGTTAAGCTGTGTCCAGTCTAATCAGCTGAAGTCAAGCTGACTGAGGTGAACACATTTTACAATTATACACACGGGCAGAGTAGTTGACACAGCTGAGCTGGACAGACCCAGCCTCCGAGCGCTGTTTTGGTTCATGATTTTTGAACCAAGTGACGCAGGTCCACCTGTGGGAGGGTTTTAATTAATTCCAAATGTAGCCAGAAAGACTATCTGCTGGGTTATATTGTTGTAGGTTTGACATGTTTAGATAACAGAAATCTACATTAGATAATGAATACTTGCGCTATTTATGCCTAATGGCTCAGACTGACACAAGTATCAATATCAGTAAAACCACATTTGTGGCAGGTTTATATTTCTACCATTCTTTGCACACACTAGTACTGTAGCATGCAGTATACTTGCAGCCATTATGTTCCAATGGTATAATGCAAATGCTGTAATCCAGCACCAAATAAATACTTTGTTGGTTCAGTAATAGCTTTGGTAACATGAATTTATACTCAATCCTTCAAATCACATTATGTGTTTGATTTCATTTCGTAACACTCTCTGATGGATGACGTTTTTACAGTCAAAGAGCTTCTTTTCTACTGTTTAAATGTGCTTTTGTAAAATGTAACAGAGCTCCTCCAGCATCTAAATTAAAAGTTCATTGACCTGCCTGACTTGCACTGCACAAGTTCACACTCCAGTATGTTTCTGGACGCCCTGCTATTAATATCGCCACTATTTAGAACGTTGTCCCAATTAGGAAACGGTATTTATATATCACAGACATTCACAGAAATGTACAGGAAAGCTTTGATTAGACTAGTAAATACAGACAGTAAACAGCCAGTAAACAAACAGACAGTGAAGACAGAAAGGCAGAAATACAAACTGATGAGACAGACTGGTTGACAGTTGATGCAGACAAACCACATCACCAGTGAGGTTAAAAAAAAAAAACAGCATCTGGCTTCTTATAGGGTTTATTGCAGCTTTGATTTACATACAGTAGGTGAGGATAAATGTTTAGTATTTCTAATTCCCACTCTAGGAAACTTAAGAGAAAAATACTCTTCTAAACAATTTAAGTAAATATTAAAATAATATTTAACATTTGCAGAGAAAAAGTATGTCTGAAGTTTTGTTTTTACTTTTCAATCTCTTATTCCCTTTTTGGATCTGTACATTTCCTTTGTATGTATTCATGTTGATGGTAATGGTGGCGAACGGCCTCTAAAGTTTTCCTTAGATCCACATTTAGTGCAGTGAGCTGGTCAGGTGCTGATGTACTGCTGTGTAATAGAAGAGAACTGTTAAGGCAAATGTGTCTACCGTTTCAATTAGGCTTTACTTTAAATAGCCGAGGTTTCTGGTTATCCTTGAACTCACTTTTGGCTCCTCCGCACGGCTTATCATCTTGGGACATTAAAGCTGGACCCTTGAAGTGTAAGCGCATATCAGCACGTGAACCCCTGGACTGACTGAGCATGCAGGCCTTGTGCCTCTTGTGTCTGTTGATTGTGTCTGTGTACATAACTCCATGTAAAAACAGAGAGGTTGGAGAGTTATTTTTCTGTAAAGTTGAGTTTCAGTGCAGAGATGATGCATCACGTATTTGTTTTAACACCCATGACGATATGTAACATTTGGGAGGTCAAAATACATTGTTTTAACAGTATGAGCTGGGTTGGTAGACATTTCTTTTTAATTAAAAAAATAATAATTAATCTAATGATTCTAGTGTCGTATTTGCTACAAGTAAATGAAATCGACTTTAGAGGAAAGGAAAGCTCAAACTAAATAATTGTCTCAGTGTTTATGGCTTATTGGCTGAAGTGCAATGTCGTATAACATTGCGCGTTCTAGTTGATTTAGTTCAAATCAGTCAGTGTGTGCCACATCGCTGCTGACTGTTTTATAAAAGAAAACAGTTACGATTTTGGGAGATTTTCTTTGATATAGATCGCAGAAACCAGCTGGAGATATTGGGAATCCTTCACGGTAAATATTACGTGGAAGCTCTGACTGTTTTGAACAGCTTTCTGAGGTGTATTTGTATGTAGGTAGTTTTTTATTTTTTATTTTTTATTTTTTTAATGCAGGCATAAACGAAAGCAAATTTCTCTCACTTGCATTAGAAAAATCATCAAAAATGTGCACTGCAAACACATTTTCTCTTTCAGTTTTGTTGGTTTTGGTCACAGACTTTAGTTTCTTGCTCATGAAACCAGCCTCTTTAGTCTAACACAAAAAGTTTTGATTGTTAATCAGACCTCTTTGGTTGCGGGTCAAAAACTTTTTGTTGCAAGTTGAATTGGACATAATGAGTAGGATCTATGGTGATGGATGAAAGAAAAGTTTATATTGGCGGGTTTAACTTGGATCCACAGCATGGCTACGCGCTCCCTCGATCCCATTGTATACACTCAACAGGAGAGGACTGTGCATTAAGCTGCATGGAGATCAGTTGGTTTTATTTTGCTCTTTTTTTTTTTTTACTGAAATGCTTTTAGATGTAGAACTTATTCTCCATTTGTTCACATTTTGTGTTCTTAATGCCATGTTGGTCCCCTCAGCGGCATATACCTGGGGCTATGCTGATCATAATCCACCGGTACATACTGTTTTCTAACTCTTAATGCCACTGAAGAGTGGTGTGTTGGTAAAGAGTTAGGAAACCGTATGACGCCGTTAAAATAAGCTGCACATGTCGCCGAAGGAATCGGCACCGCTTGTGGCAAACCGTAGTTGTAACCTCGTCGGCTTCAACTACCTCAGTGGCAGAAAGCTAGTCTCATTAGATTTCATTTACAATGTTACACATTGGTAGCTAACCTTATCTAACAGTCATGTCTCTGACAAAGTGTGTAATGTTAGTCCACAGAGGGCTCTCGTGTCAAGATGGCAGCCAATTAATGCCTTTTTTTGAAAAATGAGCCCAACTACATGACAGTGACGACATGAAATATTAATATAATAGAAACCATCACAAAGTGAAAATCACGCTGCTAGATTTAAAGACTTTTCAATAAAAGAGATCAATGTAATGTCAACTGACCTGTGACCCATGTATAGTGTGCCGCACAGCCATGCTGTGGATCCAAATCAAACCCACCAACAGAAACCCTCTCTCCTGCATCAGCACAGATCCGGCCCATTACGTCCAATTCAACTGGCAAGCAAAGGTTTTTGACTCACAACCAAATAGGTCTGATTTCACAATCAAAACATTCTTTGACACAATAAAGAGACTCATTTCATGAGAAAAATTCTCAAGTATGTTTCCAAAACCGTAAGTGTGAGAAATTTTCTCCCAAAACTGTCTTTTATGCTTGCATAAAAAAACAACAACACAAAACTACCTTCACCATGACTGTGAAACACAAACATGTCATGTGGTGTTGGATACTGGAGAAGAATACCTTTTAAGATAATATACGTAGTACAATGAATAGTTTCCAGAACCAAAGATGGACATAATGGTAAAATCTTAAATCAGAACACCTTGAGCAGCGTGTTGTGTCTTTTGCTGGTCCCACACAGGACAGATTTATGATTCATGAGAAGCATTATAAGATCCCTGTGTTTGAAGTGCACCAGCGAACATTCTCCCTCATGCAGGTTTGAGCAAAAATCCCTTTAATTAATCCAGATGCAGGAAGCTCACTGCTGGGTACAGCCACGGCACTCCAAAGTCTCCCATTCTACTGCGACGGTAATTGCACTGTCAAGGTCATAGATGGTTAGGTTTCAGTACACTGTTCAAGTGGAAGGGATTGAATCAAAGGGCTCTGAGAGGGTCTAATCCTTGCACTGGAATGGCTTTGATTGCGTCAGGGAGCAATTAAGCATAGGTGCGTGTATGTTTGGTCAATATATCGGTCACTGAGAGTCGCTGTGGCACGTATGAGCACTTTGAAAGTTGGGTTGCAAGTTATTTTAATGCCACATGAAACGCAGAGTTTTTTCCCCCCATGTTTTACCACGCACAGTTGAAGCAGAACTCCCAGTTTACACCTGGGATGTTGAAAGGCTGAGTACAGATTTAATTCTGTTGGATTAAATGTGTAATATGTAGTACTCCTAATATGAAAGTGGCTGTTTGACAAGGATTTAGGCTTCACTGAGGCCAAACCGTTTTATTTTAGCGTCTAATGCAGCCAGTCGGAGTGTACTTCTGTCCGTCTTGCAGAACCCCCCCCCGACTCCCGTGAAATAAGCATCACACAGTTCGGTCACAGATAGTCAGCAGGTTTGGGGCGCCTAATGAGGGGCTGCCTTGTTTTTGTTGTAAACTGTGTGTCTGTAAATAATGTGTAAATGACAAGTCGTCCTTGCATGCCAGCCACCCAGGCCACACACATGGATTGACATTGTAAAGCACACACACAGGCACGTATATACACACTCATTACAAACCAGCCCTTTCAGCAGTCCCAGAGATTGTGGTGCCAAACTCTTTGTTTAGAATGCATTCATGGTTTGGTCATTATTTGCTCGCCCAATTTTGGATGTACAAAAACAAACCTTTCATTTTTAGTTCTTCAGAAAATTTGGAAAGGCAGAGCTTTGACTGACAGCTTTGTTATATGTCATCAGATGACACAATTTCTGGATAAGCCATTGTGTTAAAGGAAACATGGCAAAATAGCCCAACTAATGTTATTTTTTTTCTTGCCATGAAAGACAATATGACAAAAACAATGTCAGCAATTTATCTTTCTCATAAGCAAAGGGTATTATTTTGATTGTCGCGCATGAACACTTCTCTGCGCTACAGTTTTGAGGGGGTCGGTGTGTTTCATCAGATGTGCCATGTGTGTCTTTCCTGATAAAAACTGATAATCTGACATTCAGAGCCACCTCTTGTTGTGATTGGCCAAATGGGTTGAAGTGTGAGAAAGTAAGCACTCTCTTTCTTTCTTTGTAAAATTATTTCCTTCACTTTTTGTGTGACCAACTTTGTACAAGGCCATAAATATGTTCTAGATTGTTGTCTGAAAATGGGTTCAGTTTTAATATTCAAACAATCATTTCATTGGCTGTAAAACCGATAAACTCTTTTCCCTTCTCATCTGTTTGGGCAACGTTTCACAAGAACTAGTTGTTTTCAGCCCAGATGAACAATGCTGTCATGTTAGTTTGTTTTAAAAAGCTTCTTTCATCCTTGTCATAATTTTGCTTGCTTGCTTGCTATAGCTGACACTACTTGAAGACAGAGTAGTCATATCGTTGTACAGTAAGAGAGAGTAACATTCACAACTAGAGCTTTTCAAAGACCCGGAAAACTGGAAAAAAAACAAAAAACAAATAGAGCCTACGCACCTCCACGCAACCACACATGTGCATTGTACTGCATGTAAACATCCACACACACCCCCGGGCAATACACGTATACATGCAGAAGCGCACGCATATAAACACACGTATGGCCACAAGGGCAGCCGGCTCACAACCGCTAACGCAACCATGAGATAATATTAGCTGTCTATAAAATGCCAGGTGATATTTTTAAATACGAATCGGGGGTCATGAACTGCTGCATAAAAGACCATCATAGAGCGACTCGGCTCCGAAAATACCCCGGAAGTCTAACTTCAGACCTGGATAGGTGCCTGTGGGGTATTTTTGGGTCTCGTGTTTACAGCTGTTTGTTCAGTGGCAGCAGTGCCAAGAGGTTAGTAGGGTACCCACTTTAAGAAGTTCAAATAGACTGAAGTCCATGTTGTTGAATTGATGGTTATTTTTGACCGAGGATGGCCCGGAGGTACGCTTCTTAGAACAGAGAAATGTTCATTTATTCATGTTAAATTGAGGTATGGTGACATCAAGATGAATAAAGAAGGCCAAGATCTAAAGACTTTCTCCATAGAAGAGACTTAAATTTTACAGGATGAAAAAACATATTTTTAAGAAACCTGTATATGCTATAGAAATGTCCTGCAACGCTAGCACAAAGTTAAATCAGTGTTTTTATCATCTAAATAAAGAGACATACTGGTTCATAGTTCTTAGGCTCAGGTTGATGCTCTTCACTCCCAACAATAAACTCCACAAATCCCTACAGAAATCGGAGGTTTACATGAGTAACGCTGTTCCCAGACTTTGTTCTTCAGTCAACTATCTTAACCTGCCTGTGGGAGTCAAATGTGAAAGCCCGATTATTGCTTCAGTGAATCATCTTTAATTCTCTGCCACTTTTACAAAATATCTTGCTGTATTTTAAAGTAACATTTTCAGATTCTGAAGCAGTTATAAAACAAAAAGAAAAGTACTTCTGTAGATTTTTAGTTAGGTGCAGTTATTTTCCTTAAAATGTTTGTAACTAACCGCTGTTCGTTGATGTTGTTTACTGTGGGCCTATGTGGGTTAAGAAGTGCTCTGTACTATATCTGTCTTCTCAGAACTTAGACTTCATCTTCCTTTCCTTCCTTCATCTTTGTCCTCTTGGAGCTCCTCACCCTACCCCTTCTTCCTTTGTAGTTTTCCACTAACATCCGTTTGTCTGCTCTTCTTCCTCCACAGGTTCTGCGGTGTCCATCTTGTATCGAAACCGATCCAACCAGACAAGCTGAGCGAAAGAGCTGGGAAGCTCACACCATGGCTGTGGCCGGATGTCCGGACTATTTCCTGCATCATCCAAATTATCAGGTAAAAGGCAGCTTCCTGCGTGCAAGTTTCTTAAATCTGTATTTCTGTGCTTTTTAAACGGCTTAACTCGTGTTTGTAGAGAAGAAATGTTACCATTTTACACCAGAAATGAAACGGCCAAGACGAAATGGGGTTGTGAAAGTTGCACCTGTCCCTGTGCAAACTAAAAACCTTAATAACCCTGTATTTAAGATGTGATACTAATAGTAAACCATCCAAGTAGTACATGAGGTGGTGCAGCTTTGGCTTCCAGAAGAAACGGTGAGGGTGGAGATTCAGGTCACCGCAGCCTTCGCCAACACTCCAGCCATCACTAGCCCTTCTTCATCAGCCCTTTTAGACTCTTGTCACAATGCATTTTGTTTATTTGTTTGTATGGACGGGGGAGCTGTCACAATTAAGACATCTTTGTTGACAATCGATTAATGATTGAATTGTCTATTTTGTTCTTTTGATGTTATTATAATAAGCTGAAATCTGACATTTCTGTTAGTTTCATCCAGCTGTTTTTATTCAGATTTATGGAAACAATTCTAACAAATATGCAAAATGACTGCAGTCAGCTCAAATATTCACAATCATGCTTATGCATAGGAGTAAGCCAGAGGGGCCCATGGCTATAGTTTCATCTGTTTAGTCTGGTCCTGACTAAAGAGAGGGAGCGGGGTCTGTTGATCCAACAAAGGTCTTAAAATGTCTTCTGTTACCTATTGTGTAAATCACAACATAGCCAAACAGAACCAAGAAAATCACATTTAAGCAAATGCAGAAACCAGTAACATTTTAAATTGTTAACCATGGAACCCCTCTGTGTGCTTGTAAATTAGGAGATATGCCAAATCATGCTGAATCATGTGGACGAGAAGACTGGTATTAATTTAAGAGTCTCCTAATCTTTGGCTGACAGTCAGAAATGTGTCCTCACTCTCAAAAGTACTTGCAAACTAATTACATCACTGTATATATCAGAGATGTGAATTCAAGTATTTTGACCAATTTCTCCTTAATATTCTTAATTTGTTCAGTCACATTTTCACTAACCCTTTCAGTGGATGATCTAGATTCATAATTTTTTTCCCCCAGTTTTATGCATGCAGCACTTGAACAATTAGAATATCTGGATTATACAAGCCAACTTGATCTTTTTAAGTACAAGCAGAGGCCTCTGAACGTTCACTTGCATCCTGATGTGCCCTTTTATTGTTGGTTCAGTAGATGCGTTCGCACCGGCCTCCACGGAGCGAAGGGCTTCCAAACATTTGGATTAGAGCAGTAGAACTATTAGCCTTATCAGAAGCTGATCTGTTGTCTGCCTGTCATCTGCGTCATGGCTTTATCTGTGACCTTTTGAACTCGGAGCCAAAGCATAGAGAGGTCAGTCTGCCAGAGTCTCTCGCAGATCTGCACACTTTAAAGAGACAAAAACAAAGATTTGCGTGCGTGCGTGTGTTTATATGTTTGGTAGAGTTGAGTCGGGGTCAGCAGTGTGTTTTGTTTCTGACTAGTGTATATTGTTAGTTTTTAATGAGGCATACATTCAATAACAGAACAGGAGCTAGCATAACAAAACCAAAACCAGAGGGAATAATGCAGTGAACCAATATAGAATATTGTTTATAGTATTCAAAGTCATTTTGACTAATTCAATGAAAATCAAAGAGGGATTTAAAAAATAATCATAATTTTATCAGACAGACTGATTCATTACTGAAGGCAGTAAAGCTTTATGATCTGAATGGAGTGAGGCATCATTTAGTTCTTTCATCTTTGCCAACGGTTTGGGTGGATGCAGCTACATTATATGAATATTAATGTAGGCGCACGCACGCACGCACGAACACACACAGACACAGCAAAACGTCAGTACTGCTGAATTTTCACGATTCTCTATACCAAAATAATAAATCAATTAGATGAATGCATGACACATAAAGCTCACACAGACAAACACAAATGCGTGCATTGCATAGACTCTTAATATAATTAATATGCATCAATCCTAATGTTGTCTCAATATTCATATTACTGTTATCCAATGTGTCCAGATATTTGGACAAACTCCCATTTTGATGCTTTGCCAACTTTGATTTTGAAAGCTTTGTACCAGTAAAGCTCTTTTGAATTGAATTGAGAAAAAATTGAATTGAATTGCGACTATGTTGCAGTTTACAAAAAACAATGGAAACGTCTCAGGATACAAACATTTTGATGACATGCTGTTAATATAAAGTTGAAACAACATTCAACCTTGAATTCTGCGTACAGATCTAAAAGTCTGTCTTCGAACTGCTTAGATAAATTTGAAGTGTTTCCTCTTTTTTTTTTCTAGATGCTCTGCGACTATCTATCTAGCTTTTGGTTGTCAATAACTTGCCCCTGATCATCCGACTATAGTGTTCGATTCGGATAATCAGAGTTTTGTATCACCACACATGACTGTTGTTTTTTGTTTTTTTTCTATCAAGTTGCAGCAGACCTGTTCCGCATGTTGTTTTTGACCAATATCTCGCGTCTATACAGCGTCTACGACACCTTTGGCACAGACACGCTCGCTCGGCTGTTTGCAAACCATTCAGCTATAACAGATGTACCTTGACTTGCTGAATGAGAAAATCCACTGACTGTGAAATTCCAGGGTTCTGGAAGATTGCCCCGATAAAACTGCAGCAGCGCTTCAAAACAGATTCAACTGAAGATAACATTCATACTAAATTTAAGGGATTATATTGCCACTTGAATCTTGTTTTAGACCATGACTGGTGAATAAATTATGTGTATGTGCAAAGCAAGACAAATCTGATGAGGGAGAAGCAGATTATTAGTGGCAGAATGGTCAATTCAGGAAGTACAGTATCTATAATACATTTTATTAATCCTGTATAAATGTTAATGTGACTTAAATCTTCATCTAATCCGGTTAAATGCAAGTAACAAGCTCAAATTCTATGTGATCAAAACTCTGAGAGGTTTGGTTCCCAAGAACAATACTGTCATGTATGAACGCTCTGTATGCCCGAGTGTTCACCCTCTGAACATCTATGTTGGACCACTGGATAAACAAACGGTGAGAGAGCCTCAGATGGCTGCATTGTTTGAATCTCAGGCTACATGTTAACAAGATCGGGTGGTGTTTCCCATAACCCCCCAATAAGCTTGAGATATGACAAGAGTGCATTTGAGTCACTCGCGCTTCTGCAGTGCGAATATTTCATTGCAATTGCAACAAGGCAGATTTCAGAAGAGTCACGTGTCAGTGTGGATGTGGTATTGAGGGCACCGAGTTAAAAGGTTCAACGTTAAGTCTGTGACTCCTACAAGACGAAAGTGTGTCATCATTCATGATTCCTAGTCACCTATCTGCATTTATGAGCAGCAGTATATAGAGTGTCTCTCCATACATGAAATGCAATCAAAATCTCCGCTTATGCTCCTGAGTTATAGTTTTGGATAATGGCCAGAAAGGTGTTCCTGCACAACAATTTGACATCACAGTGAGGCTAACCTTTTGGATATAAAATGCCATCACTACATCATTTAAAGCTTCCTTCAAACTCTTCACTACATATAGGAGCCTGGACAAACATGGATTTAAACTGCAAATTTTTCTAGGTGGCAGAGACCATACAACCACAAGGCCGTAATTCTAGCTATTTTATACCATGAGATTAGGATGTTAAAACTAGCCCAATTTTTTTTCACCTCATTCTGAATTCAGTGATTTAGTCTTGACACGAGTGTTCAGTACATGAACAAATCTGTATTGGTGTGTTTTTAAAGGAATTCAGTACATTGAATCATCATTTTCTGGATCAGCTTTTAGCAAAAAGGACTCTGCACAGACCAAATTGTTTTGAAACTGTAAAGTAGTGAAAAACACCTCCTCATTCGGTATCAAATTAAAATCTCAAGGTTACATCCAGACAAACACTTTTTAGTTTTAAAACGACTAATCTTTGCTACTTTTATGCAGGAGTAAATCTCATCAGTGTCAGTGAGCCACCATTAAAAAAAAGGGGTATGTTAGAACGCCTTGTTTTACTCTTTTCGGTGTGAGTTGCAGTAACACGGGGGCCAAATCTGTGTAAAGCTGCCGAGCCAGCGTCAAAGGATAGCATGTTATGAGACTCGTCAAGTCTTGGTAGAAAAGTTACTTTAAATGCCACTGAAGTGTTTTTAAATTTAAACTCCAAAAAAATTAACATTTCCGTTGACAAACGTTTGCTTTGCACCAAAAATGGTTAATCTACGAATGTCTTTAGGCAGTGTGCTGCATGGCGACACAAAATTGATCAAAATAATCTCAAATTTATCAAATTCAGTCAGAAAAAAGCTGGTATTCGCAATGCTTTTGCCCTGTTCTATCATTTAGGGCTAAAAAAAAAAAAATGGTTGTTAAAGTATGTGTAACACTTGAACAAGGGAGAGCAGTTGTTTAAACAGTGAAACACATTTACAAGTACATTTACAACATTACACTACGGATGAGTAGCAGGGTCATCATCATTTAATCATGTCTATCTGTTGCAAACACAACTCGGATGTAAAGCAAAGAGCATCTGTCATAGAATATAGGGCCGAATAATACATCTAGCACAGTAGAGAGAGAAAAAAAATCATGGAGAGAGTCCGGTTCTGCTTTCATTGTCTGTCACTACATTACATGAGGCAGAACAAGCAAGCGCAACAGCTTTTCTTACAGCGTCCGAGGAGGTCTGCTCTGTAAGACAGCGAGTTAGTACGGGTGTTTTTCTGAAAACAGCAGTCCGTCTCAGGACGTTCTGTTCCCATTCCTGCTGTTAAGACATAAGTGGGACGCCTGTCTGCACACACACACACACACACACACACACACACACACACACACACACACACACACACACACACACACACACACACACACACACACACACACACACACACACACACACACGTAAATGATACGTTGTCATTTTCAGTAGTTGAAACTGCCAGAAACAAATCAAAATCAAATATGTTTGCATTTATATGAACATAGTTTGCTGTAATAATTTTTCTTTCATGGAACAGTTTCCCAGTTAGCATGTTGAGGCTGTGTAGGTCAAACCAGGACATTGTGGCTAAATAGTGTCTTAGCTGCTTTCTCTCCGTGGTCTGACACACATCTGACCATGTTCACACACTGTTCGGGGGCTGGACCACTGTTTTAACATAGATTATAGCTGAACTTTTTCAAATTTGTTGTAGTTTATGCGCAGTTTTTGAATGTCATCATATTATTGTTCTTATTTCGTTTTGTCATCTCTCAAATGATTGTATTTCATAAAATGTATTTCACCCGAGTTGTAGCTTTAGCTCCAAATATATTTTAATGGCAGCCATGTAGATATATAAGACAACATGTACATGCTGTACCATAGACAGGTTTAAATGCTACAACACTGTAGTTTTTAAAAACTTGTGTTAGTTACAAGATTTTTTTTTCATGTAACAATGTTGATGATTTATTTATTTTTTGGTTTCTGTAATGAAGTTTCCAGTGGCATGACATGATTTGTCTTTTTTTTTTTTTTTTTTCCCTTCTCTCTCTCAGCAGGACAATATAGACCGGTCCACCAATCACAGACAAGCTGATCTCATTGGTCCGAGCTTCCAGCAATCAGCCAATCAGAGCTCTCCTAACCATCAAGGTTGGTCTTCAGCTGCCAATAAATGTTTGTGTATGTATGTCTATGACATCTGACATCAAATTACATATGATTTTACGCATGTAGTGGTACTTGTCACATGATTTTGCAGACTGTTCTCCATATTATGTTAAAAGAAGATCATAAAGTCATAGAGTTTGGCACTACCACTACTATTACTACAGGTTTGTGTGTGTGTGTGTCTGTCGTTTCAGTACAGTGTGGAGGGCAGCTTGCTGTCCATTATCCTCCACTGGACAGGGGGTGGGTTGAGGGCTATAATATATATTTGGGTCTCTTCCGCTGTAAACATTTCAGCTGTTGAAAGTGTGATCTGCATGGACACAGAGTGCCTTCATAATTACGCTGTCTATCTAATTGTGCCATACAAGGTTCATCCATGACAATCGGAGCATGAGATTTAAGCACAATATTAGCTCAGCATGGGATGTAAGGGTGGGGAGTCTGCGAGTACTCAACCAGTGAATTGGAACGCTTGGCCCTGGCATGGGAAATAAATGGAGCAGAAATGACATTGTCAGTTTTCAGGATCAGCCGGGATGGAGGGAACTCGGGAGCACCGGAGAGGCCAATGAATTGAGATGACTTTTGCAACATTTTTGTTTACACTATCTGAATAATAGTATTTTCAATAGGTACCAGGTTTTTTGGTGTTTTTTTGTTGTTTTTTTTACAGTAAATTGTGCCAAACATGGATTAGAGATGATCAATTAAAGTTTTAAAATAAATTAATTCAGTTTCAAAATTTAAAGTTTGTCAGAATTCAGTTCCACACTAATAGAAAATCATTTCAAATCAAGCAACTCAGATTCAGTTTAATGCAAATTTTTAAGTTACGCAAGTAAAAAAAGTAAGCAAGTAAAGTTTATTTAAGATAGCACATTTTACAAAGTCACAACAAATAAAAAAAACAAAAGAAATGTCGCACAGAAACCCAAAAAACAACAGACCATTGAAATACAAGCACTAGACAACTTTAGGTGAGATAAAAGGCCAATCTGATTAGATGTGATTTTACACAGTCAGAGTCACCACTTTAAAGACAGGATCACCTTTAGTCTGTGCGTGGGACAGCCAGTAGGCCCTGTTTAGAAGACCTGAGTGACCTATAAGTGGTGTAATGATGGAGCAGGTCAGTAATGTACTCCGGGGCCGGACCATGGAGGGCTCTATAGGTGAGAATGAGGACTTTAAACTATTCTGTACCTGATGGGCAACCAGTGAGTTAAAATAAATTCCAATATAAATGGTTAAAATTCAGTCTGTAGTGACACATATTTCTGCCCATAAAGGATTTTTATTTTATCCCCCATACCTCTGATATCATTAGTGGAACAATTATACTTGTTGAAGTTGTTTTCCAGTAAACTCACTCTTTCATTCTAAAAGGACTTTATAGAGCCACCAGCTACTTGCTGCATCTGCTATAAAGCCACAACACCCATAAACCTCTTAATGTTGCAGCGAACAGAACGGCTTTGTTGGAACATGACCAGCCATTATTTCACGTTTGGAGCGAGATGCTATTGAGCGGCCTATCGGGGCATTTGGAAGTCAATATTTGATGTCAAGAAATACAAGTTGCTCCACGTGATGTCCCTAACATGCAATCTATCGCCTGTGCTATCAACATAATATTATTGTGAGGTTAAGGGTTTTGGAAAGTTGAATGTGGTCTAAACAGATTATTAGAAAAATGTCAAGGCCACGTTGTCCTGGCATCACGCATGTGAGATTTCACAGCTAGGTAAATGCTTTCTCTTGTTTGTTGTTTCTCCCAGCTATATGTACATCCAGCCATCCTTTATCTACACCTGTTTTATCCTGAACAGGGTCATTGAGAGGCTGGAGCCACGTGGAGCTGACATCTGTTGTATAGTTTAGCCCATTGTGTATGAGGTTACAGAACTTGGGCTGTGCACAAAGGCCAAACATTTTGAAATATTCAAACTGGTGATAGGTACCTTCATCTTCTATGTTGTCCCTCTAAGTATGGTAAATAGGACAGTTTTAAGAGAGCAAATCATGTCTTGACATAAAGTAATTTATTTAAGGAAGGCATTGGCATTGAAGGTCTTTTAGACCTGACTGACAGGACTGAGAGGAACTCCAACATGCCTCAGACCCTCGTTGACGTGACTATTGTTCCTGGGGAGGGAGGGATGGTGAAGAGGGGGTTGGGGGTGGTGTCCCATATGGGTATGCAGCTGCTAGGCAACAAATCCCATCAATGGTACCAATGCTGTGCTGTAATCTGATGGCGTGGCTCCGGAGGGGTTAACCAGTCACAATTCCAGGCCTCGAAATGAATCTCCCACCTCCTCCAGTTATGCCTTTGTAGGGGGAGGGTGACATGACACACACACACACACACACACACACACACACACACACACACACACACACACACACACACACACACACACACACACACACACACACACACACACACACACACACACACACACACACACACACACACACAAACAAACAAACAGTGACTGCATTTCAACTAAGTCATGTGTAACTGATTATTATATAAATGAAGAACATTTACAGCATTTGATGTCCAGACTCCTCCGGCCTTCTCATTCCCTGCAAGGAAACATCAAGCTCATCTCAGCAACACTAGACGTAGAGCCTACTAGTGGATGTTAGGGCCAGAAGCGGCATACTGTAGCTTTCAGGTGAGCAGTGAGTGCAGGCGGAGATCTGATTACTTACATGCACCATCAGGATTAAAGGGGTGTGTTGCAGTGAGAAGAGTGTACCATGTGAGTTTAGCAGAGTCAAGTCGGGCTGCCTGAAACAGCTGGCACCATGAAAGTAGAAACCAAATTCAACGGCAATCCTTCAAATATTTGTTGCGATATATCATGTTATAATTACACAAAACTATGTGAAATAAACATAGCTGAGCTCACATCCTTCCACATTCCATACCCCCCCTTGTGGGTCTTCTCTCTGTGTGTGCTTATTCAATTAATATAATGTGTATAGATACCCCTTACACCCCCCTCTCCTGCTGAAGGTTTGCCCCCTCCTTTTTGTTTTTAACCAGCAGCAATTAATTAAAAATGCATAGACTACATTCCTGGGTTAAGGAGAGCCATATGGGTCTGCCATCAATACAATAGTCTTATTTTGGCCACGTCTCTTGCTAATGATCAAAAACACTCTTAACGGCTTGAATGCAGATTCTTACCAGGCTTGAGGATTATACAGTTTGTTGTCACTATTTAGCTTGGCTCAAACAATAGAGGATGCTTGGGCTATTTTTACCCCCAATTGAACCGGTTGGAGGTTTTTGAAGAGGAAGGAGGGGGCTGAACATGTCAGAGGAGAAGAGTAAATGAGTTCAACCATTGGGAAGGAAACAATGAGGAAATGAGAACAATACTGTCAGTGTTGTCCTTTGACCCGTCAGGGTTTTACACACAGTGGAGCTGACTTGTACAGTTGTAGGCACGAAAAGAAGCATTTATTCTATAATGTTAAACCTTAGTTAAAGCATTTTTTTTTTTTCATTTTTAATATATAATACGAGTTGAAATAAGATAATTACAAGATATATCAAACCTAAAACATACACTTAACAAGGAATGAATTGATTGGGAAAATAATTACAAAATTTAAAAACAAGCTATTTCCACATAGATCAAGTTGATAGGATTCAGGATAATCACACATCTTAAAGCAAATACATTATTCAGAGGAAGGATTTGCAAATGAGGTGTTTGTTTCCTGTGCTTACATCCATTTATTACACATTATTAGCAGTGCATTTAACTTCTCTCTTTTCTTCTTGATAAAGCTCCAGAGGTGTTAACACATCTGTTTTATTCTGTTAGACCTGCTGTATGTGTGACTACTAGAGCCACAAGTCACTCTACTCCCAACAGTGATCCCTCGTTCGGGTGGACGCATGCAGCTTTACGCGCGTTATTTCTATTTGAGAAGTTTGTTGCAGCTCTGTCTCCGTTTTGTGGCTTAAATCTATTTACTTTGCACACAGTGGTGAAGTAGAGGTTCATTTGCAGCTGAACTTCACCCTTGTGCTCAAATCTATGCTGCAAGCTACATTGTGCTCCTAACATGGTGTTTTTTATGTTATAGGACTACTCACTGCAGTGTTTGGTGACATTAAGCAACATGCATCACATCTGCTAATTGTCAATGTCAACAGCCCTGTCTACATCTGTGGCTTTGAGTGCTCCCTGCTGCCTGAGCTGCTCTGATATTTTAAGAGGATCTAATCAATGGCTGTAATATTGTAAGACCGGGCGTGCCGTGACCACTGTGTGTTCAGTGGACATAAATAAAGCTGTCTATGTCATCTCATTTGCCTTCCAAGGCAGAGTTTCTGGCATCATGTCTGCTTTCTGAACTCCACGTCAAACAAAGAACAATGATAGGTTGCTGCCTGGTCCAAAATCTTCATGGGTTTAAATCCTGTGCGTGCCTGTCTGCCCGACTGCATGCCGTCTGTGTCATCAATCTGTCTGATGCATACCTTTGTGACATGCATTGGTGATTGTGATCGTATGACTGATAATGATGCACAAATCCTGCATTCATGAGTGAGTTCATGGGTTGTGTTTCTTTGTATGCAAACAGCTCTGCCAATTCTCCTCCAGAGGCCAAACTAGGTCAGATTTATGAGAAAACTCATTTTCTCTCACTAGCCTGAGGGTTCATGTCTTACCTTGTGAGAATGATGGATGATGAGCAGTTGATGTGTTCAGGGTAAAAGTAATTTTGGGCATTTTACTTACTTTTGATGTAGTTTGCCCTCTCAGCATTCATTAGGCATTTGTTTGAATATGCCATAAAAAAAAGTAAAAAAAAAAAAAAAAAAAATAAATCTTTATATTTCTAAATATTTTCTATTCCTGCTGCGTCATGCAGGTTGTGTTGCCATGTTCTGTGTTACATACAGGTGTCTTGCTTTGTCCTTAGCCTTGTGTTTGGCCTTGTGTCCTGTGGTATATAGCTCTTTAGCTCTGCAGGCTATCTATAAGTAGCTGCTGCAGCTTACCTGTCACTATTAATACCAACAGATTAACCACCTGTGATTCACAGGCACCTGTGATGCAGCTACCTGACACGTTTTCAGGAAAAGCTCCTCAAAGATGACACCTTAGTTGGTAGCTGACAATAGAGCCATACTGCTGCATGCAGGGATGGGTATATTTACTCGCCTGCTAACCTGTGGCACCTGTTGTTGTTGCTCCCTCTGGGACATTTTTATTTTGGTGGGGAAAAAAAAACCTGTTGTAACTCGAAAGGAAACTGGTTCCCTGCCAGGCTGAGGGGCTCACTTTGAAGCCAGTGCTTTTTAAACTTTACATTAATCGAATTGCTGTTTTCCAGAGTCAGCATTCTGCTGAGCAGTTGGACTTTTAGCTGGCTTCAGAGTGTCATTACACTCGCATCACCTCACATGATCCAGCTGTCATCTGTGCTGCTCACTGAGCTGTAGGCGACGCTAAACATGAAACGTATGTGGCACATTTAAAGTCCTGGGATTCTGACAGCAGCCTTGCATGGTATAAAACTTAGAATATAGTTTAATATGACCATTCAGTTATTTGTACAGCATTGTTTAGGAGTTTTGGGGATTTAGTAGATGATAAAGAAAGTGGAGATGACAAAATCTTAGTGCATCACTTTTTTTTTCGTTTTTTTTCATTTAGACATTAAGAGTGACAATGTTTCATTTTCTACATTATTACAGAGGCAGTTTAGATACTAAGATTATTTCCTGAGTCTTATCTAATCAAAGAAGTATTTTCTTATTGGGTCATTAATTTAGTGTCCCAGTATTTGTTGGGGTTCCACCAGTCTGAGAGCCCCTGCTTCATACAACCAGAGCTTGTCTCCCCCTGGTGGTTTATATGTGTGCCACTGTGCAATTGTGAGATCTGGATGTAGATATTTGATGATGAGATTCATGAGATAGATTTCTTTTCTGTAATGAGGAAATATTAATCATAGGATGAGTCACCGCTGAAGATTGGGATTTTAAAAAGAGCAAAGTTTGGTGCCCAGTTTACCCAGATGATAAAACTTTCACGGCATGAAGCCATTAGACAAGAGTTTCCCTTCAGCTGAGCTGCCTTCAAACTTTGATACAACATGCTCCTGGAGTCGGTTCACTTCATGAATTTAAATGTGCCAGAGGTTTTCTCAGGGGCTTTGAGGATAGATTCTGCGTCTTGCATTTAGAGACATTTAAAAGCAGATTGTTTGAAACATGGGGTGAGTTTAGAGCAGAGGCTTCCAGTGTGTTGCCTTTGCTCTGAACCCCAGTGAGTAAGAGTTTAAAAGTGTTACGGGCAGGTTTGTGCTTGTACCTGATATCCTTGGAGATTTGGCTCATGGGCAGCAACAACGTACGTAGTCAAGATAGTCTTGCTGATTGAGCATTCTAGCAAAACTGGTTACCGATCTGTGTGTGTCTGTGTGTGTTCTTTTGTGTTGTGCATGCCACTGTTTTTCTTTCTTTCTGTTTTGTATTACTTAGAATTAAGGTGGTGCAACGTGAGGACAAAGGTTCAATTGCTGGCCACAATGAAATGATAGAGAAAATGAAGTAGAAAGGGAAAGTCCCTCAATATTCAGGGACTTTTTGTCTTTATTGTGTGTTTCAGCTATCTGAAACCAGAGCAGCAGGCCTACTTTGATTCTTCTTTTTTTCTGTATTTTATTGAGAGTTTTACATTCTGTCGAGCTGTTTCTTTTCTTTTCAACAGTTGTCAAACTTCCTTTCTCATAAATTTGACAGGAATTTGGCCTGTCCAAAATGTTGCCACGTTTCTGTCTTTCCTTGCTAAAGTATCCTACCCGTGTCTTTCAGAGGATGACGTCGACCTGGAGGCCCTGGTGAATGATATGAACTCTTCGCTGGAGAGCCTGTACTCCTCCTGCAGTGGTCATCAGACGGAGTCAACTCCACTACTGCACAACGGACAGACCTCTTCCTCACACCACCACCACCATCATCATCACCATCAGACACAGCACAACCAGCCACGGCAGGGTCAGCACGTGTTGAGCCACGTCTCCCCGGAGCCACCCTCCTCCTCTTCGTCCGCCGACTTACCCCAAACTAGCCTCCGACGGTCTCAGCCCATGCACATCCTCGCTGTCAGGTAGGTGTTTGAGTTGACTTTGGGCTCATTTGAGATGACCTGCGCCTTGCCTGGTAAGTAGAAGAGAGCAGGCGGCAGCAGCCGGGGGGCTGAGACAAAAATCTGCAGTCAAGTCGCAGAGTTTTCAGCAGCAATCAGTCAGAACACAAAGTCACAGAAACACTTGCATCCTGTTGAATCTGATACCGATCTAATACAATGTTCTCAGACCCAGACAGAACTTAGAATGTCATATTGTTGAGCCAAAATCAATCGGCTGTTGACGAGCTGTAGACTGCAGCCGTCTTGATCCCGCAAAGCAACCGTTGGCCACATTAAATGACATCAGCGCAAGTCATGATCAAAGTCTGACAAATCGAACCACATTGTGCAGCGATAGCCGGTGATCGAATCTGCACAGGCCTGGTCATCTCAAACGAGCGTTTAGTTTCATATTGTAGTTGTGAGCATTTTTTGTTTGTCTTATATTAAAGTAAACTCTGTTTTGGGGTGTGTTTGGAGAAAACATTTTAAATAAGGATGTCATTTTGGGGAACTCTTCTTCCATTTTCAGCCATTTTAAAGACTAAATAATGGATTAAATAATTGCAAATGTAATTGGCAGATTAATTAATAATTAAAATAATTATTCAATATTCATTACAACCTTTTATTTAATGCATTTACTCATAGTTGTTGGACATTTTGAATTTTGAACTTGCAGGTGTCCATAGACGTATATTGCCAGCTGGAAAAAAAAGGAAATGGGACCTCACTTTTACCTGTGCATGTACACAGAGGAAACAAAAGAACAGCACCAAACTTCAAGCATAAACTACTCTCAGCCTCATACCATACATTTGCATATTCACAGCCACACACTGCTGCAGAGCTCAAGCCCTTTTTTTTTTCCCCTCTTTACATTTGAAAAGAAACCTTTCACTGCACACTATCATCCCTCCACACCCTCTCGATAATTGCGCATAACGTTTCCTCCCTGCTCCCGATCTGTAGCCCTTGAATGACCCATTCCTCCTTGTCAATCCTTCTTTGCCTCAGACTTACACCAGCAGGGGGAGAGAAATAAAGATTCTCATTTATTTGAGTACCAAGTGCATACGTCTCCCTCAATTTATCCTCCTTAAGGCTGCATTCGAAAAAAAAAAAATGGGAATGCTCACTCACACATACACACTCGGCCAACAGGAGTGTAGCTGCATGCATTCAGTGCACACAGACGCGTTCAAAGTGGAGCTGGTGTCAGCTCCCATTATTCGCCTTTGGAGTCTATGACAGAAAAAGAGGAGGGATGATCAGGTAATGGAGAATTCTATCTCATAAGCTCTCTCTCTCTCTCTCTCAAACACGCACTCGCACAGACGCAGGCCCTGAAGTTCTTATTATTCAGGACTGACCTCTGGATAACCCTGTTCTCGAGCTCAGATGGGACGACATCAAAAGGCCCGTTCCCTTTTGAACTCGCTGGTTTCCACAGAGACAGACTTTGACAGAGAAACAGAAAAAGAGACTAAGAGAAAGAGTTTTCTACCCTGAATTTTTTTTTCAAGTTTGAATTTCACAAACTGACCTACCCATTTTTTTTTTATTAAAAAAATTATTAAATCCTGAAAAGTTTATGATCAGCTGTCAAATCATCATTTGAAGCTCGTACTGCATGGGCTTGACTCAAAACCTGCTTTAAAGTGATATCTTGCTTCAATATTGATGCGTGATAAATATTGCAAAAAATTAGCCAGCAGGCTGCGGGGGTCTGTGCTTTCCACTTGCTGGGAGACTCTTCATTACTGGCAGATCAGACGGAAACAGACATGAGCCTGAATACTGTACCGTGGGTGCTTTATTAATTCTTACTGTCTGACTAAAACTTCTCCCATTTCACTTTTGAGTGGGCTGTTCCAGGTCACGACACTAGACTTAAGTTTATACTTTTGCCCAAACAATTAGCAAACGATGCACAGCACAGGAGGTTGTGGGTTCAAACCTCAGCTGGGGCTTTTCTGTGTGGAGCTTGCATGTTTTTCCTGTGCCCGAGTGGGTTTTTTTCCAGGTATTCTGGCTTCGTCCCAACGTCCAAAGACATGTTAGTCAAGTCGTATTTATTTATATAGCAAATTTAAAACACAACAAAGGTTGACCAAAGTGCTGCACAATAACAAACTGTGTCGAACAGTCAAATATATTTGATCAATAAAAACAATTAAAATCAATAGCAAGATTGGGTTAGGTTTATCGGTGACTCCAAATGGCATATAGCTGTGAAAGTCTGCTGTCAGTCTTTCTGTGTTGGCCCCGTGATGGACTGGTGACATGTCCAGGGTGAACCGCACAGTCGCCTAAAGTCTGCAGGGATAGGCTCGAGCCCCCTTGTGATCGTGTTCAGGATAAAGCGGGTATAGATGGAGGGATTAGCAATAAAAAGCTAATACCACTGCAGCATGTTCAGTGCATCAAACCGTCATCATAAATATGACTTTTTGTCCCATTTCCATTGTTCAGGAGGTTGCAGGAGGAAGAGCAGCAGCTGAGGACATCGTCTCTCCCGGCCATCCCCAACCCGTTCCCAGAGCTCTGCAGCCCAGCAAGCTCACCTGTCCTCAGTCCTGGGTCTCTACCTCCGGGCGAACCCTCTTCAAGCAAATATGTAAGTAAAGCCCCCGGCAGAGACACCTCAGAGAAACTATGAGCCTTCAGGAAGAAAGAACAAACATGTTTACTTTTTTTGACCCTACATTGTAATTTGCTGAAGTTGCACAGGATACAAAACATTGTCTTCATATGGTGTGGGTGACCATGCAAGATGCTTCTCCCTTTGAAGAGCATGACGCAAGACATTTGGTGATTTTGATTTATCTCCGTGTTGATAACTGACACATGTGTGACTCAGGCTGTTTTGAGGGATGCAGGATTTGAATACCGTAAATCAGCTGTTTTTAGCGGTCAGCTGCATGTCGGAAATCCTTCTGCCTTACATCTGCCCCGTGCTTTGCTCATGTGTCATGTGAGGCAAGGTGATTGCTTACATATGATGGCACTATGTCGTGCGTGTGAGGGTTTGCGGCTTTGTTTAAGAGAAAAGAATGAGGTGTGTGTGTGTGTGTGTGTGTGTGTGTGTGTGTGTGTGTGTGTGTGTGTGTGTGTGTGTGTGTGTGTGTGTGTGTGTGTGTGTGTGTGTATTCATATGTACCTGCACACATGACTGCATCTCTGTGAGCCCGTTTGCCTTTGTGTGTTTATGTGCTGACAAAGATTTAGAGACCGGTTTATCTGTTCCTGGAAGTCAGGGTCCCTCCATCATCACTGTTAATAGTCTTCATATGAAACCATCCAGTACTGGTTACAGTAACATACCAGTTTACAGTAATGTGAGGGCGGGCTGTTTCTCATAACTCCTCTCGCTGGCTGAGATCCTGGCCTGTTCTGGTCATGACTCCTATGGTGCAGAATCACACCCTGCACTTCCAGTTAAGTCGTTTCACAGCAAAACACAAGCCTGAGTTTAATGTGACCGGCTCTGATTTCTCAAATGTCAGCTCGTAAATCAGTCGATGAATTGATCAACTTGTGGCATCCAGTAAATGCTTAAAGATTGGGGAAGTTTTGGCTTTGAGTTACCACCTGTGGCATAAATGAAGCTCTAAATGGTTAAAGTTCGAGTAAGCCTTGAAAGCTCAGATTTCTCCCCGGTCTTCCTGAGTGGGAAAGTTGTGTCTTTCTCTGGGGGAATGTTGTAGGTGGAAATTACCAGCTGTGGATAAATGTGACAGGGCATGGTAAATCTGGGTTTATATGGTAAATAGGTCAAAGATTAATGTCTCACAAAGTGGTTATGAGTTTTGCATTGAGTTACTCGCTGTGCCATAACTTTGTATAAGGGAAGCAGGTAAATACTTAGCAACCAATTTTCAGAGCGGGTGACTCGCTCAGGATGGAAATGTTGTTGGTTGTTGAATTCCCAGACGGCCCGTTAAGAGTGCAGTAAAGACCAGGAAGTGGAGTGGGGGGACTGGGGGAGGTGCAGGGGAATTGAAGATTACTAGCACAGCTTTAATTACTTCTATGATTTTATGGTAATCACACAATGAAATATCTGTGAATTTGTGCTTTTATGATCCATAAAAACTGACACAGGTCCAACTAAGTTTGACTTTTTTGAGCCATTACAGTAAATCTGGTACCACTAAGCCTCACATCAGAGCAATCCTGATATTTGTTGGTGCCAAGACCTTTAAAGAGCAAAGATTTATGGAGCAAGGAGGCGTTGGATGTTTGACTTAATACCAAAAGGTTTCTGTACTCTAAAATTTCACAAGAAATTATATTTTATTTAATATTATTTGAATAGGGACAAATATGTGGCATAAAACCAATGCCAAACTTCACAGCATTTATAGCCTAAGCTAATTTGCAATTCGTGTCCCTGGATGGACATTTAAAATACATTAAACTCAACAACTCGCATCACATATACAAGAGACAGTACAAATCATAGACTCAATAAGTATGTACATTCAAAACTCAAAAATAAAGTACAGACAGAACAATATAAGACGGAATTAATAGAAACACACCATTAAAAAGACTCATTCATGACTACACCACTTATCCCTCCTCAAGACCTGCTTCAGTTTGAGTTTAAAATGATCCAAATCAGGATCCAGTTTGAGTTCTGTAGGTAAAGAATTCAACATGTTGATCCCTTGAAATGTTTGTCCAAATGCAGATTTACGTGTAACATTTCAGGTTTCTTTTGGCTCATACAGAGGAGACATGGAAACAAGCATTTCTCCCTGCAAATACTGTAGATATAGATGTGCACAGTGGTTTTCTTTGCCATTGTTGTCATGTGAGATTGTTTTGACTGATTTTAATGAAGTTACAAAAGCTTTATAAGTGTGTCAGTCATACTAGAAACCTAGAGTTCAAATGGAGCATACATACAAGGTTTACATCATGTGTTGATGCGCTGCCATACATCTGCTTAGAATGTACCAAGTCTTAAACATGCCTATAAAGGTAAACTGTTCCTAGATATAAGAAAAACAAAGTTCTCACTGGTTTTGTTTCGCACGGATTACCACGCGTTTGTAAAGAAGCAATGCTGCGAAACCCATGGAAAATGTAATGCTCTGTGTGTGTGTTTACAGTGCACACACTCGTGTAAACTTGTGTGCTGTGCATCCATCCATGCATATGGGTGGTTTTTTTTGTTTTTGTTTTTGTTTTTCGCTCCATCTGAGTGTGTTTGCACTCGCGTCTGCCTGTTTGTCTTTGTGAGTTCTGTAAACTATTTACAGCATTGGCAGTGTCTATCCATTGTTGATGGCAATGGAAAGTATGTCTCATTGTAGCAGCTCCTCAGTGGAAATTCAATTCAGCACCTTTCCACTGAAAAACTCTCCCATGGAGCCATCGCATCGCACACATGTGCCTCTGGCATCCAGCTTTGGAGACACGAGGAACAGCAGTAACATTGCTTTCTCTAACATTGCTTTCTCGCAAGCACACATTTTGTCATTGAGTGACTCGGATCAATAAAGCAGTAGGTGATTTGTTTTGGGTTTGACAAGTGGGATGGTGAGCAGGTAAATTATTGCACTTTCTAAGACCTCAAACCTTCATCATTTGAACCACATGTGCCCTGTTTTGCACCCTTTTTCCTCTCTGCCTTTATCTCTCTCTCTGTCTGCCTTTATCTGCCCATCTCCCTGGCCTCCAAATATCCAGTTCAGGCAGCCAGCCTGCTGTTGAGAAGTTTCTATGTTTAGTTTACTGAATTTTCCAACCTCCAGGCGCTTTCTGACAGACTCTCAAACTTCTGTCCCTTGGCTCCTCCTTACCTCACTCCTTGGCCTCTGTGCAAGAGGCATGAGGATGCAGTGCAGGGCTGTCAGGAATCACTGGGCAAGCTGTTTGACAGCCCATATGATTCCCAATGACTTCACTTTCCTTGACTGTCCTCCCCCATCTCTCCCCATTTCTCCTTTCTCAGCCCTCTTCTCCCCAACTTGTCTTTGTAGATGTGCATTCTTCAAGGGGGAAATCCAAAATACAGTTGGACATTAACATACACTCATCATGGACATAAATGTCATGACATGTTGGGTTATAGTGATTTCTTTGAACCGTTCTTCCTCTGGGCCAGAATGAGAGCACAACATAAATCTTTAACATTTCTTCTTCTTCTTCTTCTTCTTCTTCTTCTTCTTCTTCTTCTTCTTCTTCTTCTTCTTCTTCTTCTTCTTCTTCTTCTTCTTCTTCTTCATTTCATCCACTTTCTGAAATGTGCCAGTCCCACTGGCAGCAGAACAGCCCCAAAGCATGATGCCACCACCACCGTGCTTAAGAGTTGGGAAGGTGTTCTTGGGGTTCAAGGCCTCACCTTTACTCCTCCAAACATACCTCTGGTCATTGTCTGCCGTGAAGCACTTTGAGCTTCATTTCTTGTATGACCGGTGCCATACAAATAAAGATTATTATTATTATTATTATTATTATTATTATTATTATTATTATTATTATTATTATTGTAGACACACAATTCACCCTGTCTTATCTCAACATAAAACCTTCCTCCAGAAGGCTTTTTCTTTGTCCACGTGGTCAGCTGCAAACCTCAGTCGAGCTTGAAGGTGTCTCTTTTGGAGCAGAGGCTTCTTTCTCTGATGGTTACCTCTTAGTCCATAACAATGTGAAACTCGCTTAACTGCAGACAGTGACACTGGTCTTCCAGCAGCTTCCAGTTCATGGTAGATTTGTGCCTTGGTAGTTCTTGGGTTGTTCCTGACCATCCGAATCAAGAGAGGAGTCAGATGAGGATGGCAGTTTGAGTCGTTCCCCAGACTTTGACAAAGTGGCTATTTCTACTTGCAGTAAATATGCAGTATGTTCAGTAATTTGAAATTAATACACATGTATTGAACTTGTTCAAACTTTTCACTGAGGATTTCTGAAGCGAGGTTTATGACTTCATTTCTAAGCTTCTGTTCGGTTCTGTAAGTGTAGAGTCAATTACATATACAACAAGAATACATCCCAATAAATGCATGTGATTAGTTTGAGAGCTAAAGGATAATTAAGAACATAACATTATGTTGCGGTCATCTATGAACTCCGGTTTGGTACTGTATGTGTGAAAGTGTGCATAGGTGAGCACACAACCTTAAAATGTTGACTTCCAGTCTGTGAAGGATTACTGCCAACATGCCTTTGGTTGTATATATGTAATTCTAAATCTCCTTTCCCTTTATAATCAAGTGGTCAAAAAGCAAATATTATAGGAGCTTGGTCTTTATAATCCATGCTGTGCAATGGAAAAACCCTATAAGAAGCTTTGGATACAAGGCAAAGAGCCAAAAGTTTTTTTCAGTTTAGGTTGTAGCTGACAGTCTGTCCTCAGTAGTGCAGCAGAGAGTGATATTATATTCTTACTTGGACACTGTGTTCCCAGAGCTGTCCCACTCGTTCTCGTGTGGGAACACTGATTTGATCACTGGGTTGCCAGATTTTGTTGGATTTAGTGTACTCGGACTGGATGTCCTGTAGCTCACTCCGCTCTATGGTATGGCAGGATCCCCACGCCCTGCCTCTGCTTGTAGTCTGTGTTTCATTATCGACCTAATGGCTGGTCTGTTCTGTGTGTCTTGGACTGTGTGTCAGTGTTTATCTCTGTGCTTCTCTGTCATCGCTCCACACTTTGGTTGATCCTAGCAAGGCACCAGTGTCCTGTAACACTTTAGTTCTCCCGATGAACACTTATCTGCACATGATGAAGTAAGAGACCTAAAATAGCGCATGGTGCCAGACAAGCCAGGAAGGTTGGGTTGGGACTAATAATGTGAGCAAATGGGCTGTTGGTCCTCAGTGCCAGCATTTTAGTCCAGTTGAACAAGTCTGACTAAAAACTAGTGCTACTGCTTTTTATATCACACAGGTTTAAGCAACCTTTCCAGCAAATGTGTCAAACATATCACTCTTTCGTTAACAAAATAAAGACTTGTTGTTATTCCTCAGTGGAAAGAGTGTGAAGTATGTAAATATGTTCAGGGTTATTCAAATGTTGCACTTGCTCATGTTATGTTTCTGATAAATACAGCTTAGTATGTGTAATTTCAGGGTTATGCAAATGTTACATCTTTTTATAGTATTTAGAAATGGAAGCAGCATGTAAAGAGGTTTGTGCAGAACATAATCAGGCAGCAGAATTTATTAGAGTACACACCTTGAACCCTGTAATCTTATCATTGCAGTGATTCATGTCTCTATAAATGGTAAAAAAAAAAAAAAGAAGCCATTTGTGCCATACATACTTCTGTTCTTTTTGCCCCCATTTATATTCACAGAATTGAAACATGGAATATTTGTGTATATGCCTGCACACACTTAATTGTTTGCTTTGCTTTAATGGGTACAACTGGCATTTCTATATTGTCAGTATGTTCAGCATGTAAGGTTACTTTGCGTGTTTCCTTTTTTGTCTTTTTCTTATCTTGGTAGTATTCTTGGCAGCTGCTGTGCCACAGTATCCCTGAAGGGATCATTAACATTTGCTCTAATGATGGCGGTGCTGATCACTTTTCCATCTCGTCTCACTTTTCCTCACCTCTCTCGCATGACTTTGCCTCCAGTTGAGTCAGCCAGACTTCAAAGCTGTGACACCAACTTATCAAAAAGCATTTCGTGAACTCTGCCAGTATTAAGTGTACCGTACTGAAGTATAATTTAAATGATGAGCTCATGATACTAGCAGCTTCCAACTTGTAGAAATCATGCAAACTGGTTTAAAATAATTTAAAATGTTAGATAATTACTTTTATAATTGTTTAAGTTTAGCAGGTTGAGTCTGATACGTTAGTTAAGTTTTGAATGCCTTCTGATATGAGTGTTGCATATGCTTACTCAAAATGTAATGTGGACATAGCTTCAGGTTCTGAAAGTGTGGCCAATGCGGGAAGTGCCTTAAACCTCAATACCACCAAGGGCCACTAGGGGTCGACTCCAAAAAGGCACTGGCTCCATTGACTACCATTTAACTTTTCACATGAAATACAAAGTCAGTCAATTTTTTTCCATGAGTAAACTTAGTGTCTATTGGTGGGCGGGGTGTAGTGTCCTCCAGTTCCCAATCAGATCGAGTCAGATGACTTATCTTTGGACACGAAGACACGTAGCAACATTAGCACTCATTGTGTTCACCTCATTAATCCAAGTCTGATATTCACACCTTTTGGCTGAAGTTTGGTCTCCACCATAAACAAATGGTGCCTTTTATGCATGGTCGTTTGAGCCATTGTTAATATTAAGAGACTTCATAGCCACGAGATGTTTGCAAAATGTATCTTTATCCACTGAATACACATGGATCATCAATTTAACAACACCGTTTTTTTTTCTACATTTATAGCATCCATTGTCGCTGAAAAGAGAGCAGCAGCGTTTAACTAGAAACACCTGATATAAATAATGGGCATCGATCCATCATCGCTCTCTCACCGCTGAAACATGGCATTCCCTGGCTGCTGCCTTCCTGAAGTTTGGAAATACTCCGGGTCAAAGGGCAGATTTTTCCACTGTAAAAGCAGGATGGAATGCTGTTGATGCCCAAACTGTTGGCCTCAATGTGTGGGAATGTCTGTGGCCACATGCAGGAGTGTGTGTGTGTGTGTGTGTGTGTGTGTGTGTGTGTGTGTGTGTGTGTGTGTGTGTGTGTGTGTGTGTGTGTGTGTGTGTGTGTGTGTGTGTGTGTGTGTGTGTGTGTGTGTGTGTGTGAGGAAGTTCTGCTTTGTGGATTGTGTGTGTATTTGCATGCGCCTAATGCATGTATGTTTGTCTTTTACGAGTTACTTGCGTGTGTGTCTGCGAGCATGTTCCACAGCATGTTTATGTGCTTGCTCTGCTTCTCATTGTAGCGCTGATGTGTTCTGCAAGCCTCACTGTGCAGAGATCAAAGGTGACACAGCGCCAGAAATCTGCTGGCTCATTCCTCCAGCAGCCAGCCTGCTTTTTTTTAAATGGATCTTAAAGTGAAACGGGGAACACACCAGTACAGGCACTTGTTGTATTGTGTAATCACCTGCTCGTCACTTTTATCTCATGTGTGATTTGTACTGTGTGTGCCACTTGGATTGTTGTGAGTCTTTGTGATTATTTTGTAACTGAGGTGACTATAAAATATGCACTCAAGCTGGAAGTTTTATTGAGCTTGTGCGTGTGTGCATCCATGTGTATATCTGATGCATGGCCTGTTGGCCTCATTATTCCTAACATTACATTGAGTCTCCAATGCACACTTATGCACACATGCACACACACACACACACACACACTGCACGTTAACTGATGCTATTTGTGGCAGAGGTAAAGGGAGCATGCAGGCAGTACAGTAACCCTTTGTCAGCATACATATCCCGCTCTTTCTCTTTCTCTCACACACACACACACACACACACACACACACACACACACACACACACACACACACACACACACACACACACACACACACACACACACACACACACACACACACACACACACACACACCCCAACATATACACAATGCATTGAGTGACTGAGTGGATTTGCAGCCCTCACTGCTGTGAAATACAAATTGTTTGGCTGCTGTCGAACAAATGCGACCTGGAGGAGAGCCAGGCAGGTTGCGGTTGAGTCTGGAACATCTCATGTGTCAGCGCCATATTTATCCCAAGCTGCTAAATGGAAACATGCCTAGACCTGCTAGCTAGACCTGCTACTGCCACACTGCCACAGAGACACACAAGCACAAGCAGGCAAACACATACACATGGCCTGTTTTAATAATATGGTAGGCTGGAATGATTAGTCTGAGTAATGGCTTAGTTTAAATAAATAAGACTATAAATTTGGCACTATGCAACATAATGTAATAGAAGCAACGAGGAAGTATGGAGACAGTGGAATAACATTCATGTACAGGAGGAAATGTACAAAAACATCAACTATTATATTGCTGTCAAACATGTTGCTGCAAGAAAACGGTTACAAAAATACTGATCTCAAATGGCCTCTTTTGTCTGTGTGCACAGACAACTTCAACTGTATCTTGAAGTACTATAATCTTGAAACTTACAGGAAAACAAGCACAAGTAGAGTCCTGAGGAAGCCTAAACAATGACAGGCAATCAATGAACCAATACAGAGTGTCAGGTAAATGTAGGTCCTGTCATCCTAGCATCAAACCATATTATTCCGGTCAATATTTTCATCATAGATTTACGAGGAATTGTCTATTTCATTTTCGGAAACTACAAGCCTCACTTATTAAATAATAGTTAATATTCAATCCTGCCCTTTGTTCCGAAATAAATATTGTTCAATGGGAGCATAACTGGACCACCCAGGCGCCAGGGGACTATGCACCTTTAATGGTCCATCCTTCACCCCTTGACTCCTTGTCCAATATGGCAGGCAGGATTAGAAGCTAAACATTTCTTTCCAGCTAAAAGGGCACGAACCCATTACTCCTGCAACTAATGGGAATCCCTGATAGTGTTTGCTCTCTGATCCGCTGCCGTTTTCCATATTTAATTGTCAGAGTATCAAATGTGCATTCAAATACATTCATTCCTTTTGTATAACACGTGGCCTTTTTAGCACAAGATTTCTTTCTCATGTACTCATGTTCTCATGCACACCCATACATGTGTGGATACAGGTGTGTGTGTGTGTGTGTGTGTGTGTGTGTGTGTGTGTGTGTGTGTGTGTGTGTGTGTGTGTGTGTGTGTGTGTGTGTGTGTGTGTGTGTGTGTGTGTGTGTGTGTGTGTGTGTGTGTGTGTGTGTGTGTGTGTGTATGCATGTGTCTCGGTTTGTTTGTGTCCATGTGTTGCACAAAGAGAGCTATGTGTTGCTGCCTGTAGGCATTTCATCTGGCCAAAGCTGAACAGAGCTGTTGGACTCATGTAGGTCATGCAGACTGCATTTCCCTCCCTCTCTCTCTCTCTCTCTCTCTCTCTCTCTCTCTCTCTCTCTCTCTCTCTCTCTCTCTGTCTGGGGAAAGTAGGACAGCTCAGATTTCTGAGGCTGCTGCTGTGAAAAGCCAGAAAAGGAGGGAAGAAACAGGAAGAAGCAGAAGGGGAGCAGAGAAAGTGAGAAATTAAAAGCTGCTAAAACAGGGATAATTTAATTATGTATTGATGTAAAATGTATTTTTCAAGCTGTAGTTTATTGCACAAAGCCATTTTATTACATTATTTTGTTTCTATATTATGTATGTCGTGTGCAGGAAACAGTTTATTTTCTGCTTACGATATAAAAAAAATGTATCAGATGACTTGGAGAACTTATATCACTGGATGTCAGATCAAGGAGACACCTCAAGCTAAAGTGGAGTCCCATAATAATACAACAGGGGAAAAAAGACATCTTCTAATTTGTTGACATAAGTGACTCCCAATATGATTAGTAATGGGAATTGTCATAAAATGTAACCCCTAGTTCTGTCTAAAGTTAAAAAAAAAAAAAAAAAAAAAAACAGACTAAAGAAGGAGAGGGAGGAAAAAAAACTGATATTCTAAAATGAAACTCAGACCCTCAGCCTTCAAGGTTTATATTTTGTGGAACAAGTTTTCATCACAAAAATACTCCCATCAAAGAAATGTAACAGACAAGCACCCTACTCAAAGAGCTGGCAGTGGGATTTGTGTCAGGAGGGAGAGAGAGAGAGGAAATGAAAATTTCTTCATCAATGTTCACATTTTTTTCAAGACAAAAAAACCTAAAAGTGAACTATCTGTCAGACAAATGTCATTGATTATCAGACCTCCGTTTGCTACCGGTCTAATAATGGGAATCCATCACATTTTGTGTTATCCATGCGTGTTGTGGAAAGAAATAAAGTCGATTTTTTTTTTTTTAACTTTTGATTTTCAGTTTATAGACTATTTGACAACATCCTATAAATTGGTGCGAGAGAGCTAGCGAGCGAGAGAGACTGTGATCTCAATGTCTCCAGAGAAAACTCCCCATTATTGGGGACAGTTTGTACAGAACTGAGGCACATGCTGTGATTCCTCTGAATGGGAAGTGATTGTTTGTACTAGCTTGTGATGCTGGTAGTTCTTTTTTTTTCTCTCTCTCTCTTTTTACACTCTACATGGACCTGTAGATAAATTTCTCTTGTACTATTATGCCACTTTTTTGGTTTGCTTTTACTTTTATTACTTTTTTATTGATAATATTCAAAATTTTTGATTGAAAAATTATCAGAGCTGCTTATGTGTGACAACAGTTTTTCTTTTTTTGGTTTGGTTTGTATCAATGGCAATTTTAAAGTTTCATCAAATGTACACAATGTATTTTGGTTGTTAAAAACTTTCCTTGATGCCACAGTGCAGCACTGCCACTGCTTGTCATACAATAAGTGGACCATTTCCAGTTTATTGCCAAAATCATGCAAATGATGTCACCCTTTGTTTGCCCAATTGCAATTTCCCTGCCCTCTCAACCCCTCCCCCTCCTCATGCCCCCCTGCTGTAATTGGACAATGGCTCCAAATCAGCAGTGGTCTGAAAGTACATTTGCTACCCGGGGTTTTCTGGCAATCAGCCCTGGTGCCCAATTAAGCGTTCATTTCCACTTTTACTCCTGTTGGTAAAATATTTGGCTCCATGCAGGGTCGCTTCTCAGCAGGTCGTAAATAGGGGAGAGACTGTTCTTGTGGTTTTATGGTCCCAAGTCATCAGAACTATAAGCGTTGTCTGTACGTTCTTCAGGGTGCAACAATCTGTTCATGTGTGTCAGTTTATCATCATCATTAACCAATCACCTCTTTTTGGACTTGGATATTAGTTACACATATCTCAGCTCTTCTTCTTTCATCTTTGGTTGACTGCAGACTTTTTAAAATGTACTAAAAGAAAAAGCCAACAAGAACATGTTGCACTGCAGCTGTACTTTAACTGAAAATGTACATCTTACTTTCAGGTTCCTAATATTAGCCTTATTGTGATACAGTATATATTCATCTTGTTTTATATTATTTATGGCTTGACCTGCTTGGCCTGACCTCAATTTGCACTACTTGACCTGCATTGTTAATTAAATTTGACTCAGCTCAGCTCCACAATGTTTCAACCTTGAACTTTGTGAGTCTGAGTGGGTGTTAGGAATCCTTTGTTTACAGACAGAGCAGCCACTGTGGGCTCACTAACTGCCCAATATGCAGTGTATGGTCTGATGCACGGCTGCACAGTGGCAGAGATGGCAGCCTGCCACTGTACATGACTTTATTGTCAGTGTGCACTTGGAGTCTCTATGATTCTCTCTATACATTTGGTCTATAGATCCTCCATTTATCTCTCCTGCCCTCCTCCCTTCATTCCTCTCGTTTCTCTATTTCTGCCTTTTTTTTTTTTTTTTTTTCCCTTTGCTTCGCTGAGCCCAGATAGGCCTCTGTATATCTTGGATCTTAATTTGACACGGTAATTGGATGACAAGGGACAGTTCACTGTCCCTTCTACATGAGTCAGCAGAGTTTTCTTGGCTAGTGCCTCCCACTCCTGCTGACTACAGGCGCTGAGTGGGGACGGCCAATTGTCTGAGGCTCATTCAGGTTTCTGTGTCTCCATCTCATCGTCAGGACGTCAGTTTCCAGGGGCAGCTCAGACCACACACAGCACCACATTACAGTCAGAGGGGCTTTATAGAGGGTACTTGTTAGTGGGAATATGGAGCTGGGGTGGGTGGTATGAGCCAAATCAGCCTATCAATGGCTCCAGTTCTTTTCTGGGAACATGAAGGGTTTCTGTAAAACAGACAGCAGATATCGCTGAAATGTTGACAGTGTTGCCTCGGCAAGACTAATGACCTGTAAAAAGGCAGGATCTTGTAGGTTGTGTACAGATTACAAGTAAATACTTAAAAAAAAACTCTAAAACTTTGGTAATACTACTTTGGATTTCCCTTTAAAAAGAGTCAAAATAAAGCTTTGTACTGAGCTAAACATATCTGGAAACGTTACATTTACGTAGCTCTGCCACTCTGAACAAGTTTCCATACAAAAAAACAACTGGATTCATTATTTCTGTTGTTAAAATAAGCAATGTTATTTTTCATACTTTATATTTTAAAAACTGCATACAGTGTAGTACCGCCACACACACACACACACACACACACACACACACACACACACACACACACACACACACACACACACACACACACACACACACACACACACACACACACACACACACACACACACACACACACACACACACACACATTAATTTTCATTTAATGTATTCATGATTACATCTAATAAAATGCCATTAAACATAATCATGCCTCATCAGTTTTATTGTTAGATGTTAAATGTACCAGTCTCTTTTACAACTGATATTGTTTTACTAACCCCAAAATTCATTCATCAAGTATTCTAGATGATACTCCAGGTGAATGTTTTTTATCCTCTAGATATTGTGTATAAAGCTACTAACAGGCACGGCCAACCTGATGTTGAGGTTATAGATGGCTAAGGTTTGTTTTAGAGCTGTGGTTAAGGTTGGCCACGCCATAATTGTACATCGCTAGAAGGCAAAACTCAACTCATAGCGGGAAAAGTCCCTGTTCGGTTTAATTGAAAAGAATTTCCCTATTGTTTCAATGTTCCAGGAAGAATTGACATGTGTGCTGGCATGAGGGTTGAATGTTCATATGAACACGTGCCATGACGAGACATTGGTGACACTGTCCATAAAATGTGTATGTTTGCAGTAGTAACTGTGGTTTATGTTTTTTTATGATGCTTTACCTCTACAATTTTAACAACACTGACTCCTCTGTACAGCCGTTACCCAAGTTGCTTTTTTTCAAATGCTTTACAACATCCCCCATATGTAATGGATCCTAATGTGTGTGCAGGCTTGTATGGCTAATAGTCTTTTAGTAACTCCTATCTGATGTAATGTGTACGTAATACCAGTGGAACTATTTATAGACCAGCAGCCAATTCTCAGAGAGATTGATGTGTGTATGCATGTTAGCTGCTGGGCGTGCACACACACACACACACACACACACACACACACACACACACACACACACACACACACACACACACACACACACACACACACACACACACACACACACACACACACACACACACACTTGAGTACATACTTCCTCTCTCTCTCTCTCTCTCTCTCTCTCTCTCTCTCTCTCTCTGTGTGCAGAAACTGTAATACAGTCAAAATGTACAATATACATGTACTTAGTAATGTGAGTCTGTGTATCTTAGGGTGTGTTGTGTACACATCTGGGTGCCCGTGTGTCTGACTGATGGGGTGAGTGTGCATGTGTGTGTGTGGGTGTGTGTGTGTGGGTGTGTGTGTTTTGCCTGAAGCTTTCAGTCTCTCCCTGAGGGATTACATCACAGGGCAGTTATCGGACCTGAGTCATCAGGAGGTTGAGAGTCTCTGCTCTGCTCCTCCATCTTAATGAGGACGTGTTTAAATGTTAAAAAGATTTAGTTCTTTCATGCTTTCTTTCGTTCCGTGTCTCTGTCTGTCTGTAAAAATGAAGCACTCTGTTAGTTCAGGTCGAGCTTTCAAGTCATGCACTCTCTCAGCTGACCAATGTCATCTGACTGTTACACTGACCAGTTGGTTTTAATAATATTACAAGCAGATACTTTTCTGATTATTCATGCTGCTCCCACAGATGCTCATTATTATTCCTACCAGCGGCCTACTGTTTGCCCTGACATCTGCCTCCACCAGCCATGCCTCCTTGTGTTACTTTTATCTCTGGCTCTGTGTATTATGTTCATATGATCCATATTGCAGTGGTATTAGATTTTGAACTCCGCTTTTGTGGATTTAAATGGATCTACATGAAGTAGCCTTGTGTTCTGAGCTTTCGTCACCTTGTGTAAATCCTCTTGTTGCCGTAAATTAAACTACATGCAATTCTGACATGAGATATGAAAACATGTCATTAACCTCCATTTGTGATCGGCATGTAAACATCTGACTCTGTTCACATTGGATCAGGTTAAAAACTATAACTCGGTACTAATCCATATGATTATATAAGACTTAGCCTCATGCTCTGTATTGAATAGGACTGTTTCAGTGTTGTGTTTAAATTATCTATGCATACCTATTTTTATATTATCATCATTTGTGTTTTTGCTTGCTGCTATCTTTGTCCCAGCTCAGGTGAAGTTCAATGGGAAGGCATGATGCCCCCCCCCCCCCCCCCCCCCCCCCGAGCAGAACAAATGTTTAGGGCTTGGGACTTGACTGTCAACACTTCAGTCTTTAATAATGGCAAAACAAAAACTTGACACCACCTCTGCCTTATGTTAATCCTGTAGTTATTGTGTTCAATAGAAAGCCAGGTTGAACCTGTTGAACCTTTCATGCTAAACCAGGGTAGTGTATTGTGACTTCCTGGTTCCTTGTCCTAGTTTGAAATAAATGAATCCATGTTATTAGATTATTCTAAAGTTAGATTGAATCTTTTAAACTTTTTAAACTAATTCTGAGTCATGAACGGATTGATCGGATCTTATCTTTAAAGCCATGTCTGTAATAACCTCTATTGCACCACGTGTGATGTGTGCATGCTTCATGGGGCTTTCCCCTCCGGCTGACAATGACAAACCGTGACGTAGACATGGGAGTGTGTGTCTTGGTCTGTGTGAGTGCAGTGGCAGTGGGAGGAGGTGGGGTGGGGGGGGGGGGGACAGCTGTGCAGGCTAGATATGTAGTTAACAGTAGAAAGCATTCATACTACACATTCTGCTGCAGTGTGTCACCAGACAGCATCTCCTGCTCTCTCTCTTTCACTTCCCTCCGCTTCCCACTCTTTTTTCTTTTTCCTTCACTTCTCACATCCGTCTGTCTCCTGTTTCTATCCCACACACACCCACATACGTGCCTGTGTGCATGTACACTTACTTCAACTCTTTCTCCTCTTTCCTAGCACCCAGACTTCCCCTGGTCCTCCTTCCCTAAAAGTTTCCCGCTGTAGTAAATTAAGTGGTATTTCTTTGACTGGTACCACTTTTACCCTATTTCCTCCTTTCTTCTGTGGAACAGTGCTTATTCCTGGATTACACTTCACGCACAAGCACACACACACACACACACACCCTCCTTTCCCTTTAAATGTAAGGAAAAACTAAGAAGTTGCTTCAAGGACAACGTAAAGCTGTTCTTGCCTCTCCTAGACTGGGTGTGTCAAAGCTTTTGTCCGTCTGATGCTGTATTAAATATCAGAGTTAAAAGGAGGGTGGGGGGCTGTGTGTGTGTGTGTGTGTGTGTGTGTGTGTGTGTGTGTGTGTGTGTGTGTGTGTGTGTGTGTGTGTGTGTGTGTGTGTGTGTGTGTGTGTGTGTGTGTGCGCAAAAGTCTCCAGCTTTTTTTTTGTTCTTTAGAGAGAAGGAATGTTGGCATGAAGCTACAGCCACCAGGGGAGGAGTAGAAGGTTGAAGTGCTCAAGTGCTGCTCCAGGTTTGTTTCATTTCATTTGCTCTGTAATGAGTCTTGTTACTGCTGTAAGAGGCAGTGAGATCTGACTGGGGAGTTCAAAGTTAAGCCACAGGAAGGGAGGATGGGAGGGAGAGGAAAGAGAGGCAAAGAAGCAGGGAAAACACACACACACACACACACACACACACACACACACACACACACACACACACACACACACACACACACACACACACACACACACACACACACACACACACACACACACACACACACACACACACACACACACACGCGTGCCAACAAACTCTCAGTTGAAAACTTCTGAACATTTCGGAGGGGAGAGAAGTGACAAAGACAAACCTTTTCGCTCCCTCCTTTATTTCCTTCCTCTCTCTGCTCCTCCTTGCTGCCCCACACCCTTCTCAAATGAACCCTCTTGCATGGAGCTCTGAAAAGAAACTGAAGCAGAGTGCTTCAAGAGGTCTGAAAAAGTTGGCTATGACTGTGTGTCTGTGTGTCTCCCGGAGTGTGTGTATATGTATATGTATATGTCTGTGTGTGTGTGTGTGTGTGTGTGTGTGTGTGTGTGTGTGTGTGTGTGTGTGTGTGTGTGTGTGTGTGTGTGTGTGTGTGTGTTTGTGTGCATGTGTGTGCACCTTGGTCTGTGTGGGAATGATTACATCAGCCCGCTGCAGCTTTATGATTGGTTGGTGAGCGTGTGGTTTGATTCAGTGTGCCTCAGAGCCCGTGGCTGAGGCTGTAACCCTTTGTGAGGGGGAGAGAGAGACAGGGAGAGGGAAGGAGAGAGACAGAGAGAGAAGAAGGATAGTTGTCAGACTCAACCAGCACTGGAAGCACTGTACTGTACCTGCTGCCATCCGATTGCTGACTGCTCCTGTCTCTGCCCTGTGTGCTGCACACACCGGCTTTAGGTCACACAGACAGTTATTTTTTTTGACAGAGCCGGTGGCCTACAGATAGACTGAAGAACTAGCTCTATGAAATGTAGCACAACTATCAGCTGTCCGTGTTCAAATTTGTATCTTTCATTTTTGGAGGAGACAAGGCGACAGAAGGCAAGCTTTACTGTCTTGGTGACTGCGTTCGGGTGAGTGTGTGTATGTGATTGTTTGGAGAGCCAGACTCACTCCAAAAAAATGCCTTCGTGTTCCCCGGACTGCTGCCTATTGCGGGCCGTGGAGGTAAGACCGCTCTCTTTCTGTGTCTCTTATCTCTCCTTGTGTGTCTCTGCCTCTCTATGCCTCCTCTTCTTTTTTCTTTTTTTTTTTTTTTGTACAATTTAAGACTGTTTCTCTTTGAAGTACTGCCATGCTTAACCAGAGGCAAGAAATGGTATGTGTAAATACCTTAAAGGCTGATGACAATTTGTCTTTTTCAAGATGTGAGCAGAGCAATACATTTTTTTTTTTTTTTTTAAAGAGTCAACTACGTCAGCAGCTTTGAATGATTGAGGCTCCCTTTGCTTTACATTCTGAGCATTTTAGATGGTTTGAGTGCCTCAGGCCTGGTTTGTGCAAACTGTGATGCTAAACAGTGAGCTGGGTCTTTGCTTAGGAGGAGAACAGAATTTCTTTGTCATTGTCATGATATATTATGTGGGAAGCATGCATATGTTACATAGTAGTAGGCATAGTATGCTGGATTTCTGTGTAGGTTAACAGGGCTGGATTCCTCTGGAGGTTCAGTGGGCTGCTCTAGTTTTCTCTGTAGGCCATTAGATATGTGTCCTGTGAATATTAATGCATGGAAACCCCTCTGAGATACAACCTGTGGACACTTAATGGAGGTATATTTGGGACATTTCACCACAGTAGCGAGAGCGGTTATATTTCCTGGATTGTGTGGTGAAAGAAAAGCTTATCTACAGTGTGCCTATACTGTTACAGTAGATGTATGGGTGTCCCTCACACAGATGGAATCTCAGAGACAGGTTTTATCTGTTCAGCACCTGCTAAGGCAGCATATACATTATACTGACAGATCAGGATCATTATCAACGGAAAGTAAATAGAAACAGGTGTTGTTCTTGAAATAGAAAAACAAAAATCATAAATGACTAAACAACAACCAATTCAAGAAATGAAAAATAATTGGTTTGTGAAGTTGAGCTTGAAAGCGTTGTTGATGATCATGTCTTACCTCTGGCTACTTGCTTACAATTTGTCTATAAGCTATAATTGGAGACTCCATGCTGACCCCCCTTTACTCTGCAGTGCAGTATATACCCAATTAGACTGTGTTCACAAGAGCAGATGCTTGTTTCACTCTACTGTATATTTGCTTCTATATTAACACCAACAAGTTTATCATAAGAAATGCTTGTCTGTGATTTCTAATGCCACAATTACTACATCGTCTTCAATGTTCTGTTCTTTTCTACTGTTTGCTGTAATTAGAGGCCTGTGTGTGCAGTGTATGGGGCGCTATATGATAAATGCTATGGCAGTGTTTGAAGAAAATTGCCGGCTTCACCCACCTATTAGGCCAAGTTTTCAAAATAATTTGTGTTAAATGCCTTGATCTCAACTTTGTATTTTCTGTGGGGTGACCCTAACAATTCATACTTAAACGGTCATCTTATTTTTAATTTATCTCTTGCGACGATGTCTCAAAGTTTTGCTTAATTTTCGAACATCAGTGACGCCCGTACAGCATTTTGTTTGTTTGTCGAACTACCTTTATCACCCAATCTGATCTTTTCTAACTGAATATTTCTCTTTTCTCCTCCCAGATTGTGAAGATATTCAGTGAAGACGGAATGGTTAAAGTTGTGGAGATCCCGGCTGACATGACAGCCAGGGACCTGTGCCAGCTCTTGGTTTATAAAAGCCATTGTGTGGATGACAACAGTTGGGCACTTGTTGAACACCACCCGCTGCTAGGACTAGGTAAGAGGCAGAGCCCTGCAGGGCCGAAACAATGTTCCACATGCACACAAAAGCACCCATGAACACGCATAAACGGACACACACACACACACACACACACACACACACACACACACACACACACACACACACACACACACACACACACACACACACACACACACACACACACACACACACACACACACACATACACTTTTCGTTTGCCCACAGAGAAACTCATGGGCTTTAGGGTGGGCTGAGACATGCAATACAATCACTGACTTACACAGGTGCATTTGCATGCATGCATGCATGCATTCATGCATGCCTGCGTACTTGGGCAGACAGTTGAGGCACATATTCTCACGCAGGCATATTCAAGCATGAGTGCATGCACATACTACATACAGCATATGCATGCACACAGCCATAATGTCCAGTGATCTAATCAAGTTCAACATAGAGGCAGTGTGAAAGGTTGCTGTGGCAGAGTAACTTCAGCACTGACAGGTCGATTATTTTCTGATTCAATAGTAAGGAGACAATTGAAAGAAAAGAACTTGTTTGAGCTTCTTGTGCATAATTTGTATTGGCGGTATAACAGTTGCTGCTAAATGAGGAGTAGAAGGGTAGATAATGCTTATTTTTGATGCTAAATGCAGGCGTGTTGGGATTAATTATTGTGTGTTTATATGGAGCTGATATATAGTATATTGCACAGTTCAGTGTGTAAAGGCATGTTTGAAAAAGAATGAAAAGTGATGTGTGTCTGATGCGTGGCTTTCCTGTATTCCATCCAAGTAAACAGCAGATTTACTGTAAGAGAAGACGGTCTTTCCCAGTGTCCCTTATTAAAGCTTACCAATACTCTCAGACCTGTCTGGGGAGCATAAAGAAAATTCCATCTCATAAATGAAACAAACTCAGGAAACTGATCACTTTTAATTTCTCAAGTTGGCATCTTTAGGCTCTTTTTGCGGCTCTTTTTGCAGCCTGCTGCAGCATCTCCCCCCTGAGAGCCCCCCTGCTGTAGTGAAGAAATTTCCCCTCAGGGATTAATAAAGTGTTTAAAATCACACAAAAAAAAAAAAAAAAAAATAGAGAATAGTTTAATTTATTGTTTGTTGTTAAGGGAAAAGCTTGTTATGCAGAGGATGATGAAAGCATCAGAGTCTGTTGTATTTGACACCCTGATATTTTTTTAACTCTGGCGGGCTGATTTAAGGTCGCTGGTTGGAATCAGGTATTTTCGAGAGATTAAATAATTATAGATAATTATTATGGTCACGGACCAAGAACCTAGGACAGTTCGAGCCCACATTATTGTGGGCCTTGAGCTTCTTGTTAAAGATTGTTATGTACACTGTGTGATGTAATTTCTTCTGCATTTCTTATTCAAGAAGAATTACACACTCAGAGTGGATGCTACCACGAGAAGCCAAAGTGACAATTGATGGCTGTGGATTGGGAGATGATGTCATTTATAAACTCTGTAACAAAACCGTCTTCAACGTTCTCCTCTCGGCATCAGAGTTATTTGTAATGTTATAGATCTAGTGCCGTAAATGATGCGTCGGAGAGTTGATGGCGATGATTGATGGAGAGTTTAAAGGCATTAGTTTCATGTTGGAGGTTCTTTTGAGCAGTGGAGATACCACCAACACACCTCTCCAGAAAATAGCAGCACTCAACTCACTGCAGCAGACGGGGACCCCTCGTCTTGTGGGTGTAAAATGGTCAATATGATGATAACTGTCCACATGCAAAAATGAGGAATACTATTGTTCGTAGAGTAACGACTTTAATGTAGCAGATTTTATTTGGCCGGTCATTAGTAATTACAGTGAGCGTTTTATGGATTTAGGGGTAAAAACTGCTCGAGGTATTTGAGAAAGTGGAGGGAAGCTAAAGCCGTGCAGGTCTCCGAGATTGGCACTTACTCCCATTTGCTAACAGCTTCAAGACCATTAAATGTACTCTTTTGAACACCACTATATTACCCATAGGCTTCTACTAATGTAGCATTACAGTGACACAATGACAACTCTAGAAAAAAACAATAAAAATTCACTCGATTCCCGAGGCTTATGAAGGTATTTTAAGTTGTGCTGCATTAAGCAGATCGAGAGCGATGCATTTCTGTCAGGGTGATTTTGTGTTAGACTTGGCAGTCTAACAGTAGCTTTGGAAAGTTGCGGCCAGCTGAACGTTAAAAAAACCCAACCTCCCCCCTGAGGAGAGGGCGATTATAAAGCACTTACGGAGGACAAGTCGAGCCTGTGTTCTCTGCTCATGTCTGTACAGTTAAACAGATGTGGGAAGAGAAGGGGGTGTAATTTTATATTGAGCTCAGTGTGTCTGGTCGTGAAATGTAATGTTAGAAAGAGGCATGGTGAAAAACGCATGTAAAAATGCTTAATTTCAACTGACGGCTTGTGTCAGTGTATTTGTTTTTGTGCTGGCTGTCATGCTGTCAGGTGAGGACACTTATAGGAAATATGTTGCATTATTCAAAGTATACATCCCAAAGCTCTAATGTAATATTTCACCATCCATCAAGATCTGCTTACATTTCTCATCACTGCTGCCAACACCATGCTGCCAAATACAGTTAGGCTGGCTTGTCGTGAATGACATCATTTTTGGCTCGGAGTAACTTGATTCTATTATAGCCCTTCTTCTATTCTGGTGCACCTGTACTGCGACTGTATTCTTTTCAGGTCTGGAATAACTACTGATTGTATTTAATGTTTAGACGTTTCGGTAAATAAGATGTGCTGAAGCAGCAGTGTGCTATTTGCTAGAATTAAAAGGTTATGCATTTCCTCTGACTCAAAGGAGTGTGCACTAGTGGATTTGTAACTATAACAACATAATGTAAAACAATTTCAAAACTTCACAACGACTGTCATAATTGTGGGAAATATTTTGGGGTGAATTCCATTTAGTGTACTTTTTGCATTGTGTAGATCTAACATAGTCACTCAAGATATTTCGACCATTGATCTACTTTCTTTGTAGCTCTGTTAACTGCGTCATGACTTTCATTGCAAGCTGTAATGTATTTATGTAATCTTTATTTGTGTAGGTATAAGTACGTAACATAGACCCAATGCGACACGACACAGCATTTCTAGCCCAAGCTAATTTGCCATGACTGTCTCTAAACGGGCCTTTATAATATTAAAAACTCAACAACTCACATCACATACAAAAGAGACAGTACAAAACTCATAAAGTCAACAACTTTGTGCATTCAAAACATAAAACTTAACGAGAAAATACAGACAAATACATAGAACACAAATTAATATAGAATTACACCTGTGTTTAAATTACTTTTCCATTAAGTATTGATTTTATTTGTTTTAGTTTTGTGTATATGTTTAATGACCCACTAGAAAACCAGAAACGTATTTGTGGTATATGAAGTCAGTCACTACAAAGACAATTTGAATATCCAAAAACCCATTTTGGCTGTTTGCTGACTTTTTCTTTTTCTTTTTTTTTTTAATCATATCAGGAACGCTAACATTAGAGTTGTGTGTCTTTTCAGTGCCAAAATATAGATTTAAATGAATATTTTCCACATATAGAGACAGTTTTTTAGCTAATCACTTGAATCATAACATTTAAAAAGAATATAGTATGTAAGATACCTGCTTGTGTGCATGCGCTTTTATGTGTGTACACAGGTTGTGTGTCGACACCGCACACATATGTGCCGTATTACTTAATGTGTGCACATGTGTTTGGACGGTGGACCAGAATAGACGTTTCAGATGCTCCAGAACAATACAGTGTTTGAACAGGGAGGCCTATTCCTGTACGCCGCTGCCCACTCTCACTCTGCCGCTGAATGGGATGAAATGGCCCTTTGAGATAAGGAACATTGACCTCGACTCGTCAGCCCCAAAAAGGTTAACAACTGTGGGACAGTGAGGTAGGGCTGCCGGGGTGGGTCACGAACATGAGTGACTCATCAGACAGGCGACAGGATGGAACAGAAGGAAAAATATGAGTCGTGACAGTGTGAAGAGAGTGTGACGGTTAGAGTGGGTAAAGAAGGAGGGACACATAGAATGAGATAATAATGTGAGATAGAGCTTTTCAGCCACAGTTCTCTGAAGTTCTCCTTCATTATTAGACTGTCCACTATTTATTGCAAAAGTTAGGTAGGTCCCACAATGTCATACAATGGACGGGGACAGGAAGGATGTGTCTGATTGACGGCATGACAGAAGTTGTCAGGCTGTTGGAATGGACTGACTCACGTCCGGTTTCAACATCAGAGAATATAACTCACTAGGACCTTTGACCACATTCATACAAGGACACGTTACAAGTTGAATCACAGCCTCTTTTTTTTTTTTTTTTTTTTTTTTTAACTCCCATTGAAAGACCCCGATCGTATCATCGGTCACATCTGGTTTGCTGCAATGGTGGTTATGCAATTGCAGATCCTTTGAGGCCACCGAGAATTTAAGGATAATTTTAGAACTACATTTTTTTGAAAACATTATCGGCTAAAATAAATAATGGTGAGGTTTGTGGTCACACTGTTCATATATGCAATCTTTAACCCGGTTGTGATGTAGTAATACAGTGCAAATAATACGTTATAAGTGCTTACAGCAACTACCCTGGATATAAAATGTTATATAAAATTGGATGGATGAACTAAACTGCAACAAACACATTCCTTGAAATGTTATTGTAATGTCAAAGACTACTTCATATCATTCTTCTAAACCTAATTTATTGTCATAAAATGTTATGTTTAATATTGGCTCGTGTGTTTTGTATTTGTATGAAAATATTTCTGAAACACTGAACAATAAATCCTGAACTCCGTCATTGTTTTCATCCATCTCTACCTGTCTCCTCCTCAGAGCGTTGTCTAGAAGACCACGAGCTGGTGGTTCAGGTCCAAGCCTCTATGAACAGCGACAGCAGATTCCTCTTCAGGAAGAACTATGCCAAATATGAATTCTTCAGAAACCCCCTGGTAATTTCTTTTTCTTGTACATTTCATAATTTGACGTGTCACTCCTGACGTCCTGTTGTTGAAATGTGTCCCAGACTGTAAAACACAGACCTGGGGCAACAGCACCTCGTGGGTTTTGTTTTGAAATTTTTGTGGTTTTTGGTATTTTAAAACTAAAGTGTTAAACTAGCAATACAACACCACATTTCAGTCAAGTAAAAAGTAAAGAGTTTACTGGTGTAAAAATATGTATTTATGCTCAATGACCATTTCTTACCATGACAGGCATGTTCCCTGACAAAATGTCTGTGTTCATTTTTGCGTTCTTGTGAAATATTATGACAGCTGACTGTACACATGAAATTTGCATGACGTCTCTTTTTCTGTCACAAATTCCCTAACCCTATAATTATTGTTGCAACACAGTTGCTGACATTTTTCTGCCCGTCTCCACCTTCTTCCACCAGACGTTTTTCCCGGAGCACATGGTTGCGTGGTGCCAGGAAACCAATCACACAATTCCACCATCTCAGCTCCTTCAGGTACGTACAACAGAGACGCACACACACACACACACACACACACACACACACACACACACACACACACACACACACACACACACACACACACACACACACACACACACACACACACACACACACACACACACAAAAGTTTCTCTCTGTGTCTGTCTCTCATTCTCACCCCTCTTCCTGGCACGCACACAGTTTAGTTTACCTCGGAGTCAGCACCTGCTATATACTGTACAATCAAACTGGCATACCTCACCTCTGACCCTTAGACAGTATGTCTCGTCAGGGCCTGCAGTAATAACTACTGTTGTTTCCCTGTTGACACATGACTGTCTCGGTACACACACCGCAGGCCCAGCGCTTGTGAGGGATGGAATTAGGCATTCAGAAATAGCACATACAGTCCCTAACCCATCTACTGTATGTTTGCACAGTACATATTCACACACGTGTGTCCTGTGCGTATTTTATCTGCCTCAGACCTCTCCAGGGTCTGTATGCTCTGCTTCACAAAAGAAAACGAGGCAGAAGAAAGAAAGTCTGGTAGGAGGCAAAACAAAACAGATTCTTTGGATTTTTAAGAGCTTTGTTCTTAATGGATGGAGGCTTTACATGCATTTACTCTCCCCTGTATCATGTAATGGAGCTGTCAGAGGCGGAACCACAAGTGGAATCTTTCTCTTCACCCTCGCCACTCACAGAAAGCTTTTAACTCCACTGCTCATCATATAGCCGTTATGCTCTACATAGACGAGTCAATAAATGAATGGGAATGGGGCGAGCAGGAGCCGAGTCAGGAATTTCCAGTATTTGACTCTAAACACAAGATATTTGCAGTCATTTGGAGTGCTGTCTAGACTGAGACGCTCTCTGAACCGAGCTCATCCACGCAATTGCAATATTCACTATGCAAAAAGGAGAAGGTGTAGTGCCTCCGAAAGAGAGCGTTTTGAATTAACATTGCGTGTGAAAGTGAGCTCCGCAGGCGCTGGAAAATCTTCATGCATGAGGCCCATGGTAAGATGTTTCCAAAACACTGGGAAACATGTGCTTTAGATATTGAAGGGTCTTTTGGAGCATTCTGCCTTTCATCTGCAAGCCACAGATTCCAAATTGGCTTTAATAACTTATCCTGCCACTTCATGGGGAGATATTTTTGTTGAACATGGAAACCGCAATCTCCAAATACTTCAGACACCCACGAGACAATTTAGGCTTCGAGGGTTCCCAGGAGGAGGCCCTGTATGTATGTAGTTTATGATGAGTGAACTGTCATTACATACATACATTACATTTTTTGTGTTCCGTAAAAGTATCTTTAGAAGCTAATTACAGGGCTAACACAACATAAATAAATGATGTACTGTTAAATGTATCTACACATGACTCTGTCGGGATCCTGACACTCTGATTTCTCACACATTAGCACAATGTCTGGCCTTATCATGACTGCTACCGCGGTGTGCAAGAATTTAAGCTGCCGTCCATCTTGGCCTTCAGCTGTCCGTCTTAGAAGCGCAGATGACACTCTGTTCTTTGACAAAAAGCATTCGCCTCCTGTCTCTAATGCTTCTGCAGATGGTGTCTGCTGTAGATTTCAGTATCTGGCTTCATGTGTAAACCAAATTCGCCCTCCTGAGGCAGAGGGCCCTTGATGGAAGACCTTGTGGAGTGAATACATTCAGAATTATTTCCTGCTCCCTCTTTCAGAACTTTCTTGCAACCAGTAGCTGTCCAGAGATCCAGGGGCATCTATATATGAAGGAGGTGGGTCGGAAGTCGTGGAAGAAAGTTTACATGTTCCTGCGGCGCTCGGGACTCTACTGTTCTACAAAAGGAACCTCAAAGGTAACAGCAACTCCTCAAGCCTTTCATCATGAAGGGGCAATATATTCCAGATTAAATGTAATTACCCTCATAGAACATGCCTGTATTTGATGGCTGCCTCTCCGCATACATCTCTGTCTGTCAGTGTACCTCCAGGCTGTTTCTCTCTGTGATGTCCTGACTCATTAATTATTTCTGTCTCCAGGAGCCCAGACATCTACAGTTACTAGCAGACCTAGAAGAGAGCAACATCTTTACTGTCATCACAGGCAAAAAGCAGCACGGAGCGCCCACGGACTACGCATTCTGTATCAAAGTGAGTCTCAGGTGACAGAAGTGAGGTGAAACTAATTTCATCTCATTATGAAATGATGAAATATTTTGAGCTCAACAGTGATTTATTTTTTGTTATAACTTCAGCATCTTTATCAGCTACTCCACTCAGTAAATCTGGTAACAGTGACACAGGTGGCAGTGATGGTGAGAATAAAGCGGAATCACGCGGCAAGCAGTATTTCTGTTCTGATTGTGTAAAATGTTGATCGGCAGCCCAATAAAGGCAGAGGGGAATTGAAGGAGTTGAGGATGCTGTGTGCCGAGGAGGAACAGGGCAGAACCTGTTGGATGACGGCCTTCCGACTGTTTAAGGTAATATGACATTCTTAAATATATATAACATAGTTTTGATATGTGTTTTTTCCTCTTCGGATTACAGAAAATATATAATTTCTGGGTGGGAATTGAGCTTTTTTTTTTTTTCAACTAGACTGTGATCAATAATGTTTCTGTAATGTTTTTAATTTTTTTTTTCTCATTTATAATTTGATAGCATTGGTTCACCTGTGTTTTCCATTTTTTTTACAGTACGGGATTGTATTGTACCAGAATTATAAGATTCCTCAACAAAGAAAAACCTTACTGTCACACTTTTCAGCTCCAGTGGTAAGTGTCTTTCTTTATCCAAAATTCAGTTTAAGGACCTTAAATTAGGACTCTGTTTCAGCGGAACAACATTAAATGGAAAAAAAATTATTCATCCCAGATCTTTGACATTGATTGTGCAGAAATACTATTGTAGAGCTTGTCAGCAAAGAAAGTAGGTTTAGGAGAATTAACTGCTTTTGTCTGAATTTGTATGTAACTGCACCCTGACACTTGTCTTGCTGTCTTCCTATCCACGTGTTGACTGTCATGTGTCTTTGTCTCCCTCTAGCGGAGTGTATCGGAGAATTCCCTTGTGGCGATGGATTTCTCAGGGAGGATAGGCAGGGTGATTGACAACCCAGTAGAAGCTCAGAGTGCTGCCATGGAGGAGGGACATGCGTGGAGGGTGAGATACAACCTCAGTTTTTAATTTTCCAATGTTTGTAAGTGTTGATTCATGTCCTTAAAAAACTGACATATGACTCTTAAATTGGGTAGTAGTTAGAAAGAAATCACAATTTTACTGGAAAAAAAATTGCTTTGCAATTTTTGAGAATATTTGGTACAAAATCAAGCATTTTTTTTAAGCACAAAAAACCTGTTGAATCTTGAAAGGACTAACAGGATTAACAGCATTTCACCTGCTATTACTATTACTTAAATTACTTTTACATTTAATTTAAGATGTTTCTATACTGTTAAAAAATGTAAAGCCTCAGCTCCTGTGTTCAGAAACACTGTACAAGAAATGTCTATTCTAAACTGTCACATAACCAGATCATGAGCTAATCCCCATTGTGTTGTCTTTATGTGGCATCTCTCTCAGAAGAGGAGTCAACGAATGAACATATTAGGTTCCCACAGTCCACTCCACCACTCCTCACTAAGCTCAGGTCAGTGCAAAGACACATGAGTTTAATGCTTTTTTTTTTTTTTTTTTTGCAAAAAAATGTTCTGTCTATACAAAATAACAGATATTTAAAGTGTATTTTCATATATGCATATTTTATTTTGTCTGCAGTCATCCACATAGCTCAGCTGTGGTTCCATGGCAGGATAACCAGAGAAGAATCCCATCGCATCATCCACCAGCAGGGACAAGTAGATGGGTAAGTGAGCTGGAGCAGTTTTCATGCATGCAGTTTTTATGTGCATGTGAAAGAGAATTTATGAATAGATATTTTTTTGTTTGTTTGTCACAAAGATCTCCTCCCTCTTGTTGCGCAGGTTGTTTCTGCTGAGAGTCAGTCAGAGTAACCCCAAGGCATTTGTGCTCACATTGTGCCATCACCAGAAAATCAAACATTTCCAGATACTACCGGTGAGCATTTCATGCTGATTGGTAATATTTAAAAAATACTTTTGTGACATGTCTTCTTTGGGATAGGGCAGTGGACCAATCTTAACCTTAAGTGTGGATCAAAATGAGTCATGGCAGAAGGCTGCGTTATTCTTTTTAAGATCATATTGTTGCAAAACTATTGCGGAAATCTTCCATTTTTGTTGTTTCATCTATAGAAAAGAATTGTGTTGTGAACTATGTCAAGAAGGTGAACCATTGAGGAAAAACATTTAAAGGATAAAGAAAATCTGGTCATGTGTGTATTTGGGAATAAAAAAAAAAAAAAGAGAATGATTTGCAAAATGGTCAGCCCCTTGCTAATAACCCCAAACATGTGAAACTATTGTTTTGATGCCCTAAAAGAAAGTCTGATGTCTTTTTCAACTCTTGTTTTTTGCCCCGTGGTGTGCCCATCTTTGCTCGGACACTTGGATGCCACCAGTGTGAAGAGGATGGCCAAGTCTTCTTCAGCCTTGATGACAGCGCCACCAAATTCACTGACCTGATTCAGCTGGTAGAGTTCTACCAGCTCAACAGAGGAGTGCTGCCTTGTAAACTCAAACACCCATGCACCGTCGTGGCCTTATGACACCTTCGGATCATCTGAACCCATGACCCCCAACACTTGACCTGACTCTGCCTAAAACAAACAAAACGAAAAGAACCTTTCGGTTGGTTGGTTCTTTTTGTTTTTATCTTTATAAGAAGCTGGTGAATTGACTGATGTTTCATTGTTGTTGTTTTATATTGTTGTGAGTCAACTGGAGACTGCTGGCTGGCTGGATTTCTTTTGATTTCCAAGGAGGTTTGAGGAGTCGGATGCACAACTTGCTCATGAGGTTCCTCATTTAAAGGAAAGAGAAGATAAAGGAAATGAACACTGCCATTTGTGTCAATACTGTTGCAGAATCTTCCACAATCTCGCTACCAATAGTCTTCAATAAGCATGGACCCCTCAAGGTTTTACCATACAGCTCAAGTGTAGACTGTATTCCCCTTCAACTGGACAATCAGCAGGACAATTCAAGCTTTTGTGTGGACCACTCTGCTCTCTTAGAACAAACAGCCTCCTCATTCAAAGTTTTTATCCAACACCCTCAAAGAATATACCGCAGATGGAGAGCTTGTTGTCTGTTAGTTTTGTACACATTGAAGTGGGAGTGGCCTTTGACGGTGCATGACCTCTCCACCTGCATTACTAAACTGTGAGACGGTGCCACTGCCCTCTAGTGTCATAGGAATGCATGGACATGACCTAATTCAACATGGATAAGATTTGGAGGCACCACAAAGTTTCGTTTTTATTTACATTAGAAAGTGAAGAAAATGGCTAAATCACACAACGTTTTTAGTGGCGACTATAAAAATCTGCATTGTCCACCCTCAGAAATGTATCTTCTCATCTCAGACCACACAGGGTTTCTTTTCTTAACGAAGTGCAGTTTTGTATTGTTAGCAATATTCTCTTTAATGGTTTTGTTTAAGGTCTACCGTTTGCATTCTGGATATTTGTAACTCTTCATATAAGCTACAAGATCATTCTGTACTCATTATTTTATAGCTCACTTTAGTTCCTTGAAGTATTTTCCAGGCAACGTCCCATTTGCATTGATCAAAGTATGGTGTCATTCAGGGTAAAAAAGCTAGAATGAGTTTTGGTGATTGTAATGTTTGACAATTGAAACTAGGTACCGTGGAGGAAATTGCAGCTGAGTGCAGGGGTTTTATCCATTTAATTTCTCAGCAGGCAAATGCGTACTAATCGATAATATATGGCTGAATAGGAAGTGTTCATATTTTTGTCCGAGTTGCTTCATCACAGCACAGGGAAGGAAAACCTCTTCCATTTCCTTTGATAATTTTACTCAAATAACTGTTAGCAAATCTTGTCAAGGAAAATGTCTTCAGCCCAGAGATGCAGCAGATCCTGAGAGGATTACTAGTCCCAGGTCTGGTACCTCTTTTCGCACACGTTTCCATATATTACCTCCTCTATCTGTTGGAAGTCAGTGAGATGCTGTCAAACATAAACATGGTTTAGTGTGCTCTGACTCTGTGCATTACATTCCATACAATGTGGCCTTTTTCTACCTGGAAGTACTTGTAAACAAACAGTATCACGTATACATTTACTACCCAGCAGAATCCAGACAGCCTGTCAGCAGGAAAAAAAACAACAACAACTAGCTGCAACAGTGTGGATAAAACGCGTAACGAGAAAAGTTTGGGACCGATCTGAATATTATAAACAAATGATGCCTGCATCTTCTTATCCTCCTTACCTACTCTCATTACACTTTCTTCAGCCAAGTGAATACAATTAGTGTGGCAACAACATTTTTTTTAAACTTTAGGACTCCTACTTTTGACTGCAACAATGCCACAGGGCCCATTTTGATTTGACTTTACAGACTTGAACATGATGTGTTTTTGAGTGACGATAATGAGAACAGAGGGCATATAGCTCATACGGAGTTCGTTTTGGGCCTACGTTTTGTCCCAGACAGTGCAATTTGAGAAGAAAATCAATTGTTTTGCTAATGCTAGCAAAGGTCATTCAAAAAAAAAAAAAAAAGTACTTTACAGGAGGTTCCCTTTGTGTTTGGCCACGTCCACAATGGAGCTCCTGCAATTAGTTCTAGTGAAAGGAAGATTTTGGTGCAGTGTCTCTAGAAGGATCAACTTGCTCGAATAGATAACGATACTGTCTGGCAGGACAGAGGTAAATGGATAACTCTTGAAGGGCAAAACTCAGCCATCTCAAATTCTGAGAAAATATAGATAAAGGCTAGAAATTCTTGGTTGATTTTTTTTTCTTTTTTTTCTCATCCTTGATTTGTCACCTCACACGAGCTGCTGTTCATGAATTAGGCTCAGAATGACCCTCATCACAAACTGCAGTTTTTTTTTTTAGACCAAGGCTTGGTGGTAGCTTTGTTTAGGCAACCAGCCAGCAGATTATTGGAGATCTATTTGTACTTCTGTACATCAACAGCCATCTTTTATTTACCAGCAGGTTGTCTTAAGGTATATCAAACTGTCCTGAGTTGCAGAATAGCAGCACTATATTGACACACTGTGCATGTTCACCATTATTTATCTATTAAGATGCAATTACTTTTTTTTGTTGTTGTTTTTATTGTTGCAGCAAAATCTATTTATTTATCTGGATGTGACTGATTACTTGAAAATTTTAGATTTATTTTTCTCCGCGCTGTTCTGTATTGTTTTATTTTGTCATTACCATGAAATGATTTACCAGTGTGATTTTTATTATAATTGTAATGCATTAGCCTATATTGATGTATTTTTGTTTTTGTTTTGATCATTCAAAAAGGTTTTTTTTTTTTTTTTTTCATCATCAACACTTGTTATGAAGTGATGTTTAAAGCACACTGGCATCCGTATCGTTAACATTGTCATACCAGTAGATGACAAGTGGAATGTTGTGAAACCGAAGACAAAAACTACCAGGGTTTCCCAAAGCATTAGTCATTAAATTGATTTATTTTTTACCCTTTTTAATTACCGTGCTTATTTCTCCCAGATCTGTAGAAAAACAAAAATTAAGAATTCCAACACTTGCATGTTGAAAAATCACCAGATTTCTCATCACCACTGTCTTCTGGTGACCTGAAATAGAGAAAAATAGACGTGAAATTATGCAATGAAGCCACAAATGTTTTAGGAAACTGGGTCCAGCAGGCCTCAACATTATCATAATTCACTGTTTAAACATCTTGCCTTGAAGAAAGAATTGTAGAAATTTAGATGTAGGACAAAAACTTTACATTTAAGCTAAATAAGCACAAAATTAAAATGTATAGAAATTAGACATAATTAAACAAATTTATAACAACAGACACAGTAAAGCGTTGTCGCAAATTCCTCTGCATCAATTTTACCCTGAAAACTGCAACAAGTAGCTCCTATTTCACGTTATTCAAACCTCACCAGAGCATCATTGTTAGATGGGTTATAGCATTGTCATCCTCCTGAGAATGAAAAGAGTGAGTTTTATCATTTTGCATGAATGTGCATATGCAGTTTATTGTGTAGGGATTCTGTCACTGATATTTTACATGGGGATATTTGGAGGAATCTGAATTTTAGCAATACATAAACACTTTCACAGTTGCTGAAAGTCATCTTGAGCTATTGAGACATCACTGGCATGTTGATACTCGCTGTTTACCTTTCTCTTTACATCCTTAACATTATTTTTTTCTGACTGATGTGAAATGTAGCAGGTGTTGTATGTGAGCGCCAGGTCAGGTGGTCATATTTGCAATTTTTTTTTTAACTAAATCTAAATGCAAAAGGTAAATTCAATTTGTGAAAACATGGACAAATAACTAACAGGAATGAATGTAACTGGGTTGCTCAGGGCTGACTTGGAGCATGTTAAAAAAAGCTACTGGTCCATCAAAAGACTTTTAAGTACGTGATAATGATGGACTCCATCTACAGTACAATGGTGCTTAATTAAGCGGACACTTTTCTCCATTGTGTGCACCACAAATCTGCTTGTTGTGATTACTTGAAAAATATACTTGCAAGAAAATGGAGTAGGTCCAGTACTATTTGATGATTACATTTAGTTTAATAGTGTTTTTTAATGTAATTGTTTAAGCTGTTTATTAAAAAAAAAAAAAAAAAAAAGCCTAAAATACTCACCTGGCTACCTGAGCTGATTCGAGCTCTAAAATGTTACCAATTTAATCGCAGTCATCACATTGGACAATAACAGCCAAACAACTCATAAGTTACAAAATTTCCATGCCATTGATTCTGGTAATTTAGAAGAAGTTACAATCTAATCCAATCATTTTAGCATAATAATTATGTTTCACAGATGTATCAATCAAACAGACACTGAAGAGTATAAATTAAATCACTGACAGTGGAACACGGTGTCAGTTTTGGTAGCCAGGTAACGTAACCACAGATGGTGCCTCTGATGACCCCTCCTCCTGTGCACAAACCAGGCCTAACCTGCAGACCGAATGTCAAAGCTACCGTTCATGCTCACACTTGCAGTTTAATAAGTACTTGATAAACACAATTCGGAAACAGAAAATTTGGCAATGAGTGCTTGTTCATCCAGCTGCAGTTTTGATCTTTTTTGGGAGCTCAAACTGAATTGGCCCTGATCCTGCAAAGATGGATTGATATTGTGTGCATTTTCATAACATTGTCACAATGCAAGATACCATGGCTGTACAAATGAGTAAAGTAAAACAAATATATCTATATATGAAAATATAAACTGTTATGTATTTCAGGGAATGCAAAAAAAGAAAACGGTAACTTATCTCTTTTTGTAAGAGAGAGCGCCTGTATTCATAATGTGCTTTGCTTCAATCTGTACATAGGTGAATGGCTTATAAATCTTAATTGTAACCTTTTCAGGTATTTTTGTACAAATAAGGGACTGATATATTCTGTTTATTGTAATTAGAATAAAACATTAATACATTGATATAAAAAGAACTACACTGTGTTTGTCTTTATGTAGGGCAACATCTACTAACCAAAGAAAGTAACTCTACCGCATTATATTTCTTTGTAGTGTTACGAACCATTCTGCATACACACTGGTTGTAAAAACAATTGTTCCTTATTTAAGTTCCTATGCTGAGCCAAACACATCGTCGGGTCATCGACTAAATTCTACAGCAAGAGTAACTCTTAGTTTTTCCACTAGATGGTGCAATGATTCAACAAGTTAAAGGTCTAATAACCTGAAGTTTTTCTAAAAGCATCTGATTAACTTCATTCAAGAAATAATCTACCAAGAAATGTTTATCAATGAATCCTGTAAATACACCGATACCAACAAAATCAGGTTTAACATTGAGAACACTGAGAGCTGACCCTTTGACACCATTTGTGTCACACCCTTTGGATTATCAGTCATGCAAAAGTAGTGAGGTTCCAAGGCTTAAAATTTTGTTGTGGGCAAAGAAAAAGATTAAAGATTAACATGTCTGAAGCTTTGCAGGCCGCTGCTAAAGTAACTACATAATCTTTTACACAAATATTCTGGAACAAGGTTAGTTTCCTATACTTTTTATTTTCCAGAACTTCATAAAGTTCACTATTCATCGACACTGTGATAGACTAGTAGTCACTTACCTTTGAAGAATTTCTGAGCTGTAGTTTGAATCGTGAAACAAGCGACACTGTCCTATATCTACACTACTTGACATTCTTGTCGTTTTGGCTGTACGTGGACTAAATATATGATGAAGTGCTGTATATCAGTATTTAGAGTGTTTCTGTTTGTACATTGCTGTCCCTGAGATTGCCTTTGGACACTTTGTCAGCTTGACACCCTGAACAGATAACAAATACTGAGGGAAGAAAACAGAATTTAAACACATGCATTTTATGTCTGTGTATCAACTAAAAAAAAATCAAATAGCAGATATATTTTCTTTGCATACTGGCATAAGAATCAGATTAGACCTACAGTAAGATATTTGCATTTGAGATTCAGATTTGTAGTACTTTTTGTCACCTTTCTCTTATGTCAAGTTATTGAAAGTTCAACTTAGTAAAAGTGGATGCTGTGGCCTCTGAGCACACTGCCTTCGGCAGTCTAGAAAGCATATTAGGTGTGAATGAGAGCATGAATGGTCTTTGTTTCCGTCTGTCTCTATGTGTTGGCTGTGATAGACTGGCGATCTGTCCAGGGTGTACCCTGCCTTCGCCCTAAGTGAGCTGGGATAGGCTCCAGCACCCCCCGTGACCCTGTTCAGGATAAAGCGGGTATAGATAATGGATGGATGGATGTTTCTAAGAGAGGTACTATCAAGCACAGGAGGAAAAAAAAACATTTTCTCACTACCAACAGGATTTTGAATAATTTTTTCGTTGTGAGTCGAGCTGAGAAAGGCCAGCTCACGCTAGAGGAAAAGCCATGTCTCAAAACGCAGAATCAGTAAGCTGCATGGAATGTAAACGACTGCATGACATGATAGCACAGTTTGAGAAAAAGATTTAAACAATGCATCAAATACGTGAGCGTGAGCGATTCATTGACTCTGTAGCAGCCAACATACAAAATGAAGGTGGTTAGACATATTTCCATAGGCGGGGCTACAAATGTCGAACCTCCTGCCACAGACTTGACTGACACTCTCCCCTGGATATGACCTAATGTCACTGGACCAGCTGGGCAGGCTCCGTGGACTTAATCTGACGTCGTCCGAAACTCTGAATTAGCAGCTGAGGCTGCTGCACCTGCCTTTTCTGGAGACATATCGTACTGGCATCACACTGGAGCGAGGGCGAAAACATCAGCGAGAGCAAGAGAAAAAGCCCCAAAATCACTGCTAGATCGAGAGCCAGAAGAGACACTGTCAAAGTCACACAGGAACCGGGTGCTGTTTTGATAGGGGACGCCATAACCAAGCATGTTAAAATGCTGTGTTGTGTTTGGATAACACAACTGTCAAGGAGTTAACGGAGCTAGTACCAGTTATACTCTCGACTCGTCCAAGAAGTCTGAGGGTTATCATCCACACAGGGTCTTTTGACATCCTGCGCGAAAGAACGGGCTCTAAGACTCTGAAAAAAGATTTCACAGTGCTGCTGAAAACGCTGAGTGACTATCAATCGCAAGATGTGTTTATTTCTGGACCAATTCCTACTTGCAAGAAAGGAAGTGAATCATTCAGTAGACTCCTTATCCTGACTACATGGCAGACATCAACATGCCTCAGCCATGGGATACGTTTTATTGACAATTTTAACACTTTCTGGAACTGTAAGGAGCGCTTCCAACCTGATGGTGTTCATCTGAACTTTACTGGATCTTGACTTCTCTGCACCAACCTATGTCATGTCCTTTGAGTGCCCTACGAAAACAAGATGAGGACCAAGAACAGCTGGATCTCTCGCCCATGCAGGACACGCAGGACAGAGCAACAAACATGGCCAGATTTGGTAATGTGAAAATGCCCAAGGGCCAACGGTCCCTCCTGACACTTTTTGAACCATAAATGTTACATACAAATGCACTGTTCTGTAACAATTTTAATCGCAATGACACAACAATTGTAATTTCTTCAATTCAAAATATAACCAACTGTAAGCCATTCAGCGGGACAAATATCCAAAAACAATTCTGCCTTTCATTCACATCTAGAGAGTCAGATAACATAATCTGTAATAGCTAAAACGTCCATGAAGCTGATAAATATCTTTACCTCAGGTTAATTTTAATAATGATTTACTATGGGTAATGAAATGTTGTCTGTTAACATTTAAGTTCAAAACATATGAAACTTGCTTTGATCTTTCACACAACATCATTCTGAAAGTAATATATTGTTTGATAGTGCTGGCAGGCCATAAATAATATATTTTACGACGAAAGCTGTGGGTGTATGAAATCTGACCTTGGCCACCAACGTACTCAACATTATTTCTGCTGGAACTCTGAGTTGATCTCACTTGGTATCACCAGATATGTTGGGTTAATTCTGAATGGAGACTTGAATATATGGAGACTATTCATGTTAATAACAAGACTGACCACAAAGTTATAGAGCTTAAAAATTTTACTTGACAGCTTTGAACTGACCCAACATGTAAAGGAAGCTCCCCACCAGCATGGTTACACTCTGGATTTAATGATAACAAGAGGGTGACACATGGATCATGTTTCAGCATGTGAATTACCTATCTCTGAGCATCACTGTATATCTTATGATGTGATTGTAACCATGCTAAAGACTAAAAGGGAAATTTTGGTTCAAAAGAGACTCCTTGATGAAAGGGCTGAAGCTACATTTTCTGAGATGATGAGATCAATTGAGCCATACAATCACGAGTGCTCTTTAAATGACATGGTTGATCACTTCAATAACTCTCTGTTGTCTGTTTTAAATACTGTTGCTCCTTTAAAGGTCAGAAAGAAGTCGACTGCTGGGAACTCAAGAATATTGTTCTCCACGATTGAGCAGCTACTCAACACTTGCCCCGCCCTCCTGCAGGTCTCGTCATCAAAATGTGAAGTACTAGCACTGTTCTTCAGAAACAAAGCCATTTCAATCAGAGCCAGTATTGCTGCTGATGTAAACACAGACAAACTCCAAAAATCTTGTAACACAGATGCAACCATGGATATATCCACCTCCATCAAAGTAACTGAGCTTTGTAAGACTGTCACTGAGTGTAACTCCTCCTCTTCCTGTATTGACCCAATACCGACAGCGTTTTTTAAGCAGGTATTCAACAGTATTTCAAGTCATGTCCTCAATATTATAAACACATTATAAACACATCACTTCAAACAGGAATCTTCCCAGATCCCTTCAAAACAGCTGTTGTAAAACCCTTACTAAAGAAACCCAACCTCGATGTCAATGCTTTGACCACCTATAGGCCAATATCCAACCTTCCAGTTATTAGTAAGATACTTGAAAAGATAGTTTCAGTGCAAATAAACTCCTTTCTTAAAGAAAACCACATTCTGGAGGAGTTTCAGTCAGGACATCACAGCACTGAAACAGCACTTACTAAAACAGCACTTACTAAAATAATCAGCAACCTCCGACTAAACTCTGATGAAAATAAGGACTCAATTCTGATCCTCTTAGATCTGAGCGCAGCCTTTGATACGATTGACCGTGATATCCTGATCAATCGTCTTGATAAGTTGGTTGGTCTGTCTGACAGTGTTTTAAACTGGTTCAAAACATACATCAGAGAGAGGACGTTTTATGTCAGCATTGGAGATCAAGTATCAGAGAAACATGACAGCTGCTGTGGGGTTCCACAGGGAAGCTGCCTCGGTCCTTTACTGTTCTCACTCTACATGCTGGCACTGGCGAACATCATTAGAGAGCACAATGTTTGTTTTCATAGTTATGCAGAAGATACACAACTGTACATCACCACTGAACCAAATGATAATCCATCACTGAATGTCTTTTAGCAATAAATAAATGGATGAGCATAGATTTCCTAAAATCAAACGAGGATAAAACAGAAATCCTCCTAGTCGGCCCCAAAACAAAAACAGAAATTGTAGAAAATAATCTGTGGCAACTAACTCCGTGGCTACGATCAGAGGGAACAAGTCTTGATGTAATTTTAGACCCAGATCTAAGTTTCAAAGCCCACACAAGGTGACGAAAATTTATTTTTTCCACCTTAGATACAAAGCCAAGGTTCAGCCGTTTATAAATCAGACAGATGCTGAAAAGTTGATTCATGCCTTCATTTCTAGCCGACTGGACTACTGTAATGCACTTTTTATTGGCCTACCAAAGAAAACAACAGATAGACTTCAGCTCATCCAAAACACCGCAGCTCAAATATTAATCAAAACTAAGAAAAGAGAGAACATCAGTCCAGTTCTGGCTGCTCTGCACTGGCTGCCTGTAAGACAAGACACAGGGTTGACTTTAAGGTCCTCCTCCTCACATACAAAGCTCTTAATGGGCTCGGACCGAGTTACATCTCTAACTCTCTGGTGAATCATCTGCTGCTGGTTTATTGGAGGCTCCCAGCAACAGCTGAAAGAACATTGGGGATTCAGCTTTTGTCAGCTACGCTCCAAAGCTTTGGAGCAAACTACCTGTAGATATCAGGGAAGCTAGCTCAGTTAATACTTTTAAAAGAAAGCTCAAAACATATCTCTTTACTTAAGCCTTTAACTAGCAACTCTAAAACTCTCTTGCACTTGCCTGCACTTAAACTACCGCACCTTTGAAATGCATGTTGTTTATTTTATATTTGAACTCTTTTTGTGTTTAATTTCATTAACTTCACCTGCCTCACTTTCCTTAACATTAGGATGTCAGGTGGTGTGCTGCCATTTTCAGTTTTTCTTTACTAATTCATGACCATCTCTTAACCATTCCTTCTGTTCTATCTTCTTTCTTTCTAAAAAAAACACATTAACCCAATAACATTAAACAGTTCTTTGACTGCTGATTGACCAACATTACTTGAATTAGCTACCCCTATTTATTGAACTTCCAAATAGTAGTTGATTAAATAATATCACGAGGATTCTGTTTGTATTTGTACTGGGGCTAGTTATCACATATGACTCCACGGCTGACCTGGTGCGCCTTTCTTTGGTCTTGGGCAGTGACGTTCCACCCCTCTGAAGCGCGAATGTTACTCAAAACAACGGAGAGCGCACATCAGATTTTGTGTCAAACTCTGGAAATTGGCAAGGGAGGTGTTTTGTGCTTCAGAGGGGCGGAACGTCACTGCCCATGACCTAAGAAAGGCGCACCGGGTCAGGCGCACAACCAGGTGGGTTTTCTATGACATTCGTGGGGCTGTGTGGCGTGAATTCATCTCCTACGGTCAGGCAGTCACCCCTAAGTTCTACCGTGACTATCTGAGGAAGTTGTGTTTGCGATGTCACTTGGGTTCTCCAATGCGGCCGCTCACAGCGCAATGATAACGCACAAGTTTCTCGCCCACAACAACACAATCGTAGCTCCCCACCACCCTTACTCACTGTATTATGACTCCCTGTTGCTTCTCTCCGTTCCCCAATAATTTGTCAAAAACTTTGATGTGCGCTCACCTAATCTAACATCTAACATGATTGGGTATAAAAGGAGCTTTCAGTTTCCAAACATTTACAGAGTGTTGTTAAAAGAAGAGGTAATAAAACACAGAAGTAAACATGCCCCTGCCCCAACTTTTTGAAACGTATTGCTGGCATCGTATTCAAAATGAGCAAATATTTTCAATAAAACAATCAAATTTCAGTTTCATATGGGTTTACATGATTTTCAAATTGTCACAATTTATTTTTAAGAAATACAATTTCTCAGTTTCAACATGTTGTCTATGGTCTAGTTCCAATCAAATATGGGTTTATGGGATTTGAAAATCATTGCATTCTGTTTTTATTTACATTTTACACAGCCTCCCATTTTTTTCTGAAATGGGGTTGTACTGTAGATGAGCAAAAATTCACATAAAAATAAAAGTTACAGGAACATTTATAGTTTTGCAAGTAACTTTAAAGGCTAACCACCTCGTTTAATGGTATTATGTCAAATCAGATGCATGAAACTCCTCCTTTATCATGAAATCTATTAAGAAACACCACCAATAACATTTTACAAGTTTTAGAGAAAATTACAACAGAATATATTTGATATCAAAATACAATGTATGCTGTATGAAGTGGAGTGTAACAGGACCCAAATGCAGGCACACAGACTCTGGTATCAGTTCAAAACAGTCTTTATTCAAACAAAGGTGGTACCTACAGAGTCTATTTCCTCCAGAGTCAGGAGGGCAACTCAACCGACTCGCACTGGGGAGACAAAGCTGGCAGGACAGCTGGTACTGGAGCAGGACCGGGGACGGACGGACGAACAGACTCACTGGCTCCGACTGGTAGCTCTGCAGCACCTGGTATTCCCAGGTTGTCTCCCATCCCAGTACTAACCAGGTCTGACCCTGCTTAGCCTCGGCGATCAGCTGAGATTGGGAGCACTGACTGATCACACGGGCTGGAAACAGGGGTACAGGGGCACAGGGGCAAGAGACGGACGGGTGACTGGCGGTCCTTGCGGTGACTAGCAGGAACTCGCAGTATGGACCGACAACCAGATGACTGCAGGGGCAGGGTACATATAGTCCGGGGAGGTGATCAGGGAAATGAGCCACCTGCAGGTGGTGATTTGGGGAGAGTGGTGGCAGCTGCTGAGACCGGTGAGGGAAATGGGAGGTGATTGGGGACAAAACAGAGGAGCAGACAGGAATCCTGACAGTATGCAATTTAAACTAATATAGATTTCATTTGTACTAATAATATGGTTGTCTTTGATTATTTCTATTTATGTATTTCTTTGTGAAGCCGGATATCCTTGTCAATCTCTCTACACTACAGTACATTAAAAAAAAGTCTGTTTACATGTGTGTGTGTGTGTGTGTGTGTGTGTGTGTGTGTGTGTGTGTGTGTGTGTACACGTGTACGTGTGGACACAGTAATCGCAGCTTTAGGAACTCCTTATGAATCAGTCTTTCTTGCGTTGGCCATGAGCCCTGTTCCCATTGGCTGGCCTCTGGGGGGATTGTGGGGGGTGGTAAGTGGCAAGATAAAAGGAGCAAATGTCTCTTGCCCTGCTTACACACACACACACACAACACACTCACCACGTGCCGGGAGGTCTGTCTGTCTGTTTGTGGACGGCAGAGAAGAGAGGATCCACTATCCAAACACGGCTGCTGAAGCTCTCACCTACAACTGTGAGTATACACCTACATACACACACGCACATCCATACAGCATGTCTAATCCTATTTGAGATAAGGATAAGGATAAGAGCTCTGCTTCTCAATGAGGGGAACAGACCTGCAGGGTGAAACACTTGTTGAATGATAGCGACTGGTGTACAGAATGTAAACATGCTGTTGTGCCATTTAAATAGGCAATATCGCAGTCTTTAGTACAATATATTCAAAGATTTATTTTCTATAGTCTAATTTATTATTGTTGTAGGACAGCCAATAGTTTACCCTTCAATGTATGGTATACTTTCCTGGTTTGCAGTTGAGATGCAACAGGGCTCTGTTTTAAACAGGTTTATGGAACTGCACACTGATTTATGAGACAATAATTGTAAAAGACTGGGCTGTGAGACTATTAACAGATTTTCGGCATGGAAATGCTTTTTGCTACCAACATAAAATGAAAGGAAGCTGTCAGACTGGCTTACAGTGATGGCGAGAGGGACAGTGGTTCATTCGTACACTTATATTGTGCAAGCTTAAACAAACTGTCAGGAGTATGGAACAGTGTGCAAAATTTTAGTTTTTAAGCTCGAATAGACTGCGTTACAGTTTCTGTTTATTTTTAAGATATGAAATTTAGTTCCATTTGTGCAACAATATCTCTTAAGTATTGGAATATACTGTTTATTTTTAAGTGAAATGCAGTCTCTTTGTAATAGTAGTCTCTTTTTATTTGCAGTCTTTTTTTTTTTCCTCTTTTTTTTCCCCTTAAACCTCTGCTATTTATGCCACATAAATGTATGTTGTTGTTTTTTTTAAATTAATTTTTTTTTAGAAATCAGGTTATGTTAATTATCAAAATGCAGAAATCTGTCAAATGCAGCAACACTTGCCCAAGAAACATTTCCCCATGGGGACAATAAAATATATCGTATCGTATCGTATCATATTAATGTCCGTGTGCATCTCTAGAGCAAATCATGCACTGCTATGTTGTGAGATTGAATGGTTTTGAAAATAGCAGGTGCAACTGTTTTTTAGTTTACTTTTTATTTTTCTGTTTACAGTATTATTGTTATTAAAGTAAAAACATAAAAACAAATGTGTTATTTTTTTAATATATATTTTAAAATTTAATTTGCAGCTTTCACCTACAATAATGATCTCATCCTGTTTAATTTCTAATTTCAGGTTTCAACATTATTCATACGTGTAATAGACAACACATTAGTTTATAATCAACATTTGTCCTTACCTAGAGTATTAAGACTATGGTCTTGACATCAGACTGGGGATTTTTAAATATATGCAGTCAGTTTACACAATGATTTGCAATAAAATATCAATATCAAAGTATATTTTGACAATTATGAGTGTCTACACAGATTGGAAAAGGTGGAATAATGATTTAAAATGTGTTTCTAATGTATGAATGACCAAGTTTGTTTCATTTCATTTTATTTTGATAAATAAGAATACTATTTCATCCAGGGTGAAGTGTCAAGAGCACTTAGTTTTATAAACTCACTCAGGTACTCACTTGTTTTCATAAAGCTGATTAATGCTAGTGATCAATGATCAACCCGTTTTGCCGTGAGATCAAAGGTTAAACTTGTGGGCGTGTGGCTGTTACTCTGCTTTTCATTTTTTTTTTTCTGTAGTTGCTGTCTGTTTGCATCTAAAAAGAAATCCTCAAGAAGCCACATCCAACCAGTTAAAATGTCAAGATCAATCATTTTGAAAATTAAGTGTTTCTGTGCTCTATTCCAGTCGTATCATGGACGCTGCAGAGTTTCGGCGCAGAGGCAGGGAGATGGTAGACTATGTGGCTGACTACCTGGAGAACATAGAAGAGCGACCAGTCTACCCAGATTTGGAACCAGGATATCTTCGTTCCTTAATCCCCACTGAAGCCCCACTTGAGCCTGAAAATTATGAGGACATTATAAAAGATGTGGAGAGGGTCATAATGCCAGGGGTGAGCAGGCCACTTTTTTCTCATTTGTTGATTACACCAAATTCTCTGTGTTTATCTGCAATTCACATTAGTCTGGTGCCGATGAGACAGCTTTTCTTTTGTCAAAGAGTTTACACAAATTAAATGATCTGATCTGGATGAGACTCAATCAAGCAAGATAACTGCTTCAATGTTTACCTTATTAATTACAAAATATTGTTGTTACTATAAAGGAGTTCAGCTCACACCATTTTTTTTTTTTACCACTCTTATTAATATGATTTTAATGTATTTGATCTTTTTTTTTTTTTCCATCCCATTTCAGTGTAGTTTGGGTGTAATAAAATATTGTTACCAAAACTTTAGCAATTGAGGTTAACATTAGCATTAGCAAAAACATTTTGTTGTTAAGATGAAATAATGATATGAAATTTTACATACTGCAAACCAAGCTCTGTTGGACTCAACAAAAAGGTTTTTGTTTTAAGCTTCGATTCGCTATAGGTTGGAGGATTCCAGGATACCTGAAGCCACAGTTTTCCAAACTTGTCAAACCATGCACTACGAGGCATCAAACCAAATGGTCCAAGTACCACGTACCACTGCAAAAAAACAGCAGTTTTTAACCATGCAAAGTCATCAAAAAGGTTATTTAACAACACAAGGATACTGCTCCATAATCAAAGCATACATTACATTTCTAGAAAGAAAATGCACGATTCTGCCGCTCAACAGTCGACTCCGACTCCTCTTCAGCATTGAAACGTTTGTCTAACCTGTCGGGTTCAGTGTTGCCACTTGCCTCTCGACTGTTTTTTGGATCTTGCAGCCATTTCAGAATTCCATTCATTCCACTTGCTAAAAAAAAAAATGAAAGAATCCCAATCCAACTGCATCAAGCTACAGTTAGCGTTATGCTATGTCGGACGTGACGTCTAATCACCCTACATGATTAAGCGCAGTCAATTTTATTTCTAAAATATTTAAATGATTAATAACTATTTCTTTGACATTGGACTTAATAGGGCCAGTTTGATTGCAATTATTAGGCTTTAAGTATAGGCTCTTGTATAGCACCAGGTGGAGCCTTCTGTACCTCCAGTACCACAGTTTGGAAATCAATACTTGGTGGAGGCTGGCGAGCTAGAATTGCATGCTAGCTAATTGGCCTAAGAAATAACAGCTGAAAAATGTGTAGTGTTCACTATTATTAAAAACTAAATATAACAAACGATACCTTTGTTAATTATTTTTTCCGAATGAAGAACTAAGGTTGAGTTTGTTTTTAAATTTCTCATCTGGATGTTTGGTCTTCTTCCAGGTCACCCACTGGCACAGCCCATACTTCTTTGCTTACTTTCCAGCAGCTTCCTCTTACCCTGCCATGCTGGCTGACATGCTTTGTGGAGCCATTGGCTGCATTGGATTCTCCTGGGTAAAAAAAACACTTTGCTGCATTTCTTCATCAGACTCTGTAAGGCTGTTTGAATATTTAGTTCATGCAAGCACAGAACCTTTGACATTTTTTGTTTGTATGCTGGTTGTGTACTTTCAGGCTGCCAGCCCGGCCTGCACAGAGCTGGAGACGGTAATGTTGGATTGGCTTGGGAAGATGCTGCAATTGCCTGAGTGTTTTATAGCCGGGATACATGGCCATGGAGGAGGTGTCATCCAGGTCAGTGTTTAGTTATTGTTTGTCTGTGAGACTTAAAAAAAAAAAAAAAAATCCTTCCACTATGTTGATTTGTCTGTTTGTTGAGCAAAGAAATGTCCTACCGCACAAAAATCTAATTTATACTCCTCTATGCTTTGTACCATACATCAACAGCTCAAATTCAAAACTTTCGATGTTTTTCCACAACTTCTCCAGTTTAAATACCAGTTGGAATTTTGAAAGTGTTATGCACAAACAACGCTGATCTCCTGCGCCTATATTCATCAGCAATTTGCGTGTTATTGATTTGTTGTCTCTTTCTCTCTCTGGTTCAAACCAGCTGAAAATTGGCAGGAAATTGCCTTTTAATATGTCATTCAAAGGCAGACAGGTATGACAGCGGTGGTGCTGGGATTGTTTCGTGTGGAAAAAGGCTAAGCATTAGTTTAGTGCTTCATTGACAGAAACGCAGAAGCAATAGCAGAGGACACGCTCTAATATGCGTGTGTGTGTTTGTGCGCGTGTGTGTGTGCGCGCGTGTGTTAATGGGATGGTGAGTGGTGGAGCATGAGAGTGCACTCTGATGACAGATCATTTCATGCCTCCTCTATTGTGGCCACCTGAGTTTCTGTGCGTGTGCTCATCTGGCTGATCGTCTTTTTGTTTCAGTCTTGCCACTCTCCTTTTTTTAGTGCAGCTTACCAGCTCACTATGGCAACGAATGGGGCTCTTCTCACTGCAGCAGGGCTAATGAGTGTTGTGACAGCACATTGCCAGCCTATTATTATAAACCTTATGCCAACACAAATGGGAAATGGATGGTTTAAAAAAAAAAAAAAAAAGCAACTCCTCTGTTGACCTTTTTACCCTAGTGTGCAACTTTGGCAACAGAACAAGACACTTTTTGTAAAAGGAAAAATAAGGTGTGTGAGCTTGTTTTGAATTTGCAGCCAGTCATATTATGCTAAACAGCCTAAAAGAACAGACTATCCTTCACTATTACTAGATACGGATGGATAAAAGCTGAAAAACTGCAAAGGCTGCCAAGTTCAGAGGCTACTGTGTGCTCAAAATCAAGCGCGTAACCATGATATCGATATTGGGGGTCGAAATTACATTATACCATATTGTATAGTGTGTCGTCCAAAAAGTACTACTGTAGTATGACTCCAAAATGTCATTCAAATGTCATACTATGGTATGTCATCCAAAAATGAATAAAAAAGTAATCAAATGTCATAAAACTTCATACTATAGTATGTGGTATAAAATGTCAAAAATATTTCATAGTATGGTATTTTGTCAAAAATGCTATAACATTTTCTGAGTATAGAATGTTCTCCAAAATATAATTAAAACTTCATGCTATAGTATGTCGTCCAAAAAGGCATTAAAAAAAAGTCATAGCATAGTATTTGGTCCAATATGTCATAAAAATGTATTGGTATAGCATGAGGTCCAAAATGTTAAAAGAATATCATAATATCGTATGTTGCCCAAAATGTCCCGAAAATTGTATAATATGGTCTATTATTGATAAGTCCACCAACAATTCTAGTTGTAGGGAAATTACTACTTCTCTCAATATTCCCCAAAATTAGTTTCAAAAGATATTTTAGTCAAGAACAGTCCATACAGTTACTGAATAATTTACGTCTAGATTAAGTTCTTCATGAGATCGACTGTAGCGACCCTACCTTTACTCGCTGATAACTTTCCAATAACTAGTCAGGCGCTGGAAGCTAAAGCAGCACTGTTTGCCTTGGCAGCAAATCATAAAAGACCCAACAGTGGGTGGCAGTAAGGTGAGTGGCTTCCTGAAACGCCTCCATGTAGGCCTATTTGAGGTTTTCATTTGAAAGTATAGGTAACAGTTATGTTTTGCACAGTGGTAGCATTGCTTGACAACTTCTGTAACTGTCCAACAGAGCACAGCCAGTGAGGCGACGCTGATGTCCTTGCTCGCTGCTCGTTGTAAAGCAGTCAGACGTGTCCAGACAATCAACTCCGAAAAATCTGAGTCTGAAATCCTCTCCCAACTGGTGGCATACACCTCAGAACAGGTAAGCACTGAAGATACTTCCAGTATTTGTCATGTCATTTTTAAGGCAAGTCCAGAACTCTTCAATATGTTTGATTTGACCATATTTCTCACTTTACATTTTAGACTAATTTGTCATTATTTCAAGTTTATATAAAGGGAACTTTCTGCTTTACTACAAGAGACCTTGAAACTGATTGTAGACGCATTAAGTTATTAAATAGTGACATAAAACCAATTGAACTACAATAGTACATATGCAAAGTTTCTGTAAGCAACATCAGTCCATGGGAAGATGTTAAAGGTACCTTAGTAACAGCCAAAGAGTTTTTCTGCAATTGAATTAGACGTAGGGTCGGTGAGGCAGTAGCTAGCTCTGATCAGGTCTAATACCAGGCTGACTTTGTGATTGGGTTAAAGAGTCGCCGAAGGGTAAAACAGACCTTTTACAAGGAGACCACTTTTTCTACTGCCTGTTTAAGAGCACTGTTTTATTGTCCAGGGTATGCATCTCTTATGTTAATATGAATTTATTTAGTAGTAATCTCCCTCTGCTTTTGTATTGTGCAGAGTATGCCACAAATAAAACAACTGCATGCAAAAAAAAATCTTGAAATCTGCCTCAATTATTTCTAACATAATTAGAGTAGCATAACTGCAATAATATGATTAAGTAGTCTGTAGTAAGTATGGCGCTTGGTAGTCGAACCTTAGCTCCATTTAACATTTATTGTAACACTGCTAGTTCTGTATTTGGCAAATGTAAGTTTTATTTATTTTTACTTAGCAGCACTGATTTTCTTGGATAATTCTTTGAGGTTTGACATAAATACAACCTTAAGTATCCTTTAGTATCCATAAACATTAAATTAGTTGTTGGGACAGAAGGTAAACATTCCCACTTAAAGCAGGAGAGGATCAAATATTGTAATCCAACAACTCGTTTACTTTGTTCCCTCCCTAAAGTTGCATCCCTTTGCTCCCTAAGGCTCATTCCTCTGTGGAGCGTGCTGCTCTGATTGGAGGAGTGATGATGAGGATGGTTCCTACGGACAACCGCTATGCTGTGACAAAGGACATGCTGAAGAAGATGGTGGAGGAGGACAAAGCAGAAGGACGCATCCCTTTCTATGTAAGACAAATCAGCATTCATTCGTTCAGCTGTCACGTAGCTAACGCATACAGAAAAACACACGCACACATCCAGCAACACTAAATATTGTTACATTTTTCATTGAATGAAACATGCCTGTGACTGCATTGCTTTTGCTATACATGTGAACCTTACAACCAGTTACACAACCACTAACTAAGCTGACGGCCACGATGATACCATTTTTGCCAGGGCTGCAGCTGTGCACACCCTGAGGCTTCTGCAGGAGGATAATGTTGTTTCTGTTGAATCCAATGTATGTCTATCTGGTTAGAGACAATAATCCCCGCCTGATCTGGACCTATAGATCACTATCAGTGAACAGTGTTGAGGAGGCTGCAGTGGCCCAGCAGCTCTGAATAATCTGTGTCAAAAGGGATCCCTTAATCCATTTAAGAAAAATGAAAATAAATATGTTACGGTGGCTGTAAAGACTGTATTGACCTGTATTTCATTGTCATTTGTATGTGTGTGTGTGTGTGTGTGGTTCAGTTTTGTGCGACTCTTGGCACCACTGCATCATGCGCTTTTGATCACATCACTGAGCTGGGACCCTTATGTGAGTCAACAAGCTGCAGTCGCACACACTCTATTTCTTTGTTTCACAAGAGGACTGTAAAACTGTGTTGGCGTTATGTTTTATAACACGCATAGAAATCTTTATAGCTTTACAAGCACATTGTCACCAGCTTTGATTTAACAAGGGGCGGAATGTTTGATCCGGATCAATAGGGAGTCCCAACGTAGTAAAAAAATATATATATATTTTTAAGATTTTCTGCAATCAAATACACTTCCTTAATGTGCTAATAAGTAAAAAGGGGAAAAAAAGGTGTGTATTTAGTCAGTTTTCCAATTAATATTTACTTTCATTAACCTCAATTCTATGTTTTTAGTAATTCATTCACTATAGTTTTGTATTCTCCATATTATCAGGTATGGACTGACAAAAGTTATTTCACAGACATTGATAAACTCTCTGTTTCTCTGTTGCAGGTAATAAGGAAAACATGTGGATGCACATTGATGCAGCATATGCTGGGAGTGCATTCATCTGTCCTGAATTTAGACCTTTACTGAACGGCGTTGAGGTGTGTAAAAATATGGACTAACACCAGTACACAATTTGTAACTATATTCGGGTAACACATGTTTTAGTTTCTTGGCAAAGATCAGATTGTGCCAAGAACCCTCATAAGAAAAACAGCATGGAAGGATTTTAACCTTGATCATCCCAATATGTCAAACGAGATTAATTGGTTTATTCTGAAAATTAAGATGTGCATAGAAATATGTTGAATAACAAGACAACCTATTTTGGTTTAATTGCAGGCGAAATATCTCTCATTACATCTATGAAAGGAATCACTAAACGCATGCTGTTTGAAAAGGGCATAACGCTAATGTCAAGGAGGAAGCATGCACGACTGAGTAATAGGCCGAACAATCGGTACAAGACGCAGGAGAAGCAATCTGCCTTTTGAGGCTGCCGAGGCAGCTGTTGCTCCCCAAGCTGTGCAGAGACGCAGAGATAAGGACAGAGTCATTTCCTGAGGCAGCGTTAGACCTTTATATATCGCTGTTTATTAGGCACACGAGTTCAAACAATGTTGGTGGGGAGACAGAGAAAGCAGACTTGACTGTTAAAGGACCAACTGGTGTTTCATCGTTTCTCTGACTGAAAGCTGTAAATTTAGCTGTTGGATTTGTTCAGTAGCACATTTATTTCCCGTAATCTTGCAATTCTACATCATATTCTTTCAATATGTCTGGAATTGTTTTATTCACGGCCTTTCTTTAAAGACATTGAGGGAGAACAGGTTCTCAATTTTATTCAAGGCATATGTGTTGTAATATGTAGCAGAATAAATACACGGTACAGAGTTAGTAATAGCAGTAGTTATTGGACGAGGCCGTGAAGAAGAAATGATCCTTTTTGGATGAGAGTGCAGCCCTGCTGGAGGATTGGTTGCTAGGATATGAGTGATGGGAGAGCAGGCAACCAGCCTCCTTTGAATCAGTCAGCATGGCAACTGTCAGCCACGAGTCTGTATCACATTGTCTCCTTACGCTGTGTTATTGCATCTGTGGAGGTAGAGAAAAGGATATTACAAAAGATAACCAACAAAAAGATGAGAACAGATTGGGAATGTTTTTTTTATCCCTCTCTTCGAATAAGCCCTGTCAGGAAAGGGCCATTTCCACTGTGCTTGACAAGCTTTTGGCTGGATGTTCCTCTTTTGCATTTCAAATACATTGACGCTGCTTTAGTCTCGATAATACTGTTGGTGACACGGTGGCCTCTGCGTCAGTAATGGGAAATTAAGATGTATTGCAGTGTGTGTTTTTGAAAGAACAAATGTTTCCTCTGGGCACATAATCAGATCTGCAAAAAAACACAGCAGTCCACAGTCTTTGGACTGTAACTACATACTGCTAGTTTTGTGATCATTTTTGTTATATACATTATCACCTATCAGTATGGTTTCATCACTGTTCTTTTTTGTTTTGTTTTTAAGTTTGCAGACTCTTTCAACTTCAACCCCCACAAATGGTTGTTAATCAACTTTGACTGTTCTACAATGTGGTGAGTTGTCTAACATACATCAGTCACAATTTTTTTATTTAATATTTATTTATATTTTGCTACGTTTATGTACAAAATCCTGCAATATGAATATAAGTTACATTATTGGCATATTCTGTGGGTGATACAAAGACCTGTAATAAAGGAAGAGTTACTCATACTGTTTTGAATACTTAGTACTGTTTTTATTGTTGCCAGTTTACCTTAGCTGGGACACATGGTCCCATAAAGTAACAATGAGTACTGATATCCATCTACACCTCAATCATTAGTGCAGTAAAAATAGAACTGCGCCTCCCACCTGCCCTTTCTGTCAGCATGAACAAAACGAGACGTGCTATGCACAAGATGGAAACAGTTTAAAACCCTGACATGCTGAAGAGGTTCTTCAAAACTTTTTCCATCATCTGTGTCTCAGTCTGGCACAACTTAAATGATACCAATTCCCACTGAGATAGCCTTCTGTTTTAATTGTATGACACATTTATAATTAAAATTGGCAAGGAGGTGTTTTGATATTCAGTTAGTGCCAAATGCTTGAGTACACATGAACAAATCTGTCATATTTATGTGAACCATGACATGATCAGAAAGATAGAGGTTTATAAGTCTTGTAAGATGTTTTTCTGCTTGTCAACAGGGTGAAGGAGAGAGCTGACATCATTGGAGCCTTTAAAATGGAACCACTCTACCTGAAACATGAAAACCAGGAGTCAGGTAGTGACATTTTCACTTACGTAATCTGAATCCATGATCACAGACCAGATCAGATAGGCCTGGGGTCTACTGCGTAACATGATGACAACAATGAACAGATGTGACCCTGTTTATTGTTCATAATGTGAGGATGGTGGCTAAAAAAAAATCATTTATGTTTTAACACACACTGAATCATTGTACCGGTGTCTTGAAATGCAGTGAAGTGCAGCCTAATCCAGATGAACACAGGCAAAAAGATAAATGTGACAACAACAGAGGCATGGGTGAAGGTGCTATTGTGTAAATGTTGGCTTCTGCAAGCCAGCTTAATGATTTCACAATCCAATCCTTCCTGAAGTTAAGATGACTTAACTAAAAACCTAATATAATCAATAAACCTCATCGTCCTGTCTTGGAAGTGTTATTGTATTGACTTTGTAAGACGACAAACAAGAAGGATGCCTGGGATCTCAATTCAAATGAAAACTGATACGATTTAACAAAAGAATTCCCCATAATATGATCATGTGAATATGTGTCCACTACTACTGTGTGCTGGAGTACATTCTCCTTGCCTCCAGGTGGGCTCAGATTTACACTATAATTTGCTTGACGAACAAGCAGACAGAGAGAAAGACTGACTGCTATACCTCCCACCACACTGAGGCACCTTACAAAAGCCTTTGCTCATACAATCAGGACTCTGCAATCTAATTAGTGGTTATTAGCACAAGCCACACATGCCTCCATTCTGTAGAGATGAGCTACCTGTATCCGGTGGACTGACAGTGCCGTGATCATGGAGATAGACGGGGTGGACACAATGTCAGCGACACCTGGACAATGAAACACAGTCCACAATAACAAGCTAATACAGCTTTACAGATGTCAGATATGATCCATGTCAGTCTGTTGTTTTACAATATTCTCTTTACTGTATGACATGACATTTACTTGATCTAATTACATTTGGCTGACACTTATAAAGTCAAAGAAGAAGGCTAACCGGCCCTGAAATAGTTTGATGATTATTAATATTTAAATGCTATTTTATATATAATATACATTACATATATGTGGTTAACGTGTAATGGACATTTTCTGTTTTTCTGTCAACAGGTCTGGTCACAGATTACAGGGTAAGATTAATTATCATTATTAATCATAACATCAGTTGCACTGTAAACATTGTAGTGATAAACTTCTCCGGCTCTCATCCCCTTCCATCCTGCAGCACTGGCAGATTCCTCTGGGAAGAAGGTTTCGCTCACTAAAGATGTGGTTCGTCTTCCGCTTGTTTGGACTCGCAGGCCTGCAAGCTCATATACGCACGGTAGGCCACCAATTGAACTACCCATCTCACTCAGCATTAAAAAATATATATATATATATATGTATCTTGGCCTGGGTATAGAAAGAGTAGTCTGAGACACTGAACATGTCCACTACACAGTAAGTGGTGACCCTGGTGGTGTAAATTCCAATCAGTGAGCTCATTTATTCAACTACATTTGTTTAGAAATATATTTGTGGTACTTTAAATATATGATTTGACTGTTTTTACAGATTTTTTTAATTAAGCAGTATGTGCAAAACTAAATTATTCCAGACTGACTACAGGTGTAAAGAAGTGATTATTTGCCATTAGCAGCAGCAATATAGTACTTCCGTAGTGTAATTTTTCCAAACCCTGATTTGTATGTCTATTCATATTATTTACATGACTAAAAGATTAGCACAATGCTGACAGTGGTGATCAGTCTGGCTTCACTTTTTCTTTTCCATTTATCTGTCTCCCCCGCTCCACATTTCTGACAATCACATATGCCTTCATGGTAAATGCCATGGCCATCCTCCCAAAGACACACTCAAGTCCCTTCATTGCCCTCCCTCCTCATCTCTATCTTCATCATCATACTGTATCCTGTCAGTCATACATGCCTGACCTGAATCTTCTTTTTATAGCAACATTTCCTCCACTTCTCCCACCCGTGCCTTTTCCCTCTCTCATTGCCTTTTCTTCTTAATGCTTCATGCCTGTCTCTCCTCATCTTCCTCTTCCTCCCTCCAGTCTGCTCTGTCAATCAAATGAGCCTGTTTTGTGTTTATTCTCCATCTTAAATGAAGTGGCGGCAGCAGCAGCAGTAGCAGCACTACTGATCGCGAAAGCTATAACCCCTAACATACATCTCTACTATACATGTGTCTTCTAAATTGGAACAATGTCTTTTGAATTAGAACAATTTTGGACTCATGTTTTTGTCTATGATCCTTAGCTGAACCTTGTTGTATCTGACGATAAGTCTAACTAGAAATACAACATGTATTGATGTATTTCCTTTTTCTGTGTTTGGGAAACACATTTAAATTCAATTTGGTCTCGTTGTGACAAATTATTTAGCCTCCCATAAACAAAATAAGTTGAAAAATAAAGCACATGTACAGTAAATTCAATGTAGCATACAAGAAATAGTAGGACAGTCAATGAGGTCTTTACTGTTTATTAGTGTTTAAACAAACTGGGTGACAGTCAATTGCGTGCCAGGAATGAAGAAACAAAGTGAGGAGTCAACCAGTTGTTGGTCACTTAGGACCAGTGTTTGGCTTTACTAGAGAGGAACTGTAAAACAAATTTGCTGGTGATTGTGATTACATGCATTGTTGTATGTTTTACCAACCACCCATTGTCTCAGTGCGCACTTTGATCTTAAGTGGATAAATTATGCTGTAGGAGTATTGTTGATCGTACAGTGCCATGTAAAAAAATATATATTCAAAACGAGGGGAATAACATTTCCAGACGGCAGAATTTGATAAAGGCGTTTTCATGGTTATTGAGTCCTGATTTTATCTGATTTTGGTCCCCGGGAGCTGCCTCCTCTCAAGATGTGAACTATCACACAACATGCTTGTTTAATCAGATGCATTTGGTTATTGAAGATTACATTTAGTCCGAAGTAATGAGTTACACTCTGACAAGTAAAGAAGAAGAGTTTTGGTTTCCTATGATTGGTCTGGCTGAGAGCACTGAGCGATGAAATGATACAACACTTCCATCTAGTGGAGGTCATACGAATTACTGACAGGTCCGAAAGGCTGGATGACCGTTGAAAAGGGGACATTTTTCTTCCAGAAAATGCTCTTTTATACGATAAACAACCTAGAATAAATATTGGAACTTCTTCTAATCTTCTAACTTGCTTGTTGAATTTATTGTTCTGTTTTTAACATTTGACATAACTGAATATCTCTGCAGACTAATTAATAAGTGGATAATAGGAGCAGCTCAAGTGTGCTTCTATCTACATGTGCAGTGCGTCACTCAGTACATTTTACAAACATTGCATTAGTCCCAGATCATTAAATTCGATGTCTTCTGTCTACAGCAAGTGAACCTGGCTAAAGAGTTTGAGAGTCTGGTGAGAGCAGACAAGAGGTTTGAGATCTGTGCTGAAGTCATCATGGGGCTGGTCTGCTTCAGGCTCAAGGTAACAACATCCAGCATTATGAATCTATCATTTGATAACTGCAGTGGTTCTTCCGGAAGTTTCCTTTATACTGTTCAACCCATGTCACTGCAGAAGAATATAGCTGAGGTGTACATGCAGTATATTTTGGTCTCCTTTTTTTTTTTTTTTAACAAAAAAAAAAGAAATGTGGATGGGTAGCATGAGTCATTTCTCCTTATTCTGACTCCTTAAGCCCGAGGTAACTTGCTTTTTAATTTCCACCTTAAAAAAACCCCATCTAAATTCAATCAGTCACAGCTGTGAGGCTAAAATGCTTAACCTTGGACTCAATGGATAACACACACTTGGGAGAATTTGGAAATACAATGGGTCATATTGTTCCCATCATCAGGCCAGAGTTAAATTAGAAAAACTCAAATATTTAATTCCACCTGGGAGATACAACCCGGTCCTGGTACAGGGACCTCCAGGGTGGAGTGGATGGAGTGGATTCATCTATTTAAAGGTTGTTCATCTTAAAAGTCATGGCATGATTACACGACAATAAGAATAATTTCTGATAACAATGTGATACTACAAACAACATGACTCCCAATCCTTGGCGATTAGTAAATATTATCAATACAACATGGTCAGTACTTTAAGCCAGTCAGTCACTAGGCTGAGTGTCAAGTAGGCAAGACAAAAAGCCTGTTCTGTTGTAAATCTAATTAACTTGAGCTTTATCCCTTCTTCGCTCCCTCCTCTCAGGGCTCCAATGAACTGAATCAGAACTTGCTGAAAAGGATCACCAAGAGCAGAGAGATCCACCTGGTGCCTTGCCAGCTCTCTGGCCGCTTCGTCCTGCGCGTCGCAATCTGCGCACGCTCTACCGAGTCCCGTCACATCCAGCAGGCGTGGAAGCACATCACGCAGCTAACCTTTGAGCTTCTGCAGGAGCCCAGTCATTGACCAAAAAGGTTAGGATGTGGCTGTAAACTCTGATGCCTAAACTAGGACCAAAGTTTGGACAGAAGTTTCAGGAAGTTTGCAGATGTAAAATGTCATAAAGGGGAAAGAAATACAATTTCAGAGTTTATTGTCTGCAGCCAAGTGTGCAGTGAGTGGTGGTCATCATTTGGCACATTCTTTTTTTTTTTAAGTTGCGAATTAATGCGAGTGAAAATAACTTCTTACAAATCTACTAAATCCAAATGTGCATAAAAGAAAGAGATGCACATCTTAAATTTTACATTTTATATCTGCAATTTCTCCCACCAGTAACTTGGCTTCTATCTGTGACTGTTTAATGATTATGTTATTGTCCTCATCATAGTGCACTTATCCCCCTGCAGACTTGCCTGTGCCAGTTCTGTGTCTTCTGCGAGTCTAATTTGATTAGGGGTAAATTAGAGGTTTGAATGTGGTGATTCTTTTTTGTTTTTTGAGGGGAGTTTTGCAATGAATGTATTACACATCGTGTGACTGAATTGTTGAGTCAGAGAGTGTGTGTGTGCGTTTTTTGTAGCTGCTCATACAGACCCAGCTTCTTAATGTTTGTAATACATTGATGGCTTCATAAAATGTGAGGTTAAAAAAAAAAAATCAAAAATGTCTCCTAGAAATCAGTAAATAAGTGCATTTATTTTTAATAAGGCAGATATGGGCCTCTCATTTTTATGCCCCTTTTGTTACTACAGAATTCTTAATTATTCATACACTGTACTGTCCAGTGCACACTGGGCCAGTATTTCCCAAACTGTAGCACAAGACAAATCACTCAATCACTGTAAATTAGTGGGATGAGAACTTTTGGGCTACACAGGACCAATATTAGTTTCCTTATTGAGCTTTTCCCCCAGTTGGTACAATATAAATGTACTCCATTATATATGCCTGTGTTTGTACAGAAATAAATGATCAAATTAATTAAAATAAAAAGGTTTTAAACTAAAGTTGTGCAAATCTATTACATATTATCTGACAGCACAATGTCTAACATTTGCGTTGCTTAAAGTCAGTCAAGTTTATTGTGAATCAGAAATCTAGGCTCCTTCACATCCACACATTAGTCTCTCTATATTAATGTTTAATTTAAAACCTCGAGATTTAACACATTCTCATCATGAACAAATGTGACTGAAACGAGTCTCCTGCCTGTTGACCATCATGATTTGTAATTTGCTTTCATCTGTCTGCAAGGAGATGTGTACACATGTGGTGTGACATCACCACAGCTTATTGTTGATTCATATGATTGTGTCAAAGTAAGCTACCGTTACTGATCCAAATGTTTTCTCTTTGGCTTGGCTGTGGGCTGCATGCAATGATTCAAGTTTATTATAATAAAGTCTGCTGTAGTCTGCATCTGTATTTTTTTTAATGCCTATTAAAGGTTTAGTCTACTTATGTTCTGTGTGGACACAACAATGGCTCAAACACAGACTATAACATATGTCAACCTATTGGATCAAATTACTGGCTTTGTTTTCCAATAGATTACTCTAAGAGTAATACAACTACATACGTATACTGTGCAGCCCTGCCGTCCCTCAACTGAGGTGTACTCGATTAAAGATGACAAGCATCCATCCATCCATTCATCTGTCCACACACACACACACACACACACACACACACACACACACACACACACACACACACAAAAGCAACCAACATGTGCCAATCATCCTCTTCTGGGCATCCTAATCCCTGAGGACAAAGGCCAGCGTTCTATAAATACGGATTCAGTATTAGACGTTAATTCCTAGTCCCTGATTACTGTTCAACACTATTGGCCTGCTCATTCACCTGCCACGAACTAAAACTAAAGTAAGATCATTCCACAGGGAACTTTATGATGCAAGAATTGTCGTACACAAGCATTCGTTTTTCTTAACATTTTTGTGTGGACTTTAAAACCGCTCATCATACAGCTGGTTAAGAAAAAAAAACAGAGAAAAGGCCACATCTGTTCAGACTGAACAGTTAACTGTGATGGGAGACATGGGACATAACAATAGGTCTTAGTTCAAGTACTTGCAACAGTGTACTTGACCTGTATAACCTGTATGAATAATGTATCTGCCTTTACTAGACACTCTGTTGAGTTGGATGCAATGGAGGATATAAGGGACTTTTTGTGGCAGATTTAGAAATGGAGTACATAAATCATTGTTTTTTTTTCTCGTATAAACAATGTCTTATTTATTTGTGTATTTTTTATTCATTAATTTTCAATCTATGGTTTCATTATTTAAGTTATGATTATGCTCATTAATTTGCTATAGAACTGAATGGGTAGCCAACGCGTTTGACTGTCAGAAGTACTCTGCAGGTGTAACATTGTCAAAATATTAAAACATTTTCATAGTAAAGCATATGAAATACTACAAGACAACAGTGCATATATTTCCGATAAATACAAAATACCCCAAAATAATATTGATCATACTGATCAACAGAACAGATCAAAATATCGTATAAAAGATGAGCAAATCTTTAAAATTCTGAGCATTTTATGTGGATCAAATATAAGAGATGGAACTGTTTGGATTAACTGCAAATGTCATCACACATCCTCCCTCTGCATTGACAGTATCCTGTTTTTTTTGCCTGCAGTATCTTATCTTAAGCTGCCATATGACAGCACAGAGCTGATAGTTCATTTTCAAACTACAAAACGTGTGGGCCAGGCAACAGTTTTCACAGACCTTCTTTTGAACGAGGGCATTCTTTGTTTAAGAGACAATATCTCTTCTTAATTTGGAATTCAGTCCGTACATCCGTGGTGTATTAATCCAGCAATCACATCATGTTTGTGGAATGGCTTGCCGAACTTTAACACGGGTGTAAAGTCCATCGTGAGTACACGCGGTTTCTTTATGTGACCGGTGGCTCTCATGAGCAAAATGCCTCCGGGCAAAACAAAAGGAGGTCGGTACTTATTGGCCGTGTATTTTATCAGCATGGGAGACCTTGGCCCATCACTGGCTGACATTGCAGTTGCCCTGCTCCTTCATGTTGTCCACTACATCGTTGGGAATATCAGGCTTTTTGAGTTTGTAGTCGTTCATGCTGACAAACGAGCGACTTGAGCATGCCAGCGAGCTACATTAGCCAAGTTCACCTAAGACGCGAGCCCCTAACAAGCTCTCACGAGACTTACCACTTGGACTTTATGCTGTACTTGTAAAAGTCAATACCAATTATTTTTGAAAACTATTATTAACAATGCAAAAAAATTAAATGTATGTATTTTTTTTTTCTACATAGCCAACATATATTTGGTTTCCATTAGAAAAGCCAGCTCAGCAGTTCCTCCTACTGAATCTTGGTGTTGCTATAACAACAAACTATCACTCAGCGCCACCACTGTCCTTCAGTGCGAAGTACCACTTAGTAGATGTGTACTGCCTTTATGCGATCATCATTACTGACTACTCTGAGTGATTGTCTCAGTGCTTAAATGCTTTTAGGATTTAGGCCTTGCCTACCGTGTATAATTCAACATTTATTTGAGCTTTGGGACTGATTGCAGTGGTGCCTTTTATATCCAGTCTATGATTGGTGCACAGCTAAGTTAAGCACCGGTAGCTTATTGGAGAACCACATGACTATTTTACAGTGGTTGTTGATTTTCATGCATTTTAACTGTAACATTAGTGTTGCTCTCCCTCAATGTGCACTGCTGTATGTACTACTATGCAGTACAAATAGCTACTACTCCCACACAAAGTTGCATTTTGCAGTTTGCCCACAAGAGGACACCATTAAAGCATGTTGCCAGAAAAGAGGCCCTCACAACTTCTATTAGTTAACAGTCACACAATTGTCATTGGTTGACCCACATCCAAAAATATGCTGTTGATACTGACACCGATGGATATACACTAATACATGACCTGCCTTTTGCACAGCCAATATGTCTCTGGGTCAAACATAGAAGCTATGTACTATTTAAAGACACTACTTGTGTGTCGAATGTAAACCTTACTGTCAATAGTTGCACGTGCCAAATAAAGTACCTGAAAGCAGTTCAAATTTCAGTTCTGTGAAACCGCTGAGAAGTTTCTCCAAGAACAAACTCTAACTCAGTTGCTTTTCTTCTCCCCATGTGGATATATTGCATTGAAGGTAGTTATATCTCAGTATTTTTTTTTTCAGTTTTGCATGCATGTTTTATGAGCTCATCATACCTTTACCTTACCTTATCATTCATCATAATAAACACAGAATCACCCAGACTGCAGTTCCCCTCAGCTCTGCTAAGCACTGTAGTGCCTTTCAGCTCATTGTTTTGGTCTTCTGTCCAGTGACTTCATGGTATTATTTTGCAGTGTCATTCCTGGCCAAAGCAGTCATATTTTGTTCAGTAAAAAGCTCTGAAAAGCATTTGAATAGCATCAAAAAGCAAAATACATCTGCAACAAGCAGATGACCATGGTGAAGCACTTTTTTTTTTTTGGGGGGGGGAGGGGGGGCATTGGATGGAAAAACAGAACAATCTCATAGCCATCAGGCCATAATTGAATCTGAATTCACAACAACACTTGAGACCTCAGAGATCACGTTACAAAGCGCAGCATTTCATGTCTCATGTTGAACTGGCAGTGATTGCTGTTAACAGTAATACTTATAATTCTATTAGAATGAGAGTTTCCTTTGTGATGATTAAATTGCAGGGTGGTGAGTGTTTCACAGTTTTAACATCCAAGATATATGGAGTTGTGTTACATCTTGCTTGAAGAGGTCTATCAGTAAAATCAGTGGTGGAGGAGAGCATGTTACATGATGTAGAAGCTTACCCTAAATACTGTTTTCCACAGTGGCTATACCACAGAGAGCAAGCCCTGTAGAGTTATACTTGATGTAGGGAGGAGCTTGGGTGATGTGATGTTATTGAGCATAAAGTGAAATGGATAGGGTTGGGTTTAAAGTGCAGCAGCCCATACATTAGAAACCCACACATTAGAGGCTTCACGGATAATTTTCTGTCAATTTGGCACAGCCAGAATGCTTTCATTATTCAATTATTTCATCATTCTAGTGTATGTATTGTATATACACGTATATACATATATATATGTGTGTACTGCATTTGTCTAATTTCCAGATAATGCATTAATAGCTACAAAACCGAGATAGTGTGTGTGATCAGACAGAATAGTCATCGTTAGGCTTCCAAACTGTGATCTGCATGTGCGTTACAGTTTTTTCTCATTTGCAGAACACATTTGTCCACTCAGAAGTTAACAAAGCAGTTGTCACTAGTCTAAATATATTGTACTTGTATTTATATTATAAATGCAAAATGCCTTCACACATAAAAAAATTTAAAAAACAAGCTTAAGACATTATCTCCATCAAACAGCGCAACTTGTGGTCAAATAATACATTGTATGTCATTTTAATCATTACACAATGTACAACAAACCATAGCTATCAATTTGACCAACCTTAATTTGTGCGATATGGCTGTGCCATTTGTTGATTCACACTTTCAGATGCCCTGAGAAAGAGCTGTTAAAAAATAGAAAATCTTGTGTGCAGGTCGTTCCGCGCCCATGAACTGTCGTTGACATGTAAGACTTATATAAAACCTGTAAACAAGACAAATTTGCACATTCTTTATGGTAAAGCATTTGTACAGTGTTCCTTCTTTACCAAAGCATCAATGAAGGATTTCACCCAAAGTCAGATATACTCAGAAATTTTTATTTTTATTTCATTGCATCAGATTTTTCCATGGTATTCTTTTCTCCCCCTCTAACTCAGAAATGCTAAATATTGTATATGACAATAAAATAAAAGCACCCAAATGAAACTTTAAATACTCAGAACTTCACATCTAGTCAAATCCTTCCTGATAATTAGGCAACAGGTTCTCATCAACATCGCACTGGATTTTTTTTTCTGAGCTCTATTTGTTTCTCTGCCAAACATGCAAACTCCTTTTTCTGCTCCTGACCTCTGCCAAGGCCTCATACTCCCCTTAAGGGCCTTTGGTTTCTTTGATCCATACTTGCAAATAGCAACAGACATGGCATCTTTGTATAAATGGAAAATAACTGATTTCTGACTAAAGAGCTGTGCAGAGGAATTTCACATAAGTGCATGAGGGATTCATAATTATGCATAGTAATTTTTATCAGCTGTGGATGGATGTTTTCCTTTTGTTTAACACAAAGAGATCTGTGTGAAACTGTTTTGATAGAAGGTATAAAATGTGTGACACCAATTTAAATGTGTTAACATAGTTGCGAGAGCTAACTTCTGTTGTGCTATCATGGTGATGAAGATCAAGTGGATCCCCGTTTTATGTCTTAGCAATAAAGAGAAACTGAAATATAGAAAAAAAAACCTAAACAAAACAGGTTTCATAGTAGCCTCAAGATATTGAATAGCAAATTCCAGTTGTATAGCTGCAATCAATACATTTTATATGATATAAAACAATTCTGACTATGGGATACATCAAACAAGTTAAATTACATTTAATGTATTATTTTTTTGAGTGAGACTCTTTAAATGAGAAAAGACATGTAGACTACCAAGGTTTAAAACTGAAGAGTCAAAAATAAAAGAAGGAGAGCGAACATGAAACAGCAGGAAATCAATTGAGAGAGAGATGGTAGCAGAGTTGTTCACATTGACATATTAAAATAGTGAAGCCAGAGGTCTTTCTGTGGATTCAAAGTGCATCTTTCTTGTGATTGATTTGGACACAACATGGCCGGGACATTTCCTCCATGGCCTGTGGTAGAAATTCATCAGGGCGTTTAGTGCTTGCAGAAAAATATGGTTTGTTAAAAGAAATCATAAAAATAATGTAAAATTATAGATTTTTTTAGAAATCTATTGGTGAGAAAATAAATGAGCAGCTGCAAGACTTACATGTCATTGAAGATTTTTTTTTTCCAGTACCTTCAGATGAAATGCATTTTTGTATATACACAGTTAGGGCAACTCAAGTTGAACTTAATTCTATATATGAATATAATGTAGTTGCTTGTATGTATAGATAGGCCTACAGTAGTATTGCTTGACTGCCAGTTTGGTATCAATTGGAGACCATATTGGCAGACTGCAATCGTGCTCTCAAGTTTCTGTAGATCTGTGACACATTACATCTATCCCGCATTAGTGTTGCAGCATTTCTACTTGAAGCTGCAGAACATATACATTATGTCCAAGCAGCAGCACCTGAATGGACACACCTCAGGATGTGATACTTTAGAAGAAGAACTCCAGGAAGACCAATGTGGGAAAGGTCTGTAATGTGTATCCAGGAGGCTTTTTTCTCTTGTTGTGCAAATGTAATTTTCAGGGAGTCTATCCGGTTCATAATAGGTGTCAGGTCTCACGTTAGGCAGCTAAAAATATTTGATGTACAGTCATTGCTTGCTGAATCATATATGGAATTCCCTTGCTCGTAGACAAGTCCACAGACCTGAAGACCACCCAACCCGATATGTTAGGAAACAATACACTGGTTGTCAATACAAAGGATTGTGGCCAATAAGAAGAGAAGAGAAGAGAAGAGAAGAGAAGAGAAGAGAAGAGAAGAGAAGAGAAGAGAAGAGAAGAGAAGAGAAGAGAAGAGAAGAGAAGAGAAGAGAAGAGAAGAGAAGAAAAGAAAAGAAAAGAAAAGAAAAGAAAAGAAAAGAAAAGAAAAGAGAAGAGAAGAGAAGAGAAGAGAAGAGAAGAGAAGAGAAGAGAAAAGAAAAGAAAAGAAAAGAAAAGAAAAGAAAAGAGAAGAGAGAGAGAAGAGAAGAGAAAGAAAAGAAAAGAAAAGAAAAGAAAAGAAAAGAAGAAAAGAAAAGAAAAGAAAAGAAAAGAAAAGAAAAGAAGGAAAGAGAAGAGAAGAGAAGAGAAGAAAAGAGAAGAAAAGAGAAGAAAAGAGAAAAGAAGAGAAGAGAAAAGAAAAGAAAAGAAAAGAAGAGAAGAGAAGAGAAGAGAAGGAGAAGGAGAAGGAGAAGAGAAGGAGAAGGAGAAGGAGAATGCTGCACCCTTTTGATTCGACCCTTCCTGCATGGTAAATAAGTACTTGCTTTTTACTGTAAACTCAATTTGCATCCACTTCAACTCTTCAAGTCAAAAAACTTTTTAGATCTGTTTTCAGAGGCTGAGTTGCACCCGTCATGTAAATTTACTTTAATATATCAAATCGGTGATCTTCGTTGTAAGTGTCTCTGACAGTTTTTGCCGAGAACTAATTGTTGAATTTGAACTTAAAGCATAAAGACAAGCCGGTGAATAAGAATAGTAGATTAATAGTGGCTGAGTACTAAAAAATAAATAGGTGAGAGAAAATATATGGGCAGAAATATGTGTCAGTAAAAACTGAATTTTAATCTATATATTTGGGGGCGCGGCACCGTGATGAAATGATTCAAATTCAGTTTCTACTGACAAAAATTCCTGCCCATACAAATAGTTCCAAGTTTTTATTGCTTTGTTCCCTGAACTGATGTTTTGATCGTTGATCTGGATTTTGGAGGCCACTGCATTCTGACGACTCTCAACTCGTCAAGTGATATCACACAGCCTGATGGATACATAAACACAAGCAGTGCTCATGTTTGCATAAAGTGCACCAAAATCTAAACACGTCTCCATACACATTCAAAAACACTCAATAAAAGTGTGTGTTCAGCATTTACTGTCTGCCCTGAAAGCAAAACAAACAAATGTACAACAGCTTTGTCAGATGCATGGGTGACTCATGATTTTCACACAAATGATTCACATGGTTCACTGTGAGAACTTTGCATGAAAACGGGAGCTTGCAGGTATCAACACATCCTTGAATGTTGATACATGACTTGGTGATTTGCATTTCTTAGTCTCCATTTTCCTCCGAATCAGGCCTGTGGAGTAAGAGCTGACTTTGTGATAACCCAGGCAGCAGCCAGTCAGCCACTCTGCACTTTAGCTTATTGATTACATCAATTAAGTTGCCAACCCCACCCCCCCTCTCTTCTCACATTGTTTCAGTCATACCAATACTTGTATCTGGACTCATTAAACACAGGCAGTGAACAAAAAGCAACACTGCACAATCCACTGTGTCCAAAGGCTGGCTACTCTGTTGCACTGGTTAGTTGGGAGTGGTGAAAGTTTGTGTTCACGACTCCTCCCTCTCACCCTATCAGTTGTGTTAGGGTACACCACTCATTTTCCTGTGGGCCAGTCACTCTTTAGATCTCTCCCATTTACAACACACTCCCTTGCTCTCTCTCTGTATCTCTGCTCCCTCCCTCCCTCCCTTTGCTGTTCCCCTGTTTCCTGCCCTGTTTCTTCATCCCTTCTTCAGAGTCATCTCACTCCCACTCCCAACACGGATCTGAAAACAAGGTCTTCAAGGTAAGAAACACACACACACACACACACATCCTGTCTCATATGCATTTTTATTTTGCCTGTCAAAACAAGGAGTATTTACCGGATAACCACAAAAACAAAAAAAACTTAAGCTCATATGCTTAATTAACACAAGATGGTTTGTTTCATTGTGTTACAGTATTGTTTAATTCAGTCCGATCTGCTGGAGTGTATTCATGTGTTGTTGTTCTGACACATTTTCTTCCCTCCACACCTAAAATTCATGAGGACCAGTCCCTGCATGTGCAGGCGATAACGTGTGAAAACACTGTTTGTAAGAATTTGAACTCCCAGGTGTACTTGGCTGGCTGCAAAGGTACATATGGGTGATGTCAATATTTAAACTTAAACACTTGTTGATTGTACTGTCTGACCCACAATTTCATTGAAACAAAAGAGGTTTTTTTTTGTTGTTGTAGAGTGTTTTGTTTAACTGGTGCACAAAATGTAGAATAATGTGGGGTGGGGGAGTCGGCTAACAGAGAACAGAGCATATTGTTATTCGTCTGTGGTTTTGGACAAGTAAATCCAAATGAATGCTCACCAGTACACAGTGCGTTGTGAATTCAAAACTGCCCAATACGAGCTCCACATCCTGAGTCAGGTATTTTCATTCAGAGGCAAAATAATGTTCATATTCATGTAAAAGTATTGCTGCTTTAATTTTACTTTTACATCAGTAAAACTATTGATGTAAAAAGTAAGTCATTTGAAGTGTAGTAAATGTGTTATGCAGCAGGTTTATGTGTTACAAACAAGAAGACTGTAAGAAGGCTCATGCACTTAAAAGAACAGTGTTCAAAGTTACATTAAATAATTTACCATGAAAATAAAAATACTTTGTTCACTTGCTTTTGTTGAATCTCCAGTTTGTCAGTTTACTGCCTGCCAATTTGCAGTGCAAAGCAATTGATTTTTAATGTCAAGTTTACTGAAAAAACCCAAATAACTAACTAAGAAAATGGATGTCAAAACATATTAAAGAGAAATTACTGAAAAAATTAAAAAGACTTACATTCAAGGCTTTTGCTTTAGTCACACATTATCCACAAACCTAATTACAGTCCCTGAGAGTTGTTATGTGATTAGTACTTTGTAAGCTTTAGCTATGGCAATGCCAAAAAGAATAGCAAAAAAAAGACTCTTAAACTGAAATCATTTTCTCCATATACACATATCATAGCTCAAAAATATTTCCAAAGCTAACAGTCTCTCTGATTTGGTCACAGAAGTCAGAAGATAGTGAAGCATAGTGAAAATAATTATTACGCTTAAAGCCACTGACCTTGCTCACAAGGACAACACTGATATTATGGACAAGCCAGCCAACGAGTAATGACAGAGATCAAAGAGTTTGCGTTACAATGTGTTGTTAGATATTTTGTCTTCATATGAATGAAAAAAAACACTTCATTCCTCAACAGGAGCAAATGTTGTAATCACAACTTTTCCAACAGCATTGTGCTGCTTGTTTTCACAGACTTTGCTGTGGTAAGCTTTAATTACTGTAATTTAAAAGAATAGCAAATATCGTCACTGTGTGTGTTGTTACAGCCTGCCGATACAAGACTAGTCAGATATTTGATTTTGGATTCAAACAGTTCAAAAAGAAATTCAGAGCGTCTCAATATTCCGAGGAAAATGTGAGAAACAGACAGAGATGGAAAAATGTGGTTCTGCTTATCAAGAAGTGTTTGACAATCTGATAAGAACTCTTTTGACAAGGCAGAGACAGCACTACCTCGTAGCTGTAGGCTGACACGTGGTGGTAATTACTGTGATGGTACCATTTATGACCATCTTTTGTGGTCAAATCTGCAGGATGTGGCAATTTCAAAAGGTTTAAGCGAAGATGATGAATAATATATCCATTTTGTATCTCATTGTGCATAGCCACTCATTGTTTAACCTGAATGCACACTAAGCCATCAGGACAAAAATTGAGCTCCCTAGTGGAAGAGTCTGCTTTTTGAGGGTCAAGACTCAGGGTAAGGGTTAGGGAATGCATCATGTTGATAAAAATCCCCACGGAAATAGTGAACTGAGTGAGTGAGTGTGAGTGTGAGTGTGTGTGTGTGTGTGTGTGTGTGTGTGTGTGTGTGTGTGTGTGTGTGTGTGTGTGTGTGTGTGTGTGTGTGTGTGTGTGTGTGTGCGTGCGTGCGCGTGCCTTCACTGACAAAGAGCTGAGTTTCATGTTACACAGTGTCAAAGTTCGCTCGTGACCTGTAATTGCAGCCATATTGTGCTTCTGAATGACTTCATTAGAAATTAATGCGAGAGGCTGCAGAAACAGGAAAAGTTTCACATGAGGAAAAAAATGTTTTTCCCATACACATGTGTACTTTTTCCTTATGAAAGACTGTATTGTGGATCTGGAATGGAACTGTTTTCGGACACTGATTATACACAACTCAAACAACAGGTTACCTGGCGCCGCGCTAGTGGCAGCCTGCTGAAGCAGCTCCCCCCTGAGAGACCCCCTGCTGTAGTGATGAAATTTCCTCTCGGGGATTAATAAAGTGTATAAAATAAAAAATAAATCAAAAAATCAAAAAAATCAAAGCTGTTTCAGGCATGCAATGTTTATGAACAACATTCAAATTTGACTGAGAAGTTCTTTCTCAGATGTGAATACTTTACAGGGCCGGTAACTCCACACACACACACACACACACACACACACACACACACACACACACACACACACACACACACACACACACACACACACACACACACACACACACACACATGGAGGAAAGAGTAACACAGAACATCCATTGGGGTTTGTGCTATACTGGAATGTGGCAGCAAATGTATGTTGGATGTTGTAATTTAGCTCTATACCCGTTCACTGATCCTTCCATGATATGTGAACAAGTTCTGCCAGTTAGCGTTGTGCCATGTATTGGAAGGACAAATAATACACCAATAATTGCCTAAACATGCAGGGATTCCATTGAAGCAAATTTAGCTCTATACCCGTTCACTGATCCTTCCATGATATGTGAACAAGTTCTGCCAGTTATAATACACCAATAATTGCCTAAACATGCAGGGATTCCATTGAAGCGCAGCAGAGACACTTGTTGACTGTTATAGAAGTGCCAAGCTTTTCTTCTTTCCTTCCATTTACAGGGCCGGTAACTCCACACACACACACACACACACACACACACACACACACACACACACACACACACACACACACACACACACACACACACACACACACACACACACACACACACACACACACACACACACACATGGAGGAAAGAGTAACACAGAACATCCATTGGGGTTTGTGCTATACTGGAATGTGGCAGCAAATGTATGTTGGATGTTGTAATTTAGCTCTTTACCCGTTCACTGATCTTTCCATGATATGTGAACAAGTTCTGCCAGTTAGCGTTGTGCCATGTATTGGAAGGACAAATAATACACCAATAATTGCCTAAACATGCAGGGATTCCATTGAAGCGCAGCAAAGACACTCGTTGACTGTTATAGAAGTGCCAAGCTTTTCTTCTTGCTGTCTGGCAAGCCGTCAAAAGCTGTCGACCAGTCACGGTGGAAGTAACTGACACCTCCCAAGATTCTTTAATCACACCTCAAATCCTCACTTCACTTTCTTCAAAAAAACTTAAGCTGAGAGAAACACGTTTTCTCCTTTAGAACAAATTACCATTAATGTTACTGCAAAAAATAATTTTCTTTACTGGATCAAAAGTAATCTTTTTAATTGAAGTAACTCATTACAAATCATTATCGATGACATAAGGTTATCATTTTAACTGCAAGAGCATCCCCAGCACCAAATTGTGATTCACTTTTTTCCTCCTCTTTGTGTCTATTAAACCTAGAGATATTGCTCAGTATATCAACATTTGTTCATAATTACTTTTCAAACCTCCCCAGATGTCGTCACTCTGGGAGCTAAGAAGCTTTTAGAGAGAGCAATAACCCCATTTATTGTTGTTTAAACCCCCTTTTTCTTGAAAACAGGAAATTGTTTCCAAACAGGAAATGGGCTACAAGTGCCGCATAGTAGGAGTGCTGCTTCTCCTGTTGGCCAGCATCGCGGCCCTCATTGCTGTTGCTGTGATCCAGGACACCTGGAGCACTAAAGAGTACAGCTTAGAGGTGAACACATACATGCATGTACACAAAGGCCCACGGAGGTGCACATAAACATTTAGCCACTTATCATTTGGTAGAGCTTGTTCACAACAAGAAAGTACAAACACATGGCAGATATTATCCAGATATCGGGATCAGGGAGACTTTTCCTCTCTCGGCTTGTTAACGGATGTTGGTCCTGTGAAACTATGTGTGGTCTGATGGGAAGATGGTGGGTGTTGCAGTTAAACACCATCTTTACACCAGCTTTTGTCAGGTTAGCATGATTCAGGGCATTTAGATATGTAAGCAGTCAAAGTGCAAACAGATAGATCAAATAAAACATTTTTTGGTTGTAACATGATTTCCCCCCCCCCCCCCTTCTTTCTTTTAGTATGGCATCGTGATAGACTCCGGTTCATCTCGATCCAATGTGTACCTGTATGAATGGCCAGGGGAGAAGCAGAATGAAACCGGAGTGGTGACTGAGATAATGAACTGTAAAGTTACTGGTGAGTTACTGTCTCAATGTTTTCTAGAATTAAGTGACATTTTTTTTTTTTTAAAACACTCTAAAATTAAAAACTAGGAGTAGTGACCTGAATTACGTGATGCAGAGAAGAGAAAAAGCTCAAGCTTAATGAGCGCTTTAAAAAAATATTAGCACTGTACTGAAGAATATGAATTTAGCTTGGCTTTGTGCCTACAGGTATTCCTATCTCGGCAATGAAAGTGGACCCACAAAAAGATGCTGAAGCATGGGAAGGATTCAAAAGCTGCATGGACAAAGTCATCCAAATGATTCCTGCTGAAAAACACAAAAGCACACCTCTCTTTCTGGGATCTACAGCTGGAATGAGACTGCTACGGTAAGAAAGCTTTGCCGTATTCTCTTACCATGTAAAATATATTGGTGAGCTAAAATGATAATGTGATCAGTAAATTTGTTGATTGACCAAAGAATAATGGCAACTATTTTTGATTTCCGAGGAATTGATTAAGTTCCTTTTCAGTAAAATGCAAAAAATAAGGGCCAGCTTCACAATTGTGAATTATTGCTAGTTTCCTGGTTTGAAAGTCAACTCAAGATTTGGGAATTTTTGACTACTGGTCAGACAAAACAGAGCAATTAGAATATATTAACCTGCATTAAGGAATAATGTTGTTATTCTACAGGTACAAATTAATGATTGGTGTTATTATTGATGTTGGCACACTGATGTCATGTCAATTTAGATGAGAAACCCAATAGGTGTACTACCTACCGCTCCTTGTGGGTACTGTAGTTTGAGAACCTGGAAAATATATAAGCATAATAACAAGAGTTCTTTTTGTGCAGTCTTTATACGGGACGACTGTATGTAAACACAACACTCATGTACAAGTCCTCCTCTTCCTCCACCTCCTCCTCCTCCTCCTCCTCCTCCTCCACCTGCTCTCTGCAGCCTCCTCCACATGTAGTCGGGCTTGTTTATCCGGACCGGTACCGGTACATGTAACCGAGAGGGTCGCTGATCGTAACGTTACACCGGAGTACAAAAACAACAACCCTCATTAATGTGAGGACAAGATCTCCTCTGGTCCATGTTCACCATCACCCCGACATGTAAAATACAGAGTTACATGTATTATAGTTCCTTATCGTAGCTATATTGAGACGCATAAAACAATCCGCGGTTATCGGAGCATTTTCCTCTGAACTCTGCTACAAGCTCAATAGAAGCTACTTAGCACGTTAGCTCCCATTTCACCAAAATAAAGTTATTCTACACCGAGTAAAAGGAGAAGCGATGCGTCCATGAACTCCGTCCGTCTCCGGTCCAAGTTGAAACTATCCGCCGTGAAATGGTCCCTGCAGAGGCGGCTGTTGGTGTTAATCCTAAAGTCTCCTTTAGCGAGACTCTTCACGAAACCAATCCACCTCTTTTTCCTTCATCAGTAGGACATTTAAACAGCGATGCAGCGCTGCTTTGGAGGTTCTTACTTCCAGGAAAGATGAACTTGCGGGTGGAGGGAGACGTCCTGTAGCAGCTAGCTGATGTACAACAACAATCTGACTAACAGGAGTAGAACTGAAGTCCAGTGGGATGACATCTTATGCAAATGAGCTCCAGGCTTTTATAGCGTTTCACAGTGTGAGAGGAGGAGCCATGCAGAAGGTTATATAAACCGGCTGTGATCTGACGTAGATAGGTTGTTGTGACGTAGATAGGTTAGGTTTTTAGCTCCGCCTAAAAAAAACCTGAGCTGAAGACAGATGAGAAACTGTTTGACGGTCTAACTCCACATTTCAGTGCGACAAAGTTTTCAAACTTTGCACATGTTTTCAGCAACTCATTTCACACGTATATAATGTACTGGGAAACAAATCTTGGAATTTGCTTTCCAGCATCTTTAAGGCAGGCTGTAGTCAACAGGATAGCCGAATAGCCAGCTTATATTTGGAGCCTGGCAGTAAGTTTAGCAGTGAAAGCAACACATTGAAACTGCGCTCATGTTAAATATCATGACACGCTTTTCTTTTTTTTTTTTTTCCCTCTACAACATTTTCAAATTATTACGGTTAAGTAGCTCACCGACCTTACATGTTCAACTCTGGCATCAGCACCGCTAATTATTAAATAACAGGGCCTGAAGAAATTTGCAAACGTAAATCCACGTGTAACACAGAAGTACGCTGAATCTAACCACTGAATAAGATGACGTTTGAATCCATGATATGATACACAGCAACATGTCAAACAGCAGTCTTACCAGCAGTCTTACCAGCAGCTCCGCAGTCCCGCCGATGAACTGAGCGCTGGCACTTGAATGCTGACGCATGCGCACGTTGCAGTGCTGATATCTGGAGGTACTGCTTTTTATTTTGTGTGTGGATTAAACAAACTAAGTGGTCAGCTTTGCGGTTTCCATTTAGCTAATCTTTTCTACCTTTGGACAGAGGGAGGTCTTCTGGCTGGCTCTTGCTTCATATTTACTGCACAGACCCGAGTCATATCAATCTTTTTAACCTAACTCTTTAAAACAAAGCAATTGAATATATTGCTGTAGAAAATAGTGATTCCACTTCTGACTTTCTGTTTGCAGCACAATTATAATCCTGTTCTTTTTTCTTTTTTTTCTGCTTTGCTATAAGTGAGGAAGATGTAGACAAGTCCAATGAAGTCTTGGCAAGTCTCAGAGAATACTTGAGTTCACTGCCGTTCCTCTTCCAAAATGCCTCTATAATTAGCGGCCAGGAAGAAGGGCTGTACGGGTGGGTCACTGTCAACTACCTAATGGAAAACTTCCTGGAGGTAAGACACTATCTCACCTGTCAAAGTGTACTTGTCGATTTAAAACATCTGCTTGAAAAAAAAAAAAAAAAAAAAAAGACCACTATATGTTTTATCATTATTTATTACCCTTTTCTATTATATTTGCAGAAAAACCTGTGGAACGCCTACGTACGCCCAGACGGAGCGAAGACTGTAGGTTCAATGGACCTCGGCGGAGCATCAACGCAGATTGCCTTTGCAGTCCAGGATGACCTCAAGGGGCCTGACTACTTGCACGTCAAACTGTATGGTTACTCTTACAATGTCTACACACACAGTTTCCTCTGCTATGGCAAAAATGAGGCTGAGAAGAAGGTTCTGGACAAAGTAATCCAGGTACACAAGTTTTCTTTTTGTTTCCTTTGCATGTGTGTACAGAAGAACATGTCACAGCTTGCTATGTGTTTCTGTGTTCCCATTTAAGTATGCACAGAAGTGGGAATGTCTGCCAAAAGGCAGTTTGTATGTGCAAACCAAACTCCATTCATGCCCAATTAAGAATTGATTGGTGAAGGCTGCTGCTGCTAAAGGGGCAATATTAGACCAGTCAAGGATGCATTATGTCATTAATAATATTGATCGAACCATGAAAGTCGTCAAGCTAGTTTGCGAGAAATGCATTATTTCCAGTACCTCAGCATCGTTTTTCAAGCTAAAAGTAATTATTGAGAGGAAGTATGCTTCGCTGTCAGAATATACATTTGCTGTAGAGTCCTGGTATGAAAAGTTCAAGTGAAAGTTTATATTAAAATATGATGGGTCTGTAAATGCACAAGTGTGGGAATACTGTCCAAACTCTTCCCTCTTATCTCATCTTCCCATGTCTCTTTTCTGTTGCTTACTTTTTAAAAAAAAAACATTTTTAATTTAGAGTTTTTGTTTCCTTCTCATCATCTATTCCTTTTCTTGACATTTTTTCCACCTTTTAATGTTTCAGGAATCATCTGACCCAACCAACATCATAAACCCCTGCTACCCTGAAGGTTATAATCTTACCTTGAAGGCCTCATCCATTTATGACACGGAGTGCACAAGAAAACCCATAAACTACGACCCAGATCAATCCTTCTACTTGACTGGAACTGGCGATTCAGATAGCTGTGAGAGAATAGTGAAGTCCATATTTGATTTCAAGAATTGTTCGTCCTCACAGTGCTCCTTCAACGCGGTCGAGCAGCCACCAGTCACTGGAGATTTTATGGTAACTCGCAGTGCAAATATAACACATGCAAGCAACCAGAGGAAGATGCAAAGTTACGTACTGTCTCTTTCTACTGTCCCTGCCAGGCATATGCTGGATTCTTTTACATTGCAAGGGCTCTGCTGATCAATGGCACATCGGATTTGTATCAATTCAACGCCTCAGTTAGGAATTTCTGCCACACAAATTGGACATTGGTAAGTTTTTTAAACTGATATTCAGCTATAGTACAAACCGCTATCACACCAAAGCGTGTTTTACACCTGTCAGTCCACTATAACATACTATGTCAGTGTCATGTTATTGTCTCACCTAGGTGTAAACCATGTGATTAGGTTTAGATAACAAAACCACATGGTTAGAGTTGGGCACCAAACTACTTGGTCAGGGTTTGGAAAAGATTTCTCCACAGAAATTCATGTTGCTTTATGCAGAGTACAGCCCTGGTCTCCTTGGTGAAAGTCCTGCGTGACTGTGCAATTAGACATCTCAATGCACGCAGTTCCATTAGCACACTGACATGTTAGTACAGTTACTTGTGTAGTGTGTCAATTTTGACAGGCAGGTGCGTGGCATGTTAAATCAAACATTGCTATTCTGCATTAATAGGAAATGAGTGTAACATTTGAATGCATCATCCCCCACTTATCTAATTTGGCAGAAGATGCATTGTAAATGATCTGACTTTGCTCATTTAGCTAAAAACTAAACGTGTTTTTGTGCCGTTTCTTTCACACATAAAAAAAACCCAACATACTGAGAGCTTCTATCTAACAACAATTTACGAGCGTGAATCAATAAGTTCTGGTCTTCTTCACGCGCAGCACCTTGATGTGCACTGAGCATGAGGAAGCTATAATCTTTGTGTGTAAGTATTCCAAGTTTTATTGCTTAATCAAAATCAGCACCCGAGATACACATGTTTTTGTGTGCACGTCAATTTCTCCATGACCATGAACAGAAGTGCACAATAAATATTGTGTCAATGGAGACCCCTGAAAGGCTTCTGAAAAGCCTATGGCAATGAGCTCGGCAAGGTGTTTTGAGTGACATTCACATGTAAAGAGAGCCAGAACGTCACAGTCCAAAACCAAAAGAGGCTCAACCGGTTATGAGCTCAACCAGGTGGGGTTTCTATGATATTTGCGGGGTTGTGCAGAATGACTTTGTCCCCCAGAGTCAGACTGTCAATACAGAGATGTACTGTGACGTTTTGAGGCGTCTGAGGGAAAACATTCAGTGGAGACAAGTTGAACTGTGGAGCAAAGGCACTCTCCAACTCCAACTTTCTTACACAAAGACGATTGTAAATCTCCAGAACTCCTACTCATCAGATTTGATTTTCTGCCACTTCTTTCAGTTTCCCCAAAATTTGATGAAAGATGTGAGCCGAGCTCTCTGCTCAAGTTTTAATTGTATGAAGAAACTGCCATGCGCACGGATCAGCACTCACAAACATGTGTGTAACTCAGGAACTGATGTTAATCAAGCGGCAAAATTCGTAACGCTCACTGAGGACGGTTATAGCTTCCTCCTGCTCTGTGAACGTCAAGTTTCTGCGCACTGTTCACGCACAACAGGAGCAGTCTTTGCACTTTTTGATCCACTTTTGTAGTGGTACTTGGTGAAAAATAAACCCTTGTGTTGGTGTGTACAAACTGCATTGGTATAGTGATATGAGTCCTGGATAGACGAAGTTGTATATTATCGAATCTTAATTGTAAACTGGAGTCAGTCTTGCTCAAACAATGCCTTGTCTCGTGCGGCCTTGTAACGCTGATATTTTGTTAATAGCATTCAGTTTAATTCCTTTGTGCCGTTGTTCTTCCTAATGACAGGCTAAACTCTGATCTTTGTTTCTTTTTCTTTCAGCTGAAAGAACAAAAGACATGGATCAATGACAAATTCCTCAGGACTTACTGTTATGCAGCTCACTATGTCTTCACTTTGCTGGCAGATGGATACAAGTTTGACGAAGACACCTGGAAAAACATTAATTTCGAAAAAGAGGTTGGTTGAACAACAACATGTTCATTTTAATTGTCTTGAAGAAAATACCACCACAGCTTAATGTTCTTTTAAACAACTGTGAAGCCCGTGCTTTGCAACAAAATAATGTGTATTTTATGTAGTTTAATCAGTGTGGCTGATCAATTACATCTACTCCCACACACAGGCATTTAATAGCCAATATCATAAATAAGTGTGAATGAGGCCACCACCCACTGTCACCAAAAATGGATGGCTGACATACTAATTATCTGCATTCAAAAGGTTACAGCCAGAATGAAAGGCATTCAGTGTATCTTTTCACAATGGAGGTCCCTCAACTGAAGGGGATTCCTCGTCTGTCACACTCAGTGTATCACACACGAGTCATAAAGAAAGATAGTTCTTAAAAAGTCGCACATTACAACACTTTTAGAAGCAAGACAAGACAAGACTGTTCCTCAGCAGCTGGCAACGTTCCTTATTTCCAACAAGATAATTTGTGTGCCATTTAGAGCTTTCAGGGTGTCTGGCAGTCTGGCAGTTGGTAGGTCCTTACAAAGGGAGTAACAAAACAGACATGTTTTTTTTTTTTTTTAGAAGGATGTTGTTATGACTCATCTTGGCCCTAGAGATGCAATTGTGTAACTTCATGACAGGACTGTTTGATAGTTTCAACTACTGTAGACACGCAAATGGGTGTAGTGGTGTACCGACAGCATGAGCTACTGATAAATAATCTTTGTACAGCTTGTAAATGTTCTCCTTTTTTCTTCTCTTCAGGTAAAGGACACCAGCATAGGCTGGAGTTTGGGCTACATGTTGAGTATGTCCGATATGATCCCGTCTGAAGTGAAAAGAATCCCCCCCATGTCAAACCTCGTCTTTGCCGGCCTTATCTTTCTATTTTCAGCACTAACCATTGTAACTGTTGTTTTAGTTTTTATTGTCCTCATTCGCACCTGCTTTTGAGAGTCTAAGTTACAAAGGGAATCATCTGCCACTGAAAGCCTTGGAGGCAGCTGGGACTGGAGTGGCTGGAGAGTGCTACAATCGCATGCACCAAGACATTTCTATTGAAAGTTACTAATGAATTTTTTTTTTTCAACTTCAGCCATTAACTGCTATCAATTTCAAACACTTAAGGGCCTCAAATGAGTCTTTGAGTTACTTTCAGATGTTAGACGCTAAAATGCAGTTCTAAAAAGTATTAAAAACAGTCATTTTGTACCTCAGGGAAGCTTACAAAGATGTATGGAATGATTTTTTTTTTCTTGCATTGGGTGATTGTCGTCAACAAGAAGGTGACAGTGGTCATCTGAATGGCACACAAATGACGGAAGAGCACCCACAAAATGTCCATGTGCTTGGTCTTGCTGCACATTCTTGCTACAGATTCTACTGTATATGTGCATTCACACGAGTCCTCACATGGACCCCTAGGCAGGAGCTACTATTTACTCACTCCCTGATTGTGTTTTTCTGTGTTATTCATGTCATTGCACTGAATGCATTTACTTTACTTTACTACAAACATGGTAGCATTTTGCCACAGCTTTAAGGTAGTGTTTTATATTGTGTATGAACTATGTGCACAACAATACTCTACATTTATTGAATGAAAACCTCCCCAATAAAGAACACATTGAATGTACAATGTGCCATTGTTTTACCATGGTCTTACAAACTAACGTGAAGTCATAAAGTTTTCCAGTCTACTTACAAAAAGATAAACTATGGTGCCAGTAACCAAGTGAGCACTGAAAATTATTTAGTGATGCATCAGTTGCAAGTATTGTTTCTTTCAGGTAGATACATCATACTTATACTGTATACTAACCTTGTGTTTTTCTATTACTGGGAAGGTTTTCATTCTGAACAGAGTATTGTTATGCATGAACAATACTGGATTTTTGCTGATATTCGACATACCGATACTTTTGAACTGCTTTGGCCGATTGCCGATACCGATGTTTGCACAACCTGGCTAGTCGACACTGACACTACTCACATAACCAGTTTTCAGAGTCATGTATACACTGTATTCTTTGTATTATAAGAAATATGTCTCATTGTGTCATTCAATGTCTTTTTTTGTGTATTGACTTCATTTTGTCAGTTCTGTCTCTTTTATTGTCCTTGTAAAGTTAGATATAATTCCATTATTTAAAAAAAAAAGTTGAAGGAATTAGGAGGGAAACATTCCAGTATACTTTCACAAGAGAGTGAGTTGTTCCAGGGGGATTTCCAACATTATTTTTGACCAACAGCATGAATAAAAACTGTGTTCTTACATTCTCTATACATCATACTTTGACTAGCATTCAGTAATATTGTTGTCACTGCACTGAAGAAAATTATGCATGATTCTAATTTGATGGACTGACTGCTTTGTTCCTGCTTCGATAACAGTTACAGTATCTCTCTATTCAGCATTTAAATAAATGTATCTACTAATGGCATCTTTTGTGGCTGTTGCTTCATAACCTCCCTTATTCATGGGTTTCCCAAACTCAGCATGCTATTTAATTTGATACTAAACACAAAAATCGCAAGTGGCTCCTTCCTCAAGTGTATTTTACTAAGGTACAACCATGTTTGTGTAAATCTAAAAACTTCTGTTGTATATGTGGCAACTGGCCAACTTTAAACTCCCTGGTGACTTGAAAGATTGTACACAAGTGCACATAAACACATGCAGCTCTTTCCATATTAACTCTCCACTCATACAGAATACAACAGCACCCTCTACTGGCAATGCATTGTACCTGCAGAATATATACGACGAGTACTGTTTGAAATATTTTTTTATTGAAAGTTTTGTCTAAAAAGAGAACAAAAACAAAACAACAAACAAAAAGACACATTTTTAAACTACAGCAATAACCACTGGTTCTACAGACACTCTCAAAATCACAATTTGAAAGACATGGGAGGCATGTGACCAAGCAAATAAAAAAATAGCATCATCAAAGTTATTTCTGTTGCATCTTCTTTTACACACCTGTACAAAAAAAGATCTCATAAATATTACTTTTGTTCTCGCTTTCTCTACTCTCTCGCTCTTCCTTTCTCTCTCTCTCTCTCTCTCTCTCTCTCTCTCTCTCTCTCTCTCTCTCTCTCTCTCTCTCTCTCTCCCTCTCTTTCTCTCTCTCTCTTTCTCTCCTTTCAATAATTTATTTTCCACTAGAGGTTTGTATCTGCTTGATTTTGGTTGAACCATGTTTTTTCTATGTCCATCTGTTCCGGCATCTCCTTTAGCTTCCTCTCATTGGTGGGCGGGTCTTCGAGGGTGTGACCTCAGAACCAGTGACAGCCAGTTAAATTTCTTTTGGGATTTTTGCTCTCAGCTGATGCATTAGTATTCAGCACAAAATAATGCAAATTCCTATTTATTTATTCTTTAAAAGGTCAATTACTGTCATTCTGGAGGTGCACCTCTTCCTCAGACACCCAACACAAGACAACCTCGATCCCCCATACTGAAAAGTGTTTAGCAGCTCACACATCATAATTAATTCTTAAAAAAAAAAAAGGCAGCATCAAAAAAAATCTCCTTGTCATTTTAGGAGAATACACATAAACTGAAATGATTTTGATAAACAGAAATGCCCTTTTCCTCTAACATATTTAGTGGCTTGTGTTTGGCAAGACAACGACATAAAACAGTTTGTTGGACTGAGACTGTGTTCAGAGTGTAGTAATTAAATGTGTTTGCCTTTTGGTAAGCAGTCATTATGAATTCTCAGTGTCGGCGTTTAGGATGTAAGGTCGGTCAGTGCAGCCCGAGGAGGATGCAGGGGTTTGTAAGATTAAAAAGTGACACACTGATGTCAGTTTTTTTTTTTTTTTTTTTATCTCTCGGAAGATGTTACAGTGCCACTTTAGATCATAATTACGTTTGATTACATGACAAATGGAATATCTCATCTGGTTGAGGCAATTGTGTTAAAGACCTACTGCGTGTTCTCATACACCGATAAAATCATCTTACACAACAAAGGCATGAAAAGCAAGAAAAACATTTTTTTTTTGTTTTGTTTCAAAGGTGAAAGAACTAATCAAGAAAAAGCAACATAAGGAAGATCTCTTCACTACCTAGTTTCTTCATCTTTGGTATAAAATATGCCACCTGTAGGCTGCGTTTGTTCAACAGTTAAGAAAGACTCGAGAAACTGTCAACCGTTTTACTAAAACTATTGCTTTTTGCACATTTAAAAATCCTAGCGTGTTTTTCTGCTTTTTGTCCAAGTCAGAAATGTTCCTTTTTTTTTCTTCTTCTTCTTGTTGCGGTGAGACAAGCAAAGCAGGCAAAGCAAAGATCTTTAAAAAAAAAAAAAAAAAAAAAAAGACTGCAATTAAAATCCAAAACAACATGAAAATACAAATGTGGTGGAGAAACAGAACTTTTACCACATGATTAAACCAAACTGCATTTTCCAGGAAGCAGTGGATTGACCCTTCCGACAAGCCACGTTAAATTGGTTTTTTTTTTCTAACCAACCAACATCAGCTGCACTGCAACACATAATTTAAAATCATCTTCATACAAATACAACCTTTTTTTTTTTTTTTTTATCCTGTACAGATAGCTTTGTAGATTTCATCTCTGAGGTTCTCAGAAACCTCTCAACTCATTCAACCACTCAGTCTTTTTTTTTTTTTTTTTTTTTTTTTGAATAATTCAACACTATGGGAACTTTTTTCCCAAAGTTTGAGAAAATTAAGGCAATAAAGATTTACGAAAACATTGATATTCTAGAAAACTACTCAAATAATAAAAATAATGAAAATAATGTAGCTTAATATCAAAGGAAGACAGCCTGTTTTTTTTCTAGACTTTGCTTCCTTTTTTAATTTTTTTTTTTTTTTTATAAAAAAAAGTCTGAAAATCTACCTGCACATTCAAATGTTCTTTTTTTTTTTTTTCTGTACAGCTTGTTGGTTGAGTTTAGATTTCAGTCTATGTCTTCTCTTTTTCCTTTGGAGGCAAAGTCCAGTCTCAAGGTGAAAAATGATAAACTCAAAGTTGCAGACTGTGATTGATTTCATTGTCCTCTCGTTCAGCAAACCATCATTTGTTTTTTCTTCGGTCTCTTTCTTGGTTCAACCAGGTAAGAAAGATAATTGATTTTTTTTTTCTTCATTTTGTCTTTTATTTGGTGCCTGTGCACAGTGGAAGCATTCTCCCCTCAGTGTTGTCCATGCCACCTCTGTTTTTTTTGTGTGTCCTGTTTCATTTTGATTCTCTCTGTCTCCAGAGCCTTAGTGCAGTCCTTCTAAAGGCAATGCAGCGATGATTCCTGCCGATCTCGTTATCTAAAGGAGACAGAAAAGTCGGTGAACAAAAGGGCGACTGAGGAAACCGTGGACAATGTTAGTCTTATTCTTTGTGCAACAGCTATGTGCAAAGGAAACCACCAGCAGGTTATCTAGGAGGCAGAAAAACAAGACAAACAGCAGGAGAACGAGGAAAACAGGGAGGGGGTGTTTTACAAGCAACGATAGACTTGATGCTGTGACCAAAACAGCAAAGTGTGGCATAGCATTTTGTCTGAACACTAGTCCTCCGCCGCTAATTCTGTACACGCATGCTAGTCAACAATAATTATAATGCAAGGAAATGTCAACCTTGAAGAAGACAGTTTCATGCATTCTTCCAAAAATCAAACATGACGTTTCTTTCTCTCGGCCTGTCCAGATTCTTTACCATAAAAATATGCGAAATCCCACACCTTTGATGAGAAGATTGACAGTGAATGTAAATGCAAGAAACAAAAGCAAGTATCTACAAAGGAATCTATGAAAGAGCAGAGACAAAGTGTGTCGTTTAAACTAAACATTAAGGGAGCCCTGCCAAATGGGGAAGCTGTGGCTCGGATGGTAGAGCGGGTTGGTCCTCTCATCATAAGGTTGGCAATTTGATCCCTCGTTCCTCTTGTCCACATGCCGAAATGTCCCGTGGCAAAACACTGGACCTCAAGGCGAGCACCTTGCATGGCAGCTTTGCAGCCATTGATGTGTGAACGGCAGAATGGGAGGCAAACTAAAAAAGCACTTTTGAGACTGCGAAGGTGATAAAGTGCTATATAAGTGCAGACCATTTGCCACTTTAATGGGCTCATAATGTATGTAATCCAGTTGCGATAACAACATGCAATATATGTATAGGGTACACATTCCCTGCTTTTCACTAAAAACACCATAGCTTTGAAATATATGAACTTGATTTGACTAACTCAGACTACTTAAGCCTCACATCAGATTAACTTTGCCCCCATCACTTAAATTGGAAATGCATGAAGAAGGAATCTCCCATAATGGCCAGTATGAACAGTGGGAATTGTTCAGGCAAGTAGAACCTCTTACAATGTCCTTATAGGCGCCTGACTAATGTTTGGAGACAGACTTGATCAATTGTCAACTTCTCCTTTGAAAATAATTTCAGCTATTAGAAAAAACATAATTTTAAAATGAAAAACCATGTTGTGTTTTATAGCTGTTGTTTATGTGTAATATTTAGAGGCTATCTAAGTTTGCACAAAGTTTTCCCATAATGTGCTGCTTACTGTCAGAATCCCACTTTTGATAGAATGATTTTGTGAATGTATAACAGTGGAACAAAACCTGCTTAAAAGCTGACAGTGGAGTTGAGGACTAATGCTGTGCAGCAGTAATATAATATATCTGCAGCAGCTGTGCAGGATGTGAAAAAAATGGAGACTTCTACTCATTACACTCACTTAGTCTGCTGGTAAGAGTAGGCTGTGGCATGATCTCCTGTGTTCTCCACTGATAGAGACTGCTGCCCACTGGGGTCCTGCGTGGGGGGGACAGCTGTCTGTGGAGATGGGTCTGTCACCACGCCCTGAACAGAAACACAGTCACAGGAAGAGCGTCACATATGAAACCTTTTATTGTTAGAGGGTTGTAATTTTAAGCTCACAGCCTCAGACAAGTGAGGAAAACTAAGGACACTTTGATTCCACACAGCACTGAAATTCAGAAGAACCAAACAGTTTAGCAAAAACAACAAATCTCTTTGCATTGTTTAAAAGATGCACATTTTTAGAAAGAACTTGTTAAACAGTTAGTCAGGACTTTAATTATGGTTTAGAGGTTTAGAATTCTCCATATTCTACTCAAATTTGTTAGACACACAATATGATATTCGTTTTGTGTCTTCACAACAGTATCACAGCTTTCCACCCACTGTAGTAAATGATCAAACCCTTGATAAGCTGCAGACTGAGGTCAGTATACAACTTGTTTCTGTCCTTACGTCCACTGTGAGGGCAGAGGCAGGCACTGCAGTGTACTGGGGAATGTAGGTTCCTTGCATAGGAGCAGCCGCTGCAGCAGGCATGTACTGCAAGACAGAAGGAGGGGCGAAGACAGTAATGTAATATAGACACAAGCAATATGTCCTTCAGAATACTTGGAGGAGGAGTATGCTGTCACCACTCCACCAAACTACTTTTACAACACTAGTTTACTATCCGGAAGGGACATTTTAAAAGTACTGAAATAAGAAGACACGTTGCGTTTGACATTTAACACCACATTACATGATTTAACTCTATCCCAAGATCATTGTACATTTCAGAGTGCAAACCTTTGCCATTTGGCTTTTACTCTGAGGTCACAGAAATCTCTACTGGCTGATAATGTTACGTACGTTGTATATTACAACTCAAAAGATTAGCAAAAGCAGAGCGAGATGAGCCAGAGAGGCTAAAGAGGAAACTCACATTTGTGGGGCCCAGAGAGAGGTGGTTCATCTGCTGGGTGAGAGGAGCCATAACACCGGAGGGGTGAAGAGACAAACTGGGCTCGATGGCCGCGGCCGGGGTGATCACAGCACCCTGACAAAGGAGGGAAGGACACATGACTAGCCAGGTTATAGCTACTAAAATCATAATGTCAATCACAGGGAGCTAGCGTGTTAAAGGATGACTGAGGGGGAAAGATTGAAGTGGAAGAAACGTGGAGATGAAAAGATGAAGCAGCTGAGTAAAATAGGCAATGGCCGAAAGCTCTAACCAAACCTGAGCAGAGGGAGGAGTAGAGAGGAGGAATCTAAAGGGGACGGAGTCATATTCACTTTCCTGCTGAGTCTTGAATGAGAAAATTTGTATCACTCATATGTCCGACTGTCATACAAGAAGCTACCACAAGCTTCACCTGAGATAAAGGCTGGAAGCAGCTCACTAAAAACAGCAAGATTTCCTATGTTTAAGGTAAGCAAAAACCTGTCAACACATACCTTATCAACTAACATGTCATAGCTCACTTGCTTACGTCATACATAAGCTAATGTATAAGAAAGTTACTAAATAAATTAGATATAACATATTTAAGAGGTGCTATCAGCAGATTTATTTTGCTTTTGTACAGAGACAGAGTGATATCAGTCTTTTGGTAAGACAGAAAGTAAGCACATTAACAAAATGTTTAACTACACTTGCTTCAGAACACTCTGCAGAACTCTGAGCAGTATGTCTGTTTAACACAAGGCCCTGGTCATCATCAGGCTAATACAGCACACCATAGCGGCAGGGACAGGTACAGATGCAGAGATGTACAGAACAAAACCTGCACCAGAGCGCAGTGACCTGAGACTGGGGCAAAGGTTCACACCTGTCAGCATGACAGTGATCCGTAGCATAAAGCCAAGACAAGTCTCTCACTGTCCCTGAGTGGCTCGGCCAAATCCCAGACTTTAACCCCGCAGTACATCTGTGGAGAGACCTGACGGTGGCGGTTCACAGAAGCTTCCTGTCCAATCTGAGGGAATGTGAGAGGATCTGCCAGGAAGAATGGGATAAACTGGCCAAATCCAGGAGTGAGAAGCTCCTGGAGACTTACCCAAGAGGGCTTGGAGTTGTAATTGCTGCCAAAGGGTCTTCTACAAAGCACTGAATTAAGGACCTGAATATTTCTGTAATGGAAAGATTTCAGCTTTTTTCTATTTAATCAATTTGCAAACATTTCAAAAAACATGTTTTTCCTTTTTTGCTGTGGGTTAATGAGGGGGAGATTGATGAGCAAAAATGATGTGAATTTGATAAATTTACGATACAGTCCTCAGTATAATAAAGTGTGCAAAAATGAAAGGGTTTTGAACACTTTTGGATAAACTGTATTCCATAAATCAGTCAAAAAACAGCATTTAAAACAAAAAGGAACATAACATGAATAATCACAGCAAAATATGTCCGTGATCACTACAATGTGTAAAAGAATTATGCTTTTCAAGCTGCACAAGTCAATGAGAAATTTGCAGCTAGAAAAAGTAGTTTAGACTTCCAACTCAGTTAAATTAGATGACTACAAAAGGTTTCACTTTGTACACGGCAATGCAACCAATCAGCCGGGTTCCCAGGCAGGCCTGACAGAACATGCTTGTGAATGGAGCAGAGAGGCTTTTACTGTAAATCTCTTCAGTGTGAAGGGCTTTGATGCAGCCTAACACCTTGACACGCTGAGCTCTATACTTTTCCAGTACAGTTCTGCTACAGCCTCAACAGCTCTGTAAAGATTTAATGGGAGACTCCTCACGTTGTGTGCTGAGACGCCTGCCAACATTCCCGCAGTGGTAAACACTGTTCATTTGTGATAGCTGTTTAACTACACTTCCCATGTGCACAGACAGCATCAGTGGATATGTGCCAGTGTTGCTCTGGAGAGCAGTCAGCACTTCTACGGCTGAATGTTGAGACAGGATGTTAGAAGAACACAGGTATTAGGTTTTGGTAGTTTAGGCGCAGACCAAACTGTGTGGCAGTCTGGAGGGTTTCATAGAGAGGCTCGCAACAACACAAACAAGTAATGAAAGTTTGAGCTACTTGAAGTGATTCTTTTGACCGTTTATTCAGCCTGTCGGAGTTCTTCACAGCTGAGAAGCTGTAAGTTAAGATCCTTATGTCGGCAAGCTTCACAGACACACACACAGGCGCGCGTGCACACACTGTACAAACGGAAATAGTCAGAACTGTTAACAGTGGTGCAGTACTCCTCCTCCTGACTGAGATCTCTTTAGAACACAGCGGCATGGTTATTGAATGAGAGATACTCTACCTCTACATGCACAACACACACACACACACACACACACACACACACACACACACACACACACACACACACACACACACACACACACACACACACACACACACACACACACACACACACACACACACACACACAATATACACACACAGAAGCATCCACACACGACAGAGCTACCCAATTGCACAAAGCTTTGGCTCAGGTACGTACATTTACAAGCCAGAATGAGGCTACTACCCAAGCTTTTCATCCATCTCAATAATATGTTTTCTCTTTTAATGAATTCTCATCCTCCCGTGCTCTTTCTCACATCATCCACTCTCACAGCATGTTTCCGCACAGAGAGAAAGAAGCAAAAAAGAACAAGGAAACCCACAATGACTAATTGTCTGCTCTGATTTATAGCTGTAAAAGTGTTAGACTTGCTGTCTCTGCATGTATCTACATGCGAGCACTATGCATGTTGTACGGCATTAGACACTTTCCTGGGGTAAGCAGTAAATGAGTACAAAAGACAGAAAGTTATCTGTTCCCTGAGGACAGGAGAAAAAAAAAAAACAAAAAAAAATCTGTTTCAACTTTCAACTCGCTCCATCTCTCATTCACTTGTCTCCCTCTTCCTCTCCTCCCTGTCTTCCACTGTCATTTTTCCATTAGAGAAGTGAAGCTGACTAGCTGAGTGCTGCACTCACTGTGCAGCATCAAATACACAGTATTAGTGATAATGACACCCGTTTATTGGGAAAACCACTAACTGCTGCCTCTCTGACGGGAGCTCTCTGTGTGCAAGCTTGCCAAAGAATGTGAACTGGCCTTATTTGTTCTCTCATAGGGTGGTGTGCTCTGAAGTGCACATGTTTGCTGTATTCAACAAATAGATTTTCCATACTGAAGCCACACCCACGTTCTCAGGGCCAGCTTTAGGTTGTTGTTTTTTTACACACAAAAGCACGGAGGATTTTTACAGGACGACAAAAAGCACAAGTACTGCTTGGTTGCAATCTCTAAACATGCACCCGCAGGCATACATCGGTGACAGTTTGGCACGCACAGGATGTCAGCATTAAGAAAAAAAGAAAGAAAAAAACCTGAGCATTGTGCACTATTTTCAGATATGTGCGCTTTCTTCCGACATATTCTTCACCTCCTTTGTCTCCTCAAATGGGTTTAATATGGCAATTTAACTCAGGAAGATCTGAAATCCCAATTCTTCAGCTGTCTTATTACAGCCCTCCCCAATAAGCCGCCTTCTTTGTCTTTTTCTTGCTATGGCTCAGGTAATGCATTCATTTCCTGTAGGGGGATTTGTGAGTAATTATGCACAAAGACATCCTCTCACTAATTAAGATGTAAAGACAGGGAGTTCAAGTAATCTGGGCATTCCACCAAAGCTTGGAAACACACAGTCCTGAAGGCACTCCACTGTGTGTATAGGTGTGTTTAATGTGTGTGTAGCTCAATTAATCTGAGAGAGTGCGTGCTTACGCTGGTGTCTGTGTGTAAATATGGTTGTGTGAGTCAATGTGCATGTGCACCTTTATTCCTGAGCCATGAAAACAGCACATAGCACTGGTTTTAGTTCTAATTTTAATAAGTCCTTCATTTCTTTAGTGACTGGGTGTGTATAAGTGTTTGTCAGTGATACACAAAGCAACCTTCCAAGTCTGTTGCTGCGAGCATGTAAAAATCTCGATGAACTGTTGACCAAGTGATTAGCAGAGGTGTGCGCATCAACCTAAATTTGTCAATGAGCGCATGCCGTTGATCAAAGTTAGCAGTCAGTGACTGCAGTACAGCAGCAAGGAAGCTTCTGCTACCATAGGAACAGAATTGAGCTGCTGTGTCTTTCTCAGTCTCCCTCCCTGATGCAGCTTTAATTTGCCAAGCTCTTCTGTATCCAGGAAATACAATGACTAGCCTTCGCCTTTGTTGTCTAACAGGGATTTTGACTATGCATAGACAAGGCTGGGGAACAGGCGCGCACAGCCCAGACATGCTTTTGCAGCAGTTGTTTTCTTTTCTTTGTTCCCGATTTATTCTTTGTAATCCCTTCTTTCCTCTCTTCTCCCTGCGCCGGCTTCTCTCCCCTGTCCTCCCTCTGTCATATCCACAGTTCTCTTATATATTTATTTCCTCTTTCTCCAAACCTTCCTTCTTCCCTCTATCTCTCTGTCTGTCTTCTCCAAAGTCGTAGAAAGCCATATCAAGCAGCCTGCCAAATAATTAGATGGGACATTTGTTTGAAAACACATTTACAGAAGGGTATTATCCTCTCTTACAGACATAATTTTAATCAGATATGACAACAGAATGTGTTTAGGATGTGCCAGATAGACACCAAGAGGAAGACAGAGAGGAAGAGAGAACAACAGGAAGGTAGCAACAGAATTTTTAAAATGTTTAACTACTGTGTAGGACAGTATTTATTAGAGTTCCTCAGTGCATGGCTGATATACCATATCGGTGCTGCCTCTATCCTCAACCACCCCTATAGGTGACAGTTTCAGTGGAGCATAACTGGATTTTACAGGTGTAAAATGTCAAGGAAACCAACTCACCAACATGATAGAAATATAAGTGATAAAGTCTGCCTTGACCATTGTGTCTCTCGAAGTGAAGCCAACTTTATTCCCAAGAAAAATACCGAAAGGACAGGGGTCTGCTGCACTATTCCTCTATTACACAAACCCAGAAGGAGACAGCGCCCTCATGGGATGTCATAGCTGACAATATAATGTGATGGGAATGAAGGCTTTTGTCAGCCATGATGGTCATGTTTGCGGCGCTACACACTTGTCTTGTGCAATTAATTCACTTCCTTAATGATAGAATGCAGGGGAACATGTTGTGCAATTGAAACCTTGGATGTAAACATTATAAGCATCTATTATAGGCCACTTTAATTAACATTTCCTTTCCTTAGTTAATGTTGAAATTACTAACACTTTACGCAAGCAGAATCAATGGAACTGTGAGCTATCAGTGAATAAATGTTTATAATAAATGTAACAGGTAATTCAAGTTTATTTTCATCTGAAGCACTTCCAAGGTTACTGTACTTTCACATTAATATATTCTGCCTATAATTATCTAGTCCAACGGCCCTGCTGTAGTGAGAGGTAATCAACTTGTGAGCAGGATTGAGCTGCTGAGAACAGACAGAGCAACACTGTCCCTCACTCCTTCCACTAATTAAATACAGGACTCTGTCCCACGACTGGATGGAGGCGCAGAAAGTTTATACTGCATGCTGTAGGGAGTTACAGAGTGTCAGACAGACTTCGGCTGAGGCTCTGCATTGTGCTCCAAGCGAAGCTTGTGTAGGCTCAATCTCTTGTTACGATAGCTGTATACGGTCCCTGGATAAAAGCAGGGAAAAGCTGGAAGTTTGTATCGAGGTTATGTTTGTGTTTGAGAGTGTGAGAACAGAGGAGAGAATTTGTAGGTAAATGTAGGATTACAGTGTGTATTGACTGAACGCCTACACTCAAAGTCAATATATGTGACTGCACATGTGAATATTGAATACTGAATGTGTGCGTGTGTTTAACATATTTGTGTGTTTCAATCAAAGTTGTGTACATGTATGTGTGAGTGTGTTTGTCCTCGGACAGACAGAACTAAGAAAGTCTAAACCCTTAAGTCCACCAGACAAACAGACTCACTAAGTCTCCAGCCGGACACCAAGTGTAGATTTATATATTACTACAATGTATTTTATTGTATCTGTTGTATTGACATTTTTGATATATCTGTTACAAGTATCACTGTATACACCTGTTCAATATTCACAGGCTTACACTGACTTTAATAACCGAATTGTTTTTATAACCACAATTATTTTCAGGATCTGCAGTTTAATTTCAGACCAGCAGGGAGCACCCTTTTATTATAGATTTTACAGTTGGCTTTGCTGAGCTCTTGGAGCTGCTTTAAGGAGGTTATTCACAGGCTGATTCAGCAGAGTACAGCTGAGAAGCAGGGCCAGTTTTTTCCCCTGGTATGACCTGGGTTTGGCTTTCACACGCTGAACTCGCTGGACACTGAAAGTTTGTCTTTTATTACTTGGTTTTGTGCAACCTCAGAGATTCATACTGATTTCTCAGTGACCTATTGTCTTTGCTGCCATTTTTATTCTTAAATTATTAAAGATTGATTTGATGTGGGGGGAAAAAAGGGCACGTTAAATACTGTTACAAAAGCAATTACAACAGGCTTGTTGAGGCTTTTGTAGTTTTTGTACCATAAATCCTGCCACTGACATTCACATCAATAATTATGCTATTTAAAGACTAGAAAGGAACTCTGAAGCAGACCTCCACAAAGACCAATAGTCCAGTCTTTTATTAAATGCAACTCTGCAACTGCAACACTATACTGCATACTATATTATACTGTATGTTTGGCTATATTTCCAAAACTAATAGAATGATGTTAAAATGTGCTTTTGCCTAACTGAAGCCTCAAATCCCAGATGTACAGTTATAAATTGTAGATATTAAACATACTTAGCATACATAGATGAAAACCAGAAATGACTTTATTATCAACTGCATGTGCAAATATCAAGTCATATTATCATATTTACTTTGTAAATATGGCAGCTTGTTATTGATGTTTGAGGTGGTTGTTATGTTTTGTTGAGGCACACTGTTCAATTTGATTATGACGGATTTGATGGATACATTTAGTTCATTCTACGAGGGACACCAGTGTTGCAACTGACCTGCAACGCTTTTCTATTTAGTTTCTGAGCACTTGCTGTGATGTCATTTGACAAATAACTTGCCTGTTACAGTGACTTAAATAAGGGATAGAAGATCAGAATAACTATGGACCTTTACTACCATCTGTTATATTTTTATGTGCATGACGTCCTATTTTGAAATGTTAATGAAAGTGAAAAATAACTCCATCTGCCTCGTGATTCAAGTCTCGCTCCAAAATGTAATGGGTTCTTTTTTGGCTGTTCTACCAATATTCATGTAAATTGGGCCGATAGTTTTTCTGTAATCCTGCTGACAAAGAAACAAACAAACTGCACTGAGAACATGACCTCCTTGGCACAGGTAATATTCAACACATTTTGAAAGTTTTAGATGATGACATGCTAAAGCTCAGACATGACAGGCAGCAGGGTTGTATGAAAAGGAGAAAAGTGAAATGGGTTGGAGAAAGGAGAAAATTACTTCACTGGGAAACAAAGGAAAGGCTGGTTCCAAAACTTACTGTAGGTTGCATAACATACTGTTGATGTGGCATCCAAGATGTACTCTGGACCTGAGGAAAAGAGGAGAGGAGAGGAGAGGAGAGGAGAGAAGAGGAGAGAAGAGAAGAGAAGAGAAGAGAAGAGAAGAGAAGAGAAGAGAAGAGAAGAGAAGAGAAGAGAAGAGAAGAGAAGAGAAGAGAAGAGAAGAGAAGAGAAGAGAAGAGAAGAAAAGAAAAGAAAAGAAAAGAAAAGAGAAGAGAAGAGAAGAGAAGAGAAGAGAAGAGAAGAGAAGAGAAGAGAAGAGAAGAGAAGAGAAGAGAAGAGAAGAGAATAAGATCAGAGATGACGAAGGAAATAGAAAGAAGGAAGATGAAGAGTAGGACAAAAGGAAGGACAAGAAAAATAAAGTAATTAAAGGAGGAGGAGATGGGCATGAGTAGGAGGATGCAGAAGGGAGGTCAGGAAGAGATGAGAGGAAAGCAAAGATCAAAAAGAAGATTGTTATAAGTGGGTAAAGAAATGAGGAAGAGAGAGCATAAAGAAGGACAATGGAAGACAGAATGACAGGAAGTGAGAGTGAAAATGAGAAAACCGAAAAAGAGAAAAGAGAAAATTAATCATTAGCTCAAGTCTTTACAAGCCCATTTCAGAGCCTCAGTCCCTGCGGCACCCTGTCTTAAAGAATATTACAGCAGTAACAGAGGGTCGGCTATACAGTAGGTTATGTTGTAATTATAAGAGAATATGAAGACCACAGAGAGCAAAACAGTCCAACAATTACTGCTTTACTGTTAGGGTTTCATCATCAAAGCCTGACTTGGCCACAAATCAGTACTTTCATCTCATCCTGCTACCGACTGCCTGACCCTAACATGAGGAGAAACAAGTCCCTGACGGCCTCCTTGTCACACAGAAGATATGCTACGCATGCACTCTATAGTGATTACGGTATGTGTGCATGTGTATGTCTGCTTACCCTATATATGTCTAAAGGGAGTTGAAGTAACACAGGGCAAGTTAATTTCTTGTGTTTTCCTCAGGAAGCAGGATGCGACTGCGAATTCTGCTCTGCTAAAGATGTGTCTTTGCATTTGTCTTTCTCATTTACAGCAACATCTCTCGCAAGTGAAAATCTGCAGGAGGAGGACTGCTGTTTGTTTTAAAATCTGTGTGTTTGACGAGCTGAGGATCAAGTGCTGAGTCTGCCTCTCAAAGACCCACAGCTACATAGCAAACCAGTTTTGACACGACTTGGTTTGGTTTGTGTGTGTGCGGAAGAGAGCGGATGCGACACATGGGAACAGAGAGATAAAAGGAGCATTTGTACCTGAGAGTGAAAGATCAGTGGGAAGAGTGCTGCAACATAAGCCAGTGTTTCATCACTGCTAAACTAAGAATTGTCTTGAGTTGAAATAGCTGATGGTTCAATTTCTGTGTTTAAGTCTTTTCTGTGAAAATACAACCTCTGCTCTCTTCACCTGTACATCCACAGATTACAATTGGACAACAGTAAAAACATTTTTTTTGATTTCAACTAATTTTAAAGTCAGAAATATTTTTTGAGTTTAGCGACCAGAACGGCTGTGGATTGGACCAATACAAAAAACCTGAAATATTCCAAAAGCCGTGGTCCCATGTAAAGGTACTGAGTTCTTGACTCCACTCAAGATGAGGCAGGTTTTACGCTGAAGTTTTCTTTCTTTCAGAAAATCTGAAATACATTTTAGTATCCTTTGAGGCTTATTTAGGGATTTGGTGAAACACAAAGAAATCTGGTCATGCATTACCATATACACATGATAAAAACAACTAGTATCCTGGTTACTATATTTTTGCACACTTTGAGTAGGCCCTTGCAATATTTGCTATCTAACAATTCTGCAACTGTTAAATTTGACTGCAGCTGCTGATCTTACTTGTTCCAGGTGGGAAATCTGCTTTCTGTGAACCTGTCTGCAACATACTTGAATAGGTCAATATTTCAATGCTTTCTCCCATCTAAACTACCAAGTGGCTTTCATTTAACAAACTTTTTACTGCCCACCCCTGGTCTAACCCATTCAACTTCTGAGAGGCTCCACCTACCTGATATGTGGAGACAGGAGAGGCAGCAATGAAGGGTGTGATTGACGTCTGAGCAATCATCCGATTGGTGGAGATGCTGTACGGCGAAGAGAAGAACCTGTGGAAGAAGATATGACACGATTTAATTTTGATTATTTATTTCAGAAAAACTTGTCGACGTGGTGTCTAGCTGAACCATGGGCTGACTAACAGAAGTGCTGACAAAAATGTAACATCAGTCAAGAGGCCTATCTGCCCATACAGTTTTAGCTCTCCAAATGCAGCGACATTCAAAGGTGAAAATGAGGTTCTGTATCTCCTTGTTTTCACCCACCCTGTACACTTCAAGACACCGCTGACAAAATGGATCAGACATCATCAAGGCTGTCATGGAAACAATAAATATTGCAGTTTCACTCTGTGTCACACCATCAAAGATATCTTAAAATGAGACTTGACACTGCACCAGAGTACACATCATGTTACAAAAGAGTCTGCTTCACTGCTATGCATAATAATGAATTATCACCTTAATGTGTGAGTGGGTGAAATGTTTCAATATTACCCTTTATGTTTCCACCTACGCATATCCCGCTTCCCAGGGAAGGCTGCATGTCTCACATCTGCATTTTATACTGTATTTACCGCTCCACCAATACCTTTGTTTGCCCTTCTGATTTTGCGCTATCTCTTTTTTATGTTTTTATTTTTTTCATTTCACCCCCTCAACCCTGCAGTGGTAGAATGCTGTGGCTCGCAGTGCTTTATTTATCATTGTATACCTAGAGAGGACATGTTTCATCCGCCAGGCCGTGTTGCTGTGCCCGATCGATCCCAAAGTGTCTGTTGACTGAATAATGGAGCAGGGGGAGGGGAGGGGAAGAGAGGGGCAGAGACGGAGACAGAAGCCCTCCCCCTATCTATTTCTAACACAGCCATGATTGTATAAAAAGGCACACAAACCAAGTGTTTTGTTATTGAGGGAGAGAAGTACTTTAAAAACACACTCTTAGTTTACTTCTAAAGGTTACTTCAAACTACTGACAAATATCAAATTGTTGGTTTTGTAGTATATATTCATTAAGACCTGTATTGCCTGTAATGTAATATACAGAGATGACAGCGGGGCTGAGCAACCAGCCACAGAAAACTTAAGAGGGATTGGTGCTACTCCGCTGACACACAAGCATTCCCCTCATTTTAAGGGTACACTTTCTGTTTCACGTTACATTTGTTTGCTCACTGATGGCGTGCGGAAGGCTCGGCTACGAGATCCAAACCCGCAGATATTTCTAAACTATTGCAGTCCGGACCTTTGTGCATGCAGTTGGTCTTCAACTGCATGCGATAAGCTGCAGAGCGTGATTGTGCTCCACACAGACATCCAGTCTGATCTCACTTGTTCCAGGTGGGAAATCTGCTTTCTGTTAACCTGTCTGCAACATACTTGAACACGTCAATGCTTTCCCCCATCTAAACTACCAAGTGATTTTTATGCACTACTTAGTGCGCTGAAGCCTATATAAAGTAGTTGTAAATGAAGAGTAGAGCCACAATGGTTCACTCCAGTGGAACCAGACAAAAATATTTCATTAATGAATGCAGTGGTAGGTTCAGCTCCGGGTTCATGTGCAGCTTGATTGTGTGTTCTGAACTCAACTTACTAACCTAACTCCTTGATTTCTCTTTGCACCTTTCATTTCACTCTACCTTCCAGAAAACCACAAGTTTCCCATGTTTTCCACATGGGACACATGTGATCACATGTAGGATACATGTACAGGTTTCACATGTGCACAATCACACAACGGCTGGCTTACCTCGATGTTACCATCAATTTCCTTGTATGTATAGAATAAAAGGAAAACCCTATTGACAGTTTTGCAAATATTCTCCATTAGTGTGTGCTTTTTGAGCTACAATACTACAAGGGTGAATTTAACTCCATTTAAACCAAGTTGAAAGTTTCAGACAAACATAGACAGATCTTCACTGGATAAAATGTTTTAACATGTTTGTCAAAGTGATGATCATTGGGGAGAGGGGGGGATCCTGTCATGATAATGCTGTGGTATGGATCCACGATTTTGACTGTATAATTAATGTATTACTTGCATTAGAGATACTGTATTACTGTCATTGATGAATACAAATGAAGGAAAGCAGCCAGGTCATTCAATACGGTTCTCTGATTGTGTTTATTGTATTTTTCATTAGACTGATGTGCATTGAGAGAGAGAAGTAGTAGGCAGAGGACAGATGCAAGGTTATTGATGGAGGCTATTAGCCCCGAGCAGCACGCTGTCAATGGGGACTCCAGCACGGCTGTTTAAACAATGCACTAAATATGTAATTGCAAACAGAACATTATTACAGGATTGAATTTAAAACCTCTGCGAATCCCCGGTGATATCTAAACGCCCTGTCAGGAGTTTGCCCAGAAAAATTAGTGAATGATTTAGTGCTGACCTCAGTGACTTTTCAGCGGACAGATGTGGGGGAGCATGCTAAAATATATGTGCGTGTGTGGGCAGGAGAGACAGAAGAATGAGAGGAGGTATAGATAGAGAGACAGAGAGGTAAAAACAGAGAGAAACAAAAAAGGACAGAAAAGAGAGCAGATAGGAGGCAAGAGATTGAGAAAAAAGAGACAATGAGAAAGTGAATGTTGCGTCTGCTTGATAAGAGAGGACAGGCCGTGAGCCAAAGAAGTCTGGCTGGTAGAGACACATGTTTCCAATAAAATCAGATTGGTATCGGACCCTAAAAACCAGCTGTCCTTGAGCTCTGAAAGACTAGCAAACCTGTAATTGATTCGTACCCTTCCCCTCTCCTTGGGCTGACTTTATTTTTGCCTTTGACCTTCTCTTGACCCCGGTCGGCCCTCCATTTTTATTCAAACCCCCTTCCCTCCTTGCTTTTCGCCTCTCTAATTAGCCGCATTAGCATTTCACAGTCATTTAGTGCTTCGCCGGAAGGAGCTCAGATGACCTCGGAAGAGAGGTCGGGGAGGGCTCGAACGCCACCCAGGCACAGATGCTCGCGTGTGAGCATGCATTTATGCATGCACGAAGACGCACACATACAAAGAGACACCAGAGATGACTGAGAGTAAAGCAGCTGCTTGGAAATAAGAGAGCAGGAATGAGAAGTTAAAAAAAAAAGGGATGAGACAAAACAACTATGTCTACAAGAGATGAAAAAGTCAAAAATAGATGAAAGAAAGAAAATTTAGCATATGAGGTCAAACAAGCAAAAGAAGATGAGATGAGATGAAGATTGTAAACGGAAGTAAAATGCAGATCTGCTTGTGATTGTTGGGAAAGTAGGGATACAGAGAGGAAGAAGCTGATGAGAGAGGGAAAGGAGGAACACAGAGCTGCAGGGAAGCCTCTCCTGGGAGAGCATCACCAGCAGCATTCCTGGCAGACAGGACCGATCTCCAATTTCCCCCTGAAACAGGCAGACACTTTGCTCTCTGCATTCAGCTTAGGAGCACGGCAGCTCGCCCTGGCTGACGAAAGTCTTACAACGGCACTGCAACACCGCCCATCTTCCCTGTCTGCAATCAAAACCCACATGTCTGACAGCTTGTATGCATAGGTGCATAAATAAATGTGAGCATGAGGGCAAGAGCCACGTAGACATAGTAGCAGTAGCGTGTGTGTGTTAACAACCTGTGTGTTTTGTGTCAGTCTGAGTATGTGTGCATGTGTGTAGCCTTCTCATTGGCATGTGAGTGCTCTTGTGCGTATAATCGCTGATGTTTGTCTGATGTGTGTGCATCTTTTCAGGTTTTCTGGTGTCATTTTTGTAAAGGCTTTTTAAACAGATAAAAAATATTTTGTGGAAAAAGTGAATCAAAAGTAAAGTTTGCAGACATCTAAAGTTTTTGGACACAGTTTGTGAATCTGAGAAGAAAACTTTTCACCTACCCGTTCTGCATCGCTGTGGGATCATATGTCAACGCCATACCACTCTGGGGAAAGATAAAAGGAGAAACATATACACCTAAATGTCAAAATACTTCTGCCATTATTTGTGTTTAGTCTCTTAATGTTTTATTTTTATGAGTAAACTGTTACTTGCTGGTGCAAATTGACATTAAAATCTGATTTAGCAATATAGCTTGTATGTAATGAATTGAGGAAAAATAAAAAAACACAAAATTCATTATTGTAAATGAGTGGGATACAAAGAGCTGCTGAATGAAGAACAATGGACAATAAAAGATTTAATGTTTTACTGCTTGTTAGTCATTGAATAAAGAAATAAATAAAAAGTTATGTTTCATTTAGAAAAAATATTGAATGAAAACAGCCTGTTTGACAAGATGATCCTTAGTGAAATACAAATTGATGATAATAGTAAGAAATGTCTCGATGAACATGACTTCACCAAATGGCCTTTCATTTTACAATACATATCTTTAAACGCTGTTTTCTCAAAGGGAGTTTTATTTCTCATAAGCTGCGCCAGAAATTTCCACTTCAGTAGCACTTACACTCACCAAACATCCCACTTTTATTCATTTATATTCTGAGGGTTTTAAAGAGGGGTTTGTTCATAAATCCTTCATACCCTGATTTATATACCATTTTATAACAAAAGAAAATTTAAATATTCATTTTTATGGCTTTTGACAGTATTTTCTGGTGCATGAGGAGCTAAAAAAAAAAAACAACTTCTGTAAAAACCTTTGACTCTAAAATGTAAACAAATGAAATGTGAATTTTTAACCTGGATTTATCCAATGATCAGATTTCTGTTTTGCAAATTGGCACATATTTGACTAGAACATGCATTATTTGCATATCAAAATATAACATTTCAGAAAACTAAAAGTAACAAACTTAATGTTAGAAAACACACAGGGAAGTTTCATGGTGATGTTTATTAGTTACACTTTTTACCCCATTGCCCTGTTGTGTATTGCCTTTATTGCCATAAACACCTGTTTTCAAATGCTACTTTTTCACATGGATTTAACACAATGAAAGGACTTTAGAAGTGGTGTGTGTAAATCCACACTGGGTGGCAAGAACTGAGATGACAGCACATCTGCTCATTCTGAGTTGAAAATGTTTAAAGCTGAGTGAACGTTTTCAATTTTTCCTTATTGCTCAGTGAATGTACGAAGGACCAGAAAGGAGACATATTGGAGGTAAAAAAAAAAAAACAAGAAAAAAAAGAAAGAAAAAAGAAATTTAAATTTACACACAGCTGATGCTTGTTGCCAGAGCAAACATCTATACCAGCAGCTTGGAAGCTGACAGTGGCCAAAAAGAAGAAAAACCTTAAGCTGCTTGCTTAAAACAACAACAACAACAACAACAACAACAACAACAACAACAACAACAACAACAAAAACCCTCCAACCATTTACTAAGCATGTTTAAAATTCAATTTGAAATATTTTTTGGGCATTTCACATATCTCACATCTCAAATGCAGGAAGCGTTGCTCATGAAAAAAAAAAAAGTAGACCCCACACTGTAATTTTCCTATATCAATCTCCAGCAGCCACAGGGTCAGTTATTACAAGCCTACGCAGAATAAAATAATTGAATAAGGTTTTGCATTCCAGTTGCATTACATCAGAATCTGAAGAAACTCAACGTTTAAAAAGTGTTATTTTACTATTCTATAATTCCCTCCTCCTCTCCATTGAATGTTGTTGCTATCAAGTAAAGCTTTGATCATTGATGAATGTTTACTGTCTCAGTTCCTCTATCGTGCAAATGAATGAGATTGTACATGTCGTTGCTGAGGTTTGAATAAGATCTGCTTCTTGGCAATGTTGGAACAAATTTAAAGAAATAATGGTGTTTTAGTGCTCTAATCTTTAGTTTTCTGCATCTCTATCTTTCCCTCTATTGCTATCCCCACCCACCACCCCCTTCAATCTGTGGCCCAACATAAGTCATTTATACTTGTTCTGTATTCTACAAAAAGCACTTCGCTCCAAATTGGCACACGAGTTGAAAGGGTGCCCTGATGCTGAACTCCACCACTACGTTTGTTTTTTTCTCCCCAAACACAGTTTCTAGGCAGGACTGGGAGAATGTAGACTGCAACAGCAATAAAAAAAAAATTTTTTTAAAAAGGGCCAAAATTAACAACTCCAAAGATTGATTTTCATATCAGCTCTTTAAAAAATATTTGATTTAAAGCAGGTAAAAACTACATTACACAAAATAATTCCACTTCTCACCTTGGAAAGATTTTATTTTCAGAGCTGGCTCCTTGTCTATCTATAAAATTGTCTTTTGCAACAAAATATTTCTGAGCCGGAGCTCGAGATCAGCTCTGTGAAGCATCTTGATGTTTGTACCTTGTCCTCTAACTTTCTTTCATTTCACAGCCAAAACTCGACAATATCCCTCAGCTGCGGTAGCTGCATGTGTGTGTTTCTATGAACAAATGCTGTTAGTGATTGTGTGTGTAATATGGGCTCATGTCATTGTCCCAAGGCCACACTCATTTAGGAGTGAGGGTTTGTGGGAGATTAGGATCGGTTGAGTGAGTGTGAGGGCGCAGCGAGGCACCTCAAAGCATCTCCGTGGCCAGATGTCTCTATTAGTCAGCCTGGACTCGGAGACCTGGATCCGACAAATGCGTAAACCTCTGAAGAGATGCTTCAGGGCCAAGCAAGGCCTGTCAGGACTCGGGCCACAGACAAACGTGTGAGAAATCACACTGAAAGCTCTGATCATTTATTTCAAGCTCAACTGACAATTCATAAATGTTGACAACAGGGCACAAGAACAGAATCACTAACACCAGAGTGTCTAATGTAAAAGAAGCGCTGATGTGATGTGTCACTGTTTGCTCTTAGAAATAAAAACTAAAACAGCAATCTGAGCCCGCTACACACAAACACACACACACGAAGGTCAAAAACACACACACACACACACACACACACACACACACACTGCAGCATCCTGCTGTTTTTGTGGCGGCTGGTTTTGCGGTGCACCATTTCTGCCTGGCTGCCTTTCATTTCGCTTCACTGCTCTTTCTCAGCCTCCATGTGATGCAAATGTCAGGAAACTGTTAAAAATTGCACTCAGTGTGTGGGTGTCGTCATTATAATTAATTTTCCCCTTGTTCTGTAAATTAAAGCTTTGGTATCGACACTAAAAACTTCTGAACTCTCTGCATTGTGCAACAGTCAGTCTACTTTCAATCCCCTGCACAAAGTTTCATTTCTTGTGAAGATGACAGACTGGAGGTGGGAGTTTCAATGAAAGCACAAAACAACTTTGCAGAAACCTTGTATTTTAAATTTAACAACCTTTATATACGCCAGCTTTCATACTGTCAGCAGCATCTGTAACTCAGCCTACAGTATGTGACTGAAAATGAAAGCTGTTAATGACCAAGCAGGGGGGCCTGTCAAGCGTTTCTGATTTTAAACTTAAAATGTGGAAAAGAATGTCAAAGGGAACATCAGCCAGATATTTAGGATGTTTCCTAGGAAACAGCTACAGATACTACTTCATAGGAAGCAGCACAATTGTAGTCATTGTAGTGACTATTATATTATGATTACTGCTATTTGGCAAATGAAAATAGAGCAGTAAAAGGTTTTAAAGAGGTTTGTGTGTATACTGTGGTCACACATGAAACTAAATTAGAATAACAGAACATTTGGTTTCGTTAACTTCACTATTTCCTCTTGAATATCATGTTAGTAGACTCAATGTGCTCATTCTGGTTGTGAAACCACACGGGCTGTATTTCATTTTATGTTGAATTGTCTGAACCATTCTACCTAATAAAAATTCTACGTTGCTTTCTTTTATAGTGGCAGAGGGTAAAAGGCTTATGTTGTAACAAACCTGAGAGAAAAACATGCTTCTTGTGTCACTATTTCTCTTTTTCCTCTGTTTTAAGAAAAAGCTGCCGTGCTGCCGGTAAAGGGAATCTTTTTTTAAGGCCACTGGTAAGCTTTTCTCGATGATTAAATAGACTTTTAAGCCTCACCTCTCCTTCCCGTGTCCACGGTCGGCCATTCTGGGGATACTTGACCTGTGTCTGCCTCTTCTTCTGGCCTCCATCAGCAAACTTGCACAGCAAAGGCTCTGCAGGGGCTGCAGAGTGAGTCATACAGAGAGGGAGACAAAGATGAACACTGAGATGAATTCATCATTTTAATAGCAGGGGGAAAAAAAAGTAAAATTACATTCCTAATGGTATGAATTAGATTTAAAGATTTGATTTAAAGACAGAGTGTTATGCTGTGGGTTAAACAAAAAAACATAACATAAATTAGCTGGACCTGAAAAGTGCACTTCAGCTCTTACATTTATTTCTTCCACTTCTAATCCAAACATCTATACAACAGCAGTTATCGCACCATCTCTACAACTCTTACAACCATGCTTTCACAAGAGCAGCCTTGACGTAGAAACAAAGCCACAAGCTAATCATCAAAGCATGGTGAGCGAGGTTCAAACGACAACCCAAACAGGCATACTTAATAAGATAAATAACTACACAGTTTGAACCCCGGGCAATAGACTGCGACTGTGATTGCTCCAAAGACAACATGGTCCTTTTCTGGACCAGAGAAAGAAGAAAGGCTTGATTACAAATAGGATTAACTGAGTGTGACCTCCCATACAAAAGTTCACCAAACTCTAACTTCAATCTAATAGGCTGTAGAATATACCCGAGAGGCTTCTGAAAAAATAGGAAGTAGCTGGATTGAGGCAGGATTATCCTAAAGAACAAAAGGCTTTGTTCTCTATTTATTTTATTTTAAAGGCATATCTTCAGAAATTTCGAGAAAGCAAGCGAATGTGAACAATGGCTTCTATTTCTGGGAAATAGCATGACTCAACAACACAATAAGAAAGTATTATCCTAACATGAACCAGGACACTCAGATAAGACGTTTAAGAGATTGTGTAGTGAGGCAGTCAACAGATAGTCTTCAGTGGGATCTCTGACACAAGGGCATAGCCTACTGTATTTCTGTGGATTTCCACTCATTGTTCAACATTTACAAACATGGACCTGTACACATGTAAACTCACAACCAGTTTTTTTTGTTCTGCGTACATGCAAACGAAGAACAGATTATAATCTGATATATCCGAGATATAACTCGATTAACATGTTCAGTCAGTGTGTCAAAGTAAATCTGTCCTGGAGTTACCCAAGCATTTGTACTTCCCTCCTAGGAATGGACTACAAATATATTTGATATCCTCTAATAAACAGTGAAAATCACTAAAAGACACACACCGCAATGAAAACATAACCTTCTCAGCAGAGGTGATAATTATATAATATTCATTAGACAATTTATTCTACCTCTATCATAGCAAGCAATGAGGCACAACGCATCACCATAACAGCATATAAAAAACAATGGCATTTAAATGTTATTTGAGCATAACTCAGTGAATTATAAGGCTCTACAGTCCACGAAGAAACATTGTCACAACAAGTCTTCTGTTCATCTCCTGATTCTGTTTTACACTGATACCTCTTGACCCAGAAATTGAATAAACCACCTACTTTTATGCATTGCCTCTCACTTGCTACTTTAATACATCCACCAAGGCATGTTTTGAGTCACTGATGCATCTTTAAAGAGGCTATTAGCTGGCACTCTTGTCCTATTTAACTGGGAATGATTTCAAACTGCAGAGAAAGTCAAATCCTGATCACTGTGTGTAGCACAGGAATAAAAAAAAGTTCTTAAAAGACACAGAAAGCTATGAACAAATTGCAATATCATCATCATGCTGGCACTGACTCACACATTATGAATGCCAAAATAAACTACGCAATTATCTCGCCTACTTCAAGAAAAATGTTTCTTCGTCTCAGTAAACTGAAAAATTAGAAGAAGTGTTCTCAGAGGAGAAAACCATTCAGAGCCTGAAGACTCAGATGAGAGTTCTCTGGAACACCTGGGGCCCAGATGGGTCCTACAAAGGTAAGTGTGTGATTACACTGCATGTAAGAGTACTTTGTCATTACACTAACTTGAGCTCCAGCTGAATAACAGGCCACAACGGTGAGGCTCTGTTATCATCCTTTGCCTTCGCCATTCATCTATCTCAATCACTCCCCCTCTGTGTCTCTCTTTTACCCACTCTACCCTATACATTCACATACATTTGATGAAGAGTACTTTGTGTAGGTGTATGTAAACATGTGCGCAAGTATCACCACAAAACTCTGTGTAGTAACCTCCAGAAATATACAGGGCTTCATCCTCCAAACATAGAAACACCAAGAAAAGTGAGGGAGATGTTTTTACTGTCAGTAAAGATTGAAAACCAAACCAGAGACAACAAGACGAGTGAAGTAAATAACTCACTTTAGTAGAAGGAATTTAATGGGTAACTTAAAAGCTATTAAAAATGTTACTGGGTGTTTTTCAGCATTAACTTACTCAGGCCTTCATTCTTCTGCAGCCCTTTTTTTAACCATATAGTTCCTGAAACTATGGAGCCTAAATTTGTGTTTGTCCAATCAAAGGATTTGAGAAGATTAGGCAAATTAGTTCCTTAATGAACAAAAACACTATTTAAGACTCAATTTCAATACACAAAGAAATAAACATTCCTTGTGTTGACCTTTACATTTACTGTTGTGCAACTGATATCTGATGGAATGAATGAATACAAACGAGACATGCAGAGACAGTAAAAGAAAAGAAAACTCCAGATTATCTGTTTCCAAAGTAACAATAATCCAAATTCTTTATGGTTATTAATAATTGCTCTAGCACATAACCGCGATAAAACTAATTGTTTTTCACATTCAGTCACAATCTGGCTCCATCAGCCTCAGACTGCATATTTGTCTGTGCAAGCAAATAGTTTGCTCACACCCTCTCTCTGAGTCTCAAGGAACTTTTCTTAAACATTCTAAAGCATTACAGGAAATCAGTGAAGTTGTAGCTGCATGTCTTGAATTTGTTGACCAATCACTGATGGTCACCACTGGAAACTACCTAAACATCCCGAATGCCACTGGAAAGTGTTAGCCGTCACAGCACAGTCTTTTTGGGACAATAAACGACATGGTACAAGGTCAGGAAAACTACATTTAGTCTGGTTTCTACACTAGTAAGGTTCTGGTGCTTCTGAAATGGCTCAGGGGCATCGTTCGCGTTAATGAAGAACATTTTACTGATGAACATTTTACATAAATTTGACTACTATTCATATGAAGTAGTTGGAAACTATAATTATCAATCTTGAGTTATAGATTTCAGACTATAGTAAAACCAACTTTTGGGAATGCCATGGATTTCACTCTCAGGTAAATATATTTTTACCCTCACAAGACAGAAGTTCATCGATGTCTGTGTATTTCTACGACAAATGGTTGCTTCTTCATGAGTATGAGGAAAATATGTGACGTGAGGACTGACACGCACTCTTGATACAGACTTAAAGGCTGCATATCTGTGTTGTGATGCTGTTTTGTTTTACTGGTGTGACAGACAGAGAAAGCCACACTGGTGATGGCTGACAACTTATCAAGTTTAAAGTCAGGATACTTTCTTGTCTGCGTCTTCTCTAAAGTTCCACACAAAGAAAGCAGAAACCACAGCTGATCTGAAAAAAATTGTTTGTCCTTTGTGTTTGTGTGAAAATTATACCCCTGTGGGTTGAATTGGATCTGTTATTCTGTTTACCAGCCTCATCACAGACAGAAAACATTTGTGTCTTTGAGCTTGAGTGAGATGAAATTTGTTTTATTTTTATTGTTATAATTAATAATGTAAACATACATGCTAAGTAGCTAAAAGTAATGTCACATCATTACTTTAGCCATGATGTGACAGCTGTCTACTAAGGAATGACAAACTAAATCTCTTAATCTCTCTGTGCTTTTTCCTTCATTCACTTCCTTGGTCTTTGTCATATTAACAACTAGAGAAGAAAGCATACAACATGATATCGACGAGACATTTCTGTGAAGTGAGAACACGAGAGTTACTCCCCATATTCAGTTTTGTGTAATCCCTGATAGTAGCATATATCTCTTCACAGACAAAAAAAAAAAAAAACACATACACAACATTGTTGCTGGCTCCAGACATTAAACCCTATGGGCCAGTGTTTATATGCACAAACATGCCTACACAGACGCATCAATAGTCAAATATCAATATTGTTAGATTGCTTTGATTGCCTCTGTGCATCTGGAGCTTGAACTCAGACTGCTGGAGAAGTCAAATGCAGGAGTCCAATATTTTGTTGGGGAAGAAATTTGGACACGTCCATAAATGGTCCCAGAGAAATTTTACGTTTCCTTTTTTGATATAAATGTTTATGTGGACTGCTGCTACATTCTTGGATACCTGAAGTTTGATCCTATTATTATTTACATCTGAGAAGCCTGATTATACTGTCGTGGTATTTCACAATTCCTCCAAAATAACACAAAGTACAGAGAACATGTAGGGGTTTGAACTGCGGACTGCAACAATGTGAAAAAAAAGAACGATAGAATTGAAGTGACATTTTTTTTAAATGTAGATTTATATTTATAATGCAGCATTTAATTATATGTATGTAAAGAGCCAATTCAGCCACAGTCACGTGAAAAAATAAGTACATCTCATGGAAATCATTGACTTTTTTAACAGATTTGAACAAGCAAACACTTTGAAATAGTTCCCATTCGTAAAACTATTATACACATCCCAAAGATACTGTACATAAAATTGACGTTTTAAAGTCATTTTCGTCACTTGAATAAATACAAAAAAAAAAAAAAAAAAAAAATCGAATTAGTCACATTGAAACAACAAGTTTCTACATTTATTACACCTTCAAATAAAAAAACTATGATCAGGGGTTCATTCCTTTGACATCGAGAACATTTGCCATCATCATGCAAAGATCTAAAGAGCTCTCTAAGGCATTTTGAGAAAAAAAAGTTGTGGATGTTTATTAATTAGCCTGGCACGGGATTTATTTTTCCCCAGCAAATTCAGCCCAATACAGCAGATCATTTGATGTGAAAATAAGTTCTGAGAAACCCCAAATTTCATCACAGAATCTGCAGTTATCCTCCAACTGCTGGTGTCAAAGTGCAAGTGTCGACAGTCAGAAAGAGTTTGCACAAATTTGACCTGCATGGGAGGTATGCCAGGAAAAAGCCTTTGCTGTCCAAAAAGAACATTCAAGTAAAACTATAGTTTGCCAATGAACATATCAGGAAAGATGGAAATGTCATGGTTTGGAGTTGCTCCACTGCCTGTGGGACTAGGCAAGTTGTTGGTTCAACTATGAATCTGAAACTGCATCATATCAAAAAGTACTTGAAAATAATGTGATGTCATCTGTCTAAAAGTTGAAGCCCAACAGGATGTGGATTTCTCAAGAAGATGATGATCCTAAGCGTGAGAAAAATCCAAAAGGAAATATCTGAATCCAACTAAAATTATGTGGGATTTGAAATTGGAAGTATATGCAAGAAAACCTTCAAACATCTTGTAATTGATAGACTTGTACATGGAAGAGTGGTCAAAAATTAAGCAAGCCAATGTCAGAAACGGGTGGACAATTATGGGAAGGTTATTTCTGCTAAAGGGGGCAATACTCGCTTCTGATGCCAATGATGAAGTTACTTTTTGACAGAGGAACATTGCAAGACATTTTTATTGAATAAATGACAGAAAAAGTAAATTTTCCATGTGGTGTTGTTAAACTATATGACCTTTATAAGCATCCTTTCAAAGTGTCTGCTTGTTTAAATATGTTGAAAAAGGTCACACAGGACATACCTATTTTTTTTCTCATGACAGAAAATAATTTAAGGGAAAAGTACTTTTTTGATGGAGCTATTGTTGATTTGTAAAACTGGTCTTGATTCGTAAAACTGGTCTAGCAAGCCAGTATTTCAACAAATATGGTACAAATGTTGCAAGGATTGGTATTGGCTGTTAATTAATCAATATTGGCTCATGTTCAAAAAGGATACCTTACAAAATACAAACAACGCATAAAGTTGTGTCTTTTGAGTCATTTCATTGAAATAAATAAACTGTTCAATAATTATGTTTGTAAATTTAAAGTAAAAATCCAATATACTCTGTAATTCACTTTATATTCATTCAAAAAAAAAAAAACAGTGACAAGGCATAAATACTGATGATGAGAGGGACAATAATACATTTTATTTATTCCTAGGAGGTGAACTTAGCTGCCACACAGTCAGAGGTCAACAACAAGCACAAAACATTCAGAGACAAGATTACCTGCAGAAAAAGCTGCTAAAACTGGTGCATCACATTATTTATTCAGCTTGCTTTCACAGTTATATTTTTACAATCTGTTGCATTTCACAAGAGTGCTTTAAAGGGAGGAAGGGCATTTTTTAATTGTCAGTTTGACCCCTGCTGCTCTCACTCTGGTGGCTCTGTAACACAAAGTGATGAATTCATGATGAATTTGGGTACAGCTGTGCCTGCCCCATTAAATGGGTCACTTTTGGGCATGTCAAGTTAATTTGGCTGAACCAAATATTTGGACTTCCAAAGAGTTCAGATTGATGTTAGGTTTTAGTAAACAGGACATGGAGTTGATGCTAAGAAATTCAATCAAATCGAATTTAGGAAAAATTATTTTGAATTGTTGACGAGCCTCAAGCGCAACACTACTACAAACTAGTGCGCAGTGCATACAATTACTCAGGTCTCCAAATATTTATGGAAGCAAAATCTGCTGATGACGCTGGCTGGATCAGTAATTAGTGAAATACAGTAGTAAGTGTAGACACAGAACCACATACAGTAAACAGGATTTTTATTTATTTATTTATTTATTTTTTTTAAATTTAGGCAATATATAATATAAACAAAATGTTAAATATGTTTCTTATCCTACAGAATATCATTCAACAAATATATCAACACATTTTAGGACTGGTAAATTAATCATGTCAATAGTAAGTTAGTATTTAAAACTCAACCGTTGTTTTTGCTTTACTGGTACCAGGCTCTGTACTGTAAGAGCTCAAGCTCTCAAATACTGAACGACCAAAAATTTAAAAAAAAAAAGACCCGCCCACACATTGAACTACTATGTAGTGTGTGTAGTTGTGTCACTGCATGAGTTTCCCATGACTCAATCTTAACACAAGTCCTTGCCAGAAGCTACATGATACTATAAGACAGAGGTCTTCAATAGGGGGTCCGTGGAGGCAGTGCAAGGGGTCCGTGAAATTTTTGGTTGATTAGACAATTTGTTTTTTCAAATTTTTGTAAAAAGTTTTTTTTTACACAAATTGAAATGTCTTTAAATACACATTAACATGAATTCAACATGCTGTAGCGCATGGATAAATGGAGGCAGAAGATATTATCTTTCAGTCAGAAATGCACACATTCAGTGACACACAGGAGCTCTTAAATTGGGCACTGGTTCACTCAGCGTGAGACTAGCCTGGACATGTCCCTCCAAGCCTCCTGCACTCCTCCAGTTTCATATAAAACACTATTTTATACAATATATATAGTAGGGGGTCCCTGGTCCATCTCTATCAGTTTGGGGGTCCTTGGCCTGAAAAACGTTGAAGACCCCTGCTACAAAAACTAAAAAGACAAAAACACTGCACTGGACAAGTGCTTTTGTTCACACACCGGTGACTTTTTATTTGCAGTCATTACCTTAGGCTTGCAGTACAAATTTAATTTATTAATCCACTGCTTAGTGGATTGAATTTTGCCACTGTAGTGTTTGTGTTTTCTTGCATTATTTGGATGCAAAAACACTGCGACACCCAATTGCTACAGCAACAGCTACCACAAATAAGTAATAAAGGTGTGAAGACAGCAATGTCAACAAAATGACAGGGGAAAATGGTAGTTCTGTGTCTGAATGTGATTGTGTAAAGATGAATGCAGTGGGGATAACAAAAATAGTGCTTTACTGACTTTAAACTGAGTTTTCAATCTGTGACATTTTATGTTTAACTGACAGGACATGTTTATAGGGAACAGGGTGGGTGGACTTTACTGTGAAGAATGGATCACATACTGTTACCAGTCATTGGAGCAGTGGGATATCGCAAACGGCAGTAGGGCACCAAAGAAACTGTTGAAACTCCAGCAGAGCAAACAAACATACTTATTTCAGTTCTGGTAAGAGGGACACCTACGAGGTGAAGAAAACTACCAGGGCGGATGAAACACACAGGTTATTCTCAATGCTATGGTTGAGTGCAGAAAATACACTGTACAAGGGTCGATCAAAGAGTTATGAGACTGCTCCTGTTGCGTGTGAAAGGTACGTAGTACAGCGACGTGCATGGAGCACAGATACGCTATAACCTTCATGAGTAAGTATTTCTTTATCTTCATTAGCAATGGAGTTACACGTTTTTGTGAGCGTCCATACAATTTTGTGTCAAATTTAGGAAATAGACCACAGAGGCCCTTGAAATGCTTCAGACAGCCTATGACTATGAAGCAACGACCCTGGAAAGGTTTTATGAGTGACATTAATGTTTCAAGATTGGCATAACTTAACTGTCCAAAACCAGAAAAGGTGCATCAGGTCATGTGGCAACCAGGTGTGTTTTCTTTGATATTTGCAGGGTTATGCACCTTGAATTCATCCCCTAGAGTTAGACTGTCAACACAGAGTTCTACTGTGACGTTCTGACATTCGTGAAATTCCCTTCAAAGGAAAGCAACTTTAGCTAATTAAAAACCTTAAAAGCCTATAAGTGAGCTATCATATATGTGGGAGTCAATCCCCGAAATCCATTACCAAAGAGGGATCCAATTTCCAAATGTAACTAAATGAAGAATCCACAAGCTGGGCTGAATTGGATGCAATCCTTTTTTTTCTGTTCAATACATCTGGCATCAAATAGCTCTTGAAGACAGCAATATGTACTCTGGAGCTTTACTTGTTCAAGCATCAAACATGAGAGGAAACCTACTATTTGCCACCAAATTTTAAACTATATATAGAAAATGTATATTCATATTGCTTTTACCATTATAATACCATTATAAATATGTTAGTGGTTAGTGGTTCAAAAGCATCACATTGTAACACCCATACGTTTGACTCTTGAACAAGTGCCTTCAAGTAACACTTGTAAACTGACACCAAGCCTGACACTTCAGTATGGTCACATAATCACACCATCGTTTTTTTAGTGCAGTGTCATTCAATTGTTTTCCACCATTATCAGGAACATCAAATAAAATTAATTTCCCATTCATGAAAGTATTGGTATTGCTGAGAATGGGGACTTAATGCCTCATGATCATACCAGACATTTAAGGCTCCATTCCTTTTTAAAAGACTGATTATTATTGAAACTACTGGATGATAATAGGCCATCTGTGAGATCGGCACTCTTCATTCTTGTCCCCTGTATGTGTTCCCATTGGGGAGGGCAGGACCAAGGAAAAAACTGACGCTATACACCGATCAGGCATTGAACCTGCCTAAGAATGGGTCCTGCTTGTGCTGACAAAACTGCTCTATCCCATCTAGACAGAGGCAAGACCTCTGAAGGTGTCCTGTGGTATCAGGCACCAAGACGTTAGCAGTAGAACCTTTAAGTCCCGTAAGTCGAAGGGTGGGGCCTCCATGGATTGGACTAGCTTTTCGAGCACATTCCACGGATGCTTGATAGAATTGGGATCTGGGACATTTAAAGGCCAAGTCAACACCTTGAACTCTTTGTGATGTTTCTCAAACTCTTTCCGAACAATTTTGTAGTGTGACATGGTGCATTATCCTGCTGGAAAAGGCCACTACCATCACGAAATACCACTGCCATGAAGGGGTGTATGTGGTATACAACAATGTTTAGGTAGGTGGTCCATATCAAAGTAACATCCACATGATTGACAGGACCCAAATATTTCCAGCAGGATATTGCCTGGAGCATCACTTTGCCTCTGCCAGCTTGCCTTCTTCCCATCGTGAATCCCGCTACCATCTCCTCTTCTGGTAAATGACACACACACACGGTCGTCCACATAATGTAAAAGAAAACGTGATTCATCAGACCAGGCCACCTTCTTCCATTGCTCCATCGTCCACTTCTGATGCTCACAGGCCCACTTTCAGTGGTAGACAGAGCTCAGCATGGGCACTCTGACCGGCCTGCGGCGACACAGCCCCAAATGCAGCCAAGCTGTAATGCCCTGTGGGTTCTCACACCTTTCTATCATAGCCAGCATTTAGGGTTTTCAACATTTTGTGTTACAGCAGCTCCTGTGTGGGATCGGACCAAACAGGTAAGCCTTCACTCCCCATGTGCAGCAATGAGTCTTGGGCACACATGAGCTTTGGTGCAGACTGGGAATATGACAAGATGTTCCATTTTTAAGACGCTCTGACCCTAGCCTTGACAGTTGCTCAGATCCTTACACTTGGCTTTTTTCCTGCTTCCATCACATCAATTCCAAGAACAGACTCTTCACTTACTGTCTAATATATCCCACCCCTTGACAGGTGTCACAAGAACAAGACAATCGATGTTATTCACTTCATCTGTCAGTGGTTTTAACGTTGTGGCTGTCGGCATATACAGTATTAAGTGGAAGAGAAAGAGAAACAAACAAAACAAGATTTTTTTTTTTTAAACGGAAAAGAAAGATGGAGAAGGAAAGAAAGAGCACCAACTGGGTGAAGAGGAAATGTAATGGGATCAGTGGAGATAGAAGAAAGGGAGATTAATGTGAGACGGGCGGCTAGGTAAGAGGAGGTGACAAAGATTAAACTAAAACAGAGAAAAATACATAACTATAGAGAGAAAACCAATTTAAAGGAAAAACGTTGGTTGCCTCTAATGTGCAAAATGATAAAAACTCTTGACTGGAGAAACAAGAGATTAATTAAGATTTTCTCTCCATAAGAATAATGTAAAATCCTAACTTAATTTATGCTTAAAGTCAATCTGCCATCAAGAATTAGAAATATATATTATATCCCACTTTGACAGAAAATGATCTACTGCCTGCTGTCTGTGCTCTTTATGGCTGGATGGGAATGGTTCCCCACCAGCTCTGACTCCCCCTCACAGCAGGGGGGTTGAGCATTATTGAACGACACACACAGAGAAGACAGAATTACAATGTACAGTAAATACACAAACTGTGATGACTTGATTTACACCTCTGATTGGAATGTTGAATTTCCAGGACAACTTTACTCTCTAAAAGTGATGAGATGTTACGAGCGGTAAAGATCTTTCCAATATGTTTTGGCTCTGGAGATCACGAGCTGTGGTGTCACTCCAGAGACCTGAGATTTTATGTAAATAAACTCTGCACATTCTGTATTTGTACATGGAAAAATAACAGTGACCATTGTGTGAATCTGTATAACCAGATCCTTTCAATTCCTGTCTCAATAAAATGTAAAGGGCACAGAGATCGTCGTCTGTGTCTGATTTAGATACTCTCTCTCTCTAGGAGTTAAACCACAGGGCGAATTCAGAAAAATGCGGATCAATTGACTTCCTGTTAACGATGGCTGATGGGAGCTCTGGTCATGTGATCAATATAAGCATTCATCTTGTGGCTTGAGAGTAAAATATTACTGTTGCCCGTCGATACATCAATCTGAATGGACAGACTGCGGTATTAATCAGAGGAATACACAGGCAAAGACACAATGACACATCATTCAATGACATGCACACATACAGTACAGTAACACATTACATTGGACCAGACATTTCAACCTTTGAGAGCAGTGTTACTGTAAGACAACAAATGTAAGTAATAAGTAAACGAACGACAAAACAAAGCACAAAGGCCTGTCATAATGTCACCACAAGAGCCTTGGAAATGCCACAGATTGTCAGCAACACACAACACCAGTGACATAAATCAGTGGAGCCCCGCTTTGACACGTTTTTTTTTTTTATCATGTATTAGACGAGTAAGCAAAATGTGTGTGTGTGTGTGTGTGTGTGTGTGTGTGTGTGTGTGTGTGTGTGTGTGTGTGTGTGTGTGTGTGTGTGTGTGTGTGTGTGTGTGTGTATAAAAATACAGCATGACGACTTAAATTGACCTGATCTAACAAACTAGTGAAATTGGTAATATCCAATGCACATACACACACACACACACACACACACACACACACACACACACACACACACACACACACACACACACACACACACACACACACACACACACACACACACACACACACACACACACACACAGACAGACAGACAGACCCACAACCAAAGAGAGAGTATAAAATGAGCACCACTGGCAAAGACAAGCAATCTATCTCTTTAAATATGGAGGTCAGTGACTTGGTGGGTATAAACAGCATGAGTGCATCTGTGTTTGTGTGAGATTTTAAGTACAGACCTACGTTAACAAAAATGGCGGCCACTTGGGGGCAGCACAACAAGTCACAAATAATTTTTTGGCATCTTAGCAGCTGAGAAAAATTGTTAGGGTCAACTCCAGTATTTTCTCCTTTAATAACAACTTTTGAGAAATATATATAGCTCTTTACCTGCTACAGGCTTCACTATGTTCATTAACACTACCTTTGTCTGATGCAAGTAGTTGTTCTGGTTTTTTTTAGATTTTTTTTTATTTTTAACTGAAAACAGCTGAAAAACCAAAACTGCAAAACTGCAAAGCTGCAAGACCAAAACACTGACCTAAAAAAGGTGAGGCGGTCAGTAGAGTTCGGAGTAATATTTTTTGATTTAATTATGATGAGCGACCCCTTTCACATTAAACATAATATTGAATCCATTGTTGACATGAAAATAGAAAGTAGAGCAGCTTTAAGTTACTTAACTATGTATGATTGCACATTAGTCACGAGTAGGTTTCAGTATGTTGTGCTGTATCACAGTAAGTGGAAGCAGAAGTTAATCAATTTATGAAATTATGAATGTGGTAACCTCAAGTGGGATTTCTCTTAATACATTTTGATTAAATTATCTGAGACAATAAGTATCACTGCTTTCTTTGATAAGATATAATAATCTGCACAAAAAACATTTTCTTTTCAGATTTGTCATTAAATCAAGTTTTCACTTTTATGAGGAGTTTTAATTTTGTTTTTCTCACACAAAGAAAAAGACTGCAGAAACAGGCAGCAATGGATAAAATACTGGATCCTTATCTTGTCACAAAATTACAACTATACTTGCTTTGGACAGCACAGCATACAGCAGTATGTGAGTAACTCACAAATCACACTGCGATGGCATCGGACACAGAGCACAGCTCTCTGTATTCTGTGGACTGCACCTCCTTTCTCTCTATCTATCCCTGATCACTCTGTATTTCCATCTCGTCGTTCTCATTCGGTGTCACGTTCAGTTTGGTTCACCTCACCTTCTTTTCACCCACCTTCTTTTCTCTCTGATCCCCTTTCCTCCTCTTCCTCCACCATCTCTCTTCGTCCCTTCCTATAGCTATCCTTTCATTCCATCCTTCAGCCCTTCCTTCCACCTCAGTGTTAAAAAGGACACAACTTTTTGCTGTTTATTTGGGGGGACAATCAGAGACAGATTGTTTGCTTTAGGGGACGTCTGTCTGTGTATGTACAGGCGCCTCGTGCGCTTGTGTGTGTGTGTGTGTGTGTGTGTGTGTGTGTGTGTGTGTGTGTGTGTGTGTGTGTGTGTGTGTGTGTGTGTGTGTGTGTGTGTGTGTGTGTGTGTGTGTGTGTGTGTGTGTGTGTGTGTGTGTCAATCTGTGTCTTGTACAGAGAAAGAATTAATCGCTCATATCTTCCTACTAAATCAAGTCAAGAAGGTCTAAGGAGATGGAGTGGGAGAGAGAGAGCCAAGAAGATGATGTACTCTCAGCTTCACTGACTGTGCTTTGTACACAGACAGATGTTTTGATGCCAAAAGGTAGAGATATCCATTGCATGACTGTAAAAATCTAATTCATTGATGTAAAAACAGTGTTCAGTCTACATAAAAATAATAAATGAATGTGTCTGTGAGCTTTTTTTAACTACAAAGATAAATATTTCTAGGTGTCATGATTTGACGTCACACGGTGCACATTAGTCCACTAGCCTGAAACCAGTGTTCCACTGAAATTCTATGAAAGAAAGATGATTTTCATGCTTCTGCAGGCAGTGGATAATCCATTTTTCTGAAGCATGGAAAGAAATGTCTAATGCTGGACAATAACATTAAGTAGAAACCAAGGTGTGTTCAGTATAGACAATGTCAAATAAAATAGCACAACAGGAAACTTAAAACTGAATTTAATGTGCACATGCATTTTATTTAGGCGAAGGCTGACACTTACCCGTCATGCCTGGAGGAGTTTTCAAAAATTTTCCATTGAAATTTTGAATCACCACATCACACTTCTCTGTCGACTCCATCCTGGGACAGACAAAAAGAAAGCAGTGCTACTTCAGATACAAGTCAATGCACAACACATTCTGTGCTTCTGTAGAAGTGAATGCGCTGTATGCAGATATGAGTGCTGGCAAAAAACGTGTCCTACATTGCAGCGAGCATGTTAAAAGCCTGCTTGTTTATGCATCTGTGTTTGGTTGTCTCTGTATGCCTGAGGAAAATGCTGTAGTTAGGCCCATGCCTGTCTGTGAGTTTGTGTGTCTGTGTTTTCTATGGGGTTTCCTCTCCTTTGTCCCCATTTAAAAGCTCCATTCAGTCTGATCTGTTGTGTGTCATGTCCTCTTTGTCTGCCCCTATTCAGCTCTGCTCACCCAATCACAGCTCAATGACTAATTGCCTGCTTGGCAAGCAAAACCCAGTGTGTGTGTGTGTGTGTGTGTGTGTGTGTGTGTGTGTGTGTGTGTGTGTGTGTGTGTGTGTGTGACAGAGGGAAAAACTGTGACAGACACTGCGCGTGTGCGCGCGTGCGTGCGTGCGTGTGTGCGTGTGTGTGTGTGTGTGTGTGTGTGTGTGTGTGTGTGTGTGTGTGTGTGTGTGTGTGTGTGTGTGTGTGTGTGTGTGTGTGTGTGTGTGTGTGTGATATGAGCATTTATGTCTCTGTGTGGGTCTGGGGTTTCCTTATATCAGTGACCCTGAATGAAGCCCTGACTGCATTCTAATCACTGGCACACTCGATGATGTAACTGAGAAGACCACACACACCCACACACACCCCCCCCCCCACACACACACACACACACAGGGTGAAGGGGCCAAGGGTACAGGAATGTGGAGTTGTATCATTAGAGCTAAAAGCCCTTTGATTGTAAATAGTTGTTAGTCAACCCATTTACAATTACCTATTGTTATTATCTTCAACAGGAACATGAATATACTGTGATGATAATTCGTCTTTATTATTTTGTGTCTAATATTAAATGATAGTTTGTCTAGGAAATAGAAAATGTATTGACAATTAACAGGTCAAATTTGACCTTGAAGTGATAGTAATGGAAATCATAGCTGTCTGTGAGAAGTGTCACATGCTGAACTAAGCAACACTCGTTGCACATATAGGCGTTTGTATCTCTGTGCATACCGGGCAAAGCCGACTCCTCTGCTCAGGCCATTGGCGTCCCTCAGTATCCTTGTGGAAATGACGTGACCGAAGGGCTTCAGCATGTTCTCCAGCTCCTGCTCGTCCATTGAAACCGGTAGGTTGGATATGTAAAGGTTGGTGGGGTCCTGCTCCTGTTGCTGTGGAGAGACAGCGGGAGAAGATCATCAGTTTCAATACCATCCGCAGAAGTAGCATCTAGTCTGAGAGAGATGAGCACTGATTGAAGATAGCTTTTTGAAACCTTGAACAAACAAACACTGGCTGCACTTGCAAGAAAGTACAGAAAAAGAATATGGAAACAACTCATGTCATTTAATCTTAATGATGTAATTTTATCAGACTTTTCCTCATACGCATAATATGATCTGATGGTGAAGGAGGACAGATGTGGCCATGACATTGCCTTTGTACAAACCAAAACATTTTTTTTTTTGCTTTCAAATGTGTAAAATTCTTAAAATGAAGTGACAAGAAATAAAAAAAAGGCTTGAATGAAACCTTTCACTGAAAGCTGCTTTTACAGCAGTAAATGCATTAAAGGCTAAGTTGTTTTATTTATTTGTTATTTATGAGTGTATATCCCACTGTAAAATATCTGTGAATATAACTCAAGAGGCAAACTCTCCTCAAAAGAGGAATAAACATTTCATTGAAAAGGCAGTGCACCGGCATCGTGCTCAGAACCCCTGAAGCAATAAGGAAACCCCCCTCCGGATACACAGATGTTAACAGAGTTACATTAAAAAAAATTCCAGAGGAATGAAAAAAACTCCATCTTATGTGCCTCTCAGTTAGTTAGACTAGTATACCTCAATTATTTTTGTTGTGTTTGGCAGCACTCCATTGAAACGATCCTCCACAAGAGACCAAAGCCTGTGTGATGCTTGCAAATTAAACCGGGATGGATGCAGGGAAGGGTTTGATGGATGAGGCTCTATTTTACTGAATCTTGCTTCAGAGGAAGGAGGTACAATACATGCATGCTATATAAATTATAACATGATTTCGAGCTATTAGTTCATAATTTCATGAAAGCTATTAGGATCCACAGCCGCCCTGAGTGCCTCTGTCAATGCAGTAAATGGTTCTGTGATGTTTTATGAGAGTTTGTGGCCTTGTTAACTGTGTCTCTCCTCTGTGTTGGAATGATACTTATGTATTCATTATAAGCTTGGTCATAACTTTGCAAATCCTGATGGCATGACCAGTATAGGACCTCTTGAAAAGGACAAGCACTTGAGTTTGTGAATCACGATACATTTTATTATGATCAGGGCCCAGGAGCTCCTGGAAAGCCGATGATGCATTTTATTAGATGGCTCTTTGTCACAGTTTGAACATTTGAATTTCTCTATGATGAATATGATATTCTGTATAAATCAAATGTTTACTTTGATACTAGTACTATGGCAAACAACCGTGTCCAGAGTGTGTGTGTGTGCGTTGTTGAGTGAATACTTGTGTGTCTTTGTGACAGAAAAGCTGCCCTATGGGGCTCATCTTCAACCTAAATATTTCCTTTATCCATGGAGGATTTTCCTTTGCATGCACCGCAGATGTTCGAAGAGTGGGAGTTCCAAGACTGCCAGACTGTGACCAAAGCCATCTATGTAATCAGTGACTCCGAATAAGCAGAACAGCTCCAGTGAAGAGGTCTGAAATATTCTACCTTTCTTCCGCAAGTCTGAATATATCTCTGCGTCAGCAAGGATTTTCCTTTGGCAGAGTGTCCAATATAGAAAGCGGCACAGTTGTCTTCCCACATAGGGGCAACCGGCTTTGGATGCAATCTTTTACATTTGCGTGCATGCTTGTGTGTGCTCGCATTAGTGAAAGCAGTGACAGACGAAAGCAGCAACATCAAAGGCGCAGAGTGTAACAGCTGTGGAATGTGTCAATGGTCTAGGAGTCATCTCCAGGAAAGAGTTACGTCACTGACATCATCAAAGTCTTCTGCTTGCTATGGTAAACTATAGTTTTCCTGCTTTTCAAGGCAGATCTCATTAAAATGTTTTTAAGATAGCACCACAGTGTTTCAAGTCTGTCTTAAAACAACAGCCAGGTGGCCATATGGACTACAAGGTTCTGCTGGTTGAATCTGTTCATCCTATTCAAACTTGAAAGATGTCTTTCTTACATATTTTCCTGTAAAATCTGCAGCCCTAAAAAATGTGCTGGAGTTTTTATCTTGAGATAATGTAAGGCTTCAGTGGTGTGAGTTATTACTGTTGTTACTAACTGTCTACTACGGGTCAGCATTGAAAATATGTCCGGGGAAACTCAAAGAGAGAATTTCTAATTAAGAAGACCATAGATTAATTTCTACTTGATTTGACAGACACAGATTGCTAAGGCCTCATAGGCCTCATATCAGCAGAAGAGAAACTTGTGGAAACTCAGTAACTTTCAGGAGTAAGTGTTCTAAGTTACGTTTCTTGATCAATATCAGCAACTGTGTTACACACACTTTTGTGACCACTGGTACTGGTGCGATTTCACAGTGGCTTCCACAGTGGCTTCACAATGGAAGGGCGCAAATCAAGTTTTGTGTCAAACACGGGAAATTGGAAGCGGAGACCCTTGAAATACTTCAAAAAGCCTACAGCAATGAAGCAATGAACCTAGAGAGGTGTTCTGAGTGGCAGTCGTGTTTCAAGAGGGGCAGAACAACACTGTTAAATACCAAAGACGGTGCGTCGGGAGCACAACCATATGGGTTTTCTTTGACATTTACAGGGTGCACACCACGAATTCGCGCAATGGCACTTGGATGACATTGACATGACCATACGCACGCTCACAGCACAATTTCAGTGCACAGGTTTCTTGCCTGAAACAACACAATCATTGCTTCCCACAACCTTTACTCAATTGACTTAACTTCTTATGACTTCTGTTACCCAAAAACTTGACACAAAATTTGATGTGCACTCTGGTCAAATTTCACCATCACAAATGTGTATGTACCACGTATTGGTCACAGAAATGTGTGTAGCTCAGGTGCTGATGTTGATAAAGTAAAATAAAAAAAATAAAAAAGTAATTGTTTCCTCCTGCTCCAGATACATTAATGTTCCAGCACGGGGCAGTCTTGGAACTTTTTAATCTCACCTTGTATCAAATTAAATATATTTTGCCAAAACAATATCCCCAAAGGCCTCAGTTTATGCCCAGTGACCAGCAACAGGATAGTAGTTAAGATAAAATGTGTTACAACATTACAGTAAGTCTTTGATTGACTGTGAATTTATTCAACGCTGTGAGAAACCTTTACAACTAAAATTTGAACTTTAAGACTTAAAACTTCTAAATACCTAAGAAAAGATTTAGCACTGTCTAAAGCTAAAAAGGCTAAAGCTAGAAAAGGAACCAGTAACACATTCAAGTTACAGGAATTCACTAGAGAAATCGCTGGAGACACTCAAACAGTTCCACTGTGTCACACTGTTTAAAGTCTTTGAGAATCTGTCATTCAAACAAATTAGCTCCAGACTCGATGTTGTGAAACACTCTTACTTTGGTAATGGTGACAGAATCCTTCTGTCCTTGCTTTGCAAGCCATAAAAGATTAAACGGTAAAACAGAAGATTTCCTATCCCTGTGGTCACCGTGGTTAGAAGTTAATTTCATCCAAAGACAATATGTCTTAAAACAAAATCTCACAGCGGTTTGTCCAATTTCAACAAAAAGTGGGTCAGCTGTTTTGTCTCTGCACACATTTTCCATACAGTTTGCAGTTACTCTAACAAGGGGAGTGTATGCAGATTTGCACAAACAAGAGGGATGCTATAACCTCTCCACCAACTCCAGATCCTCCAGATGCTGATTGTACTGCATGTCTGTGCTGTTTACCCGAAAATCCTCAGTTTTATTTGCATGATTTACGTCGTCTTAATCCAGGGAAGACGACAGCAAGTTGGCTGTAGAACACATTTATTTGCTACACTACTGGGATATGAATTAAAGTGCTCTGGAGCACCCACATGTGAATGAACTCTACTTGACTTTGCTTAAAGTTGCTGTTTGCACAAAGTTACTTCACAGTGATCTCTCACGCTGCATGTTGCAAATGACTCACGTCTCTCTCTCTCTGTGTGTCCCCTCTGTCCCTCTATCTCGTTGTCTCTCCCGCTCTCTCTCTCTTTGTAACATCTGTCACGAGCTGGAAACAGCTTCACACCAACTGTGCCTTTCCCTGACTGTGGAGAGCCTGCCTGCCAGCCAGTCAGCTTGTGTTTTCAGCCCCATTAAACCTCATTGCTGCATCATTACAGCAGGTCTGCGCCTTTTATCATGCCACTTCCTGGTTGCCCCGCAATGCAACGACACCTGCCGAAGTGCTAGAGGGTAAAGCGAGGGCAAAGCAATGGTTAAATACCTGTAAAAAAAACCCCGGCAGTGTGCTATAGTCTGCACGGGTATGGGGTGAGGCGGTACACATGAGCATCAGAAATAACACATTAAAGCTCGCCACAGCCCTGACAAATAGTGACGTATGCAAAGACGAGGGAAAAACTAAGTGAAGACATAGGCAAAGAAACGCTTTGAAAACAAGTAGAAGAGCACTCTCATAAAGAAGCAGTGTGTGATTAGGGAAAGCAGACTTTCTATTCATTATGTGTTGACTCCTTCCTCTTACTTTTTCAACTTCATAATCCTACTCATTTCCTCCTTTAATCCATCTATTGTTATGTCTCCTTTGCCCTCCCTCAGCCCACCTCTTCTCTATGCTCGGACTTCCTCCAATCTTAAATGCACCCTCCTCCTCCTTCCCCTTCCTCTTTTCCCTACTTGCTATTCGCCCCTCCTCTCCATAAGATTAAAACCTAATCTCCTATAATGGTAGCCTTGCTGTCTAGAACACTATCAGAATGCTTAATTAATATTTAAAGAGCAGAATTTTTCCTCGTCTCATCCTCTTCTTGTCCTTCTTGCCCCCTGACTCTCTCCCCTCCTCCAAGTCTTACATTTGTCTCGTTACCCTCATCTTTATTTCCACTTATCTCTCACGACCACCTTTATCTGCATTTCTGCTTTCCTTCATCTTCCTCTTCCTCAAGCCAAATTCGAATCTTTCATAATGATTGTCTGGGTGTCTAAACGCTCTCTAACGGCTTAATCAATACTTAATGAACATACCATAATGAACATACCATAAATACTTTATGAACCCTAAACCCTGAAATCCCCAGGGTTTCATTAGCCATGGAGATATACACTTTTCTCCATCTTCATGATGTCTGGAGAGTTGGCAAAATCAACACTGGGTACTGATTACCTCATCATTTAGTCTCTGGTCAGTTTGTATTATCATGTGGTGTTCGGTCACTGCTGCCTCTAATGTGTTTATAAGGCAGAGCCCGAAAATAGACATGTCTGTGTAAGATGTGATTTTAACCATCTGTACATGTGATGTCCAGTATGTCCTTTCAGTTAAAGGTCTCAGCTCACCACCTACATGTCAAAGCACTCTGCTTTACAGTCATCCACCCACATGTTAGTGCATTATCAGTGGAAATAATTCTGTGTGTTTCAGGCATCTAAAGGGCACTGTATGGATTTGTCGTACTGTACTGTTCAGTACAACAAGAGCCACAGCTATTTAGTTTATCTGTGTATTTGTGTGCTGAATATCTCCAGAGAATTGGGGTCTAATATGCAATAATAAAAAATAGAAAAAAGGGAATGGAATCGATCGGGTTTTTTCCACATTCCTTCGAATTCCAAGAAAAAAAACGACTTTTCAATCAGAAAAAGAAAACACGAGATTGATCCAGGTGCTTTGTAAATTTTACACCCAGTTTTTGCTGTGGTTAATTGGCTACAAAGATCATTTAGCTTAGCTACCCTTTAAAGGATTAAGGTACCGCTTGAGCATCATTAAAATTGTGGTTGTAGGCTTTTCAAGTGGTGGCGTGCTAGAAACAATTCAGGACTGGGAAAGTTGGTTTCCACTCTGTGAGTCTCTGTGGCTGTGAAGTGGCACAGACACCTCGATGATTCAAAGAAATGCCATCGCTCTTGACTAAGTGAGAGACTATGTTTCAATGGTTAATTCAATTCCATGATGGGCAGAACTTTTTCTTTCTCCCTCTAGCCTCCAACACTGCGTCTTCACACTCTGCATGACTCATTTAAAGCAATAAGGGAGGCCTTTCTAGATAATGGGGACTACACACACACACACACACACACACACACACAGTTCTCACATTATAGTCACACATGCAGTTATTACTCTGTTTACTTATTAAATTACACATTTGCTTCTTTATTCCTCAGAATCTTTTTTTTTTTAGCCCTTACTTTCTCGTGGCATTGCAATTTTAATCTGGCTTCTTCCCTTCTCATCCCATCGTCCTCATTTTTCGCCCACACTGTCTCTACTGTGTATCAAAAGGCCAGTAATTCATCACAGAGTCAGAGCAGAGCACGGTCCCTGCTGCACACCAGCGAGCTGCTTGTCTTCCAGCCGTCCAAAAGCTGGAATCAATCACCCAATCCTGAGACACTGAAACCATCAGGGAGGATCAGACACAGATAGAGGAGACAGAGACATGCACACGGAGGGAAAAGGAAGAAAAGGGTGGAGGTGGACGTGCAGACAGACAGAGAAGCTCTGAGTGAATTAAATAAACATTTCCTTAGCTAAATACTGATCAAAAGGCCTCATGAGTTCAGGAATTCAATTTCCCTTGGGTGTAATTTGGAATAAAAAAACCTTACTACTGATAGATGGATACATCTAACACACCCCAGACAAAACACCCCAGCGTCATTGTAATGTTTCATTCACCGAGTTGTTGTTTTTTGCTGTTGATGTAGTTGTTTATGCTTCAAAGTGAACCACACAAATGAAACCGACGAGTGTGGGCCTGATTCCCAACAGCTGAGTAGAAGTGGTGTCATTTCCTATGTGGTTGTTGTTGCTTCTTTATAGCTCCGTCCTGAGTCTGTTTCTGCCCAAAACCCAAACTGAAAACCTATGATGTTTTTTTTTTTTTATCTTGTGGGGATCCACCATAAACAGGCCCGTGACCCATGTCAGGTTTAAGAGTTTTGCAATTTTGTCTGACTGGTAAAATGTCTGAGGTTCCACTAAGAGAAACCAATTAAAAGAGAAAATAATTTTTTGAAGACTTATGCTGCAAAATATGAAACACATGATTATGGACACATATGCATGAGTTCCTTAGATTAGACGCAAGGCAAAAGATACCATGCCATGGTACTGATATGAGGGCTGCACACACAAGCACCCACACATAACAGGCGTAATGCCTTAAAAACTGCGTATGGTGCTGTACACACTCTCCCCTCTCTCTTTAACTCTTTTTCTTTTCTTTCTCTTCTCCTCTGTAGAGCTGAATGCCATAATCAAGGCTAATGGGACTCAGCTGTTGGCCGGGCTAATTACCTGGAATGCAGACGGATGATCTTTGAGACAGGCTTTCACAGAAACACACAGCCGCGTTTCTGTCACGTCAGAGGACATTACATTGACTTTGCATTCATTTTCTGGAGACGTACTCTTATCTAAATCATAAGCAATACTCACCCAACCTAAACCTAACCTTAAACAGAGGCGTCACTCTTAAATTTGACCATTTACCTCATTGGGACTTGCTTTTTTTTTTTTTTATCCGCAAAAGGGATGCTGGTCCCCACAACATGACTGTGCAAACATATTCATGTCCCCACAGCGTGAGTAATACAAGAACACACAAACTACAGTATTTGTCTCTCATGCACCTGCCATTTAAGTGTGTGTGCCTGTAGTGTGAGTCAGCATGTTATTTTATGTGGTATGTTTTTCTGTGGGTTAACTGAAAATAAAATGTGTGTGTGTGTGTGTGTGTGTGTGTGTGCGTGTGCGTGTGCATGACTGTATGCATTTGTAAAAGGTCATAAAAACTCAAATAAATGTTCCATTCCTTCTCCAACACAAGAAGTCCCAACTTCCTTAAAAAGGTGTTAGGTTTGGATTTTAATACAACGATCACAGACAAAGCTAAACAAAAATAACCTTGAGCTAAAATTCTAAAATGTTCTTTTTAAGAGATACATTTTTAATGGCAAAGCTAGTAGCACACGAAATGCTCTAAAACCCTCGCACAATGCAATATACAACACTGGGATCAAGAACTTATACTTTTAAGAGCAGATTGAAATGCTGTTCAGAATATAAAACATTAAACAACAACACAGACTTCCTGTCTAGTGATAATGCTTACCTTTCACAGATATGATTTGTGGATATTAAAGAACAATAGTTAAAATGTTAAGTAGACTTGAATGTTCATGAAAACAAAGGGATTTAATGTCTGATAAATGTGTCTCGGTGTCATCCGAGGCCTCATCAGCCTGATGTCATAGTGTCTGCCTGAGGAGAGAGCAGGCTTCAGGGAGATCATCGCTCTAAATGATTAATGGAGTCTGGAACCAAGGAGGGGAGTTGTCTGTGACTCTGCAGGTACACACCCTGTTGACGCCTTTTAAGAGTGAATTCTATGTGTGTGTGTGCGTGCGTGCGTGCGTGCGTCAGTCAGCCATTGAAGCCGCGTCATCACAGTAAGGACTGTTTCATGCCAGTTCAGATGGACTCATTGATGATGGTAACTACACAGAGACACGCATATAAACAAAACACACACATCCATAACCAGATGTGTCACACTGGCTGAAGATGATCGAGGCAGGAGTTATGGAGCAGGAAGTGATGGATAAATGAAAATTAAAGAGATGAGCACAATAAAAGAGTGATTGATTTGACAAACGTAACGGCAGCATAAAACTGTAATATATACAGTATAGTTCCATTCTTAGTTAAACCCGTAGGGGAAGTTATTAAAAGATAATAAATAAAGGTTAAACATAGCTATAACAAGGGTGTTTGAATGGGACTCCTTCCATGTGAGCGAGTTTTGAGAATTGTTTTTTGGCAGGTCTGAGTTGATCAGGAGTTGAAGGATCGATTGACCAGGCATGAGCATCAAAGGGTGTGCTATAGCCTATAGCTAACATATCTGGAACATGATCATCATTTGGACCCTGAAATGCCTTAAATTTCAACCGGAATGTAAAACTAATTTTAACACTTATTCACAGTAAAAAGAGCCAATAAAGAAGCCTTTGAAATAGTATAATTTGTACAAGTACAAGCAAGATGAGGCAAAAGCATGGGCTACTTTTGTGAAATGTTGCTATTATTGTTCACAGGGAGGGTAAATAATTAAATTTACAAAGTAAAGTATGACACTGAACATTGTGAGCCGTCTTCTCGAGGATAAAGCCCCATATTGTGCATTATATTAACAGACTGACCAGGTTTTAGAAAGGTATTTGTTGTTTCATCAGCATAGAAAATGGATCATTTGTCTCTTATTAGGATCATTGGTAGCACAGATATAGAAATTAAAAGGGACCAAAAACTGATCTTTTGGGAACACAACACAAACCCTCAAAGAGAAGTAGCACAAAATTAGTTTTGAGCCTTGGAGAGTTATGCTACATGATCTTAAAAAGAGTTCATGTTAACATCAACAAAATTATTAGGCAATTGTAGCATGAATGATTTGAATTATTAATCATAGAGTTTATCATTATTAAAACGTGACCTTGAGTCATCCCATGCTGCTATAGACCGAAGCTGCTGGGGGATCTCCCATGATGCACTGAGCTCCTCTCCTCAACTCTCTTTCACTCTCTATGCATTTATATAGCATCATTGCATCTCATTAACTTTATGACTTTTTGCTCTTGTAGTTTTGTGCTTTTGGGCTTTGTAGTGGCATGATTCTGATTGGCTGCTATTGACCCCACCAACTCACTCAATATTTATTGTTTGTTTTCTCTCTTTCCTGTTCTTTTCTTTCTCTGCTCTTTCTTCACCCCAACTGCCTACCTCTGAGCCTGGTTCTGTCAGAGGTTTTCTTCCTGTTAGAAGGGAGTTTTTCCTTCTAGCTGTTGCACATATGGGAATTGTTGAATGTTTGGGTTCCTCTTTATAATGTTGTAAGGAATTGAATTGAATTGCATTTCTGAGACAGTTCAGTTATTTGGTTACATCTACCTCCTCTCTGATAATCTACATAACATGAACCATGTGGTTCTGATTTGAGTCATACAGTATCAATTATATTTTTGATTACATTTTTATGTCTACAGATTTTTTTATAAAGTCACAATTTTGCACAGCAGTGGTGTTTCTGCTTTATTGGACTGGGTCTTGTCTGCCTGTCAAGAGCAAAGACTTGGAGCTTGCAATCCTGGGTGTGTGGTTTGCATCCTTCACAGTGACCCTACACTGCCTACTCTTAACACCACAGATTAAAAGCAAGATGAGTTCAGCTCCTAAATTGACTCACTCTTCCACCCCACTTGCTCTCTCCTTCTTCTACTGAATTGCTCCTTGATTGTCTGTCTTTCTGTACGTAGCAGAGCACTTCATAGGACAAATGTAATAAACCAGAAGGCATGCTGGATTGCTGGATTATCAGTGAGGGAGCACTGTCTTGGATAAGAAAAGCAAAAATTAATAAAGAAAGTTTTTAGACAAAATTATTGAATGCAGTTTTTCTTCAGCTTCTTTTTTTCCCCTTTCTAATGGTATGTGGCTTGTCCTCAGACAAATCATTGGGAAATGAAGTTAAGAGCTACAGCCAGAGAGAAAACAAATTAAAAGGAAACTGCAAAATTAAAAAAGTTCTTGAAAAGTACAAGGGAGGAGAAGGTTTGTGCTCCTGGCACTGCAGTTATTAAACCATGAAGCACTGGCTCAGACACAAGAATCACATCAACTTAGAGGGAAGAATGAGGATTTCAATTCCAAAGTTGTTGTTTTTTCCATTGTGTGACATACAAGCCTGCCAAGATGGGTATCTATAAGGATAACTGCTGTTTGAAAAAATTGTACAGAAAAATTACATTCAAACAAAAATTGAATTTCTGATTTAAATTGTGTGCAGGATCTTTGATTTCAGAAGTCCCATTGTGCATCTACAGCCTCTTACTTTGAATATTTATGGTTTTTCAAAAGCAAATTAAAGTTGTATAAACATGTAAATGAAGGGCTTTGAGGTTAAGGCTACAACCCTATTTTTACCTTAATTGCACTGTGGTAAAAGTAAAAAAATGAGGCTGTCATATGATCCAAGGGCATATAACACTTGAAGCACTTGGAGAAAAAAAATTACACAGGCTGGTAGACCTGCTGTATAACAGAGTTAAGCTGTCCATGTCCACCCACACCTTCTGCTGGCTTCGCTTATAAAGTCCTGGAGGAGAAGAATACTGGTTTACACTTCAATAAAATACCTTTTTCATCAACTCTGCTGTTTCGATTGCATCTGTCTCGCTGCAGTCCGACCATCAAGGTCAAGTAGCTATGTTTGTTAGAATGTGTAAATGGATTTGTGCGCTACAAGGAAGCAAGTTTGACCCGAGTGCAAGCAAAATAAAGGGGAAAAAAAATCATGTATAAATTTCAACCGTGACTTTGAGTATTGCTGATCTTTCACTATCATTATTTCACACTCACACCTACTTTCCTGGACAGATCATTTTTCTCTGGAAGCCTACTGAGCAGTTCTACTGAAGGAGTTGGAGGTTAAATTTGTACAAGGACACTGCTTAGATGATATTATTTTCCCTCTGCACTGTTTCCCAGTGATGGGAAACCAGAAACCTTAAAGACTCAAAGCTGAATCTCAACTCTTATATAATCATCCAAAAATCACTATTGAAGATTTATTTACCTTTAACACAACTGTTCCTGTTGGTGTTTTCATTGTTTTAAACATCTTTTTACAGGGATTTGTTGGCTATAACAAAGCATCGATTTAACAACAGCAGCGACATGTATGCTTGGTTGACTTTCACACAGTGCAATATGAGTGACTGAGCAGCCAAGTTGGGGTTCATGGATTCTCTGCCTCCAATAAGAAATCACACAAATGTGTGTACACGTATGCCCGTTGTGTGTTTTGTCCTTTCACCTGACACTATTTCATCCTGATCAATGCCTTTGTCCTACAGACCCAAAGCTTGAAAGCCATGGCCTGTTGCCATGGTTATCTCTACTCTAAACCAGAGGGATTAACCTCCAGTGGGATGGCTTGGGAGAGAGAGAGAGAAGAACATACAGAAAGAGTGAGAAAGAAGGGAGCAAAAGAGGAAAGAAATAGAAATGAGAGGAAAGCAAGTATAATATAATGACAGAACTAGATAAAGTCAGAATGACAGAGACATAGATAGATATATCGAGTTCATTCGCAAAAAAACTCTCTTTTTGGGGATTTTTGTTGTTGTTTTTATGCACCCCAGGGAGAACATTAATCCAAAAATTAATGTGATGTTGGGTTATTTTGATTAAGAAAAAAATAACTAAAAAAAAACAACAAGTACTGTAACATACAACAATTTACTTTTTTGAAAAGTGTATTTTGTTTTTCAAATTAAAAGTAGTTTTGTTTTGTCAAAAGTTTTTTTTTTTTTTAGAAAAATATAGAACTCAGAACACTGATAGAACTGTGTGTAAAACGTTATTTATAGATACGCAAAATTCTAGAAATAGCTATAAAGACAGGCAATTGACAAATTGCATATTTATAAGGTCATATTTGAATGCCCTAGCCAGACTTAATACAGTAAAGTAAATAAATATGATGTGAAAATCTTTCAGACTTCCTCCTGGGATTGGCTCAAATCCTGCCAGTACCAGCACATGCAACCAAAGGTGCAACTAAACATTTTCAATGTGGTCAAACCAGTGCACCTGAACATTGCAGAAATTTTCCTTTGAACAAATGTTATGAACACATTTCCTGACCTCGCTAAAACTTCATAGTTTTGCAGGATTTCAGATTTATAAATTCAGCGGCGCGATCAGCCCAAAAACCTGCCGTTACCAGGTCTAGGATTGTTATGCGCATTGTGTTCTCATTAATACATTGTGTAGAGCAGTACCACCACCAAAGACAAGAGAAGCACTAGTGGAGGAAGAGACTATATAAAAGCCATAGAAAAAAATAAATGAGAAAGGTAAACAAGTTGCGATGTCCTATAGTGCACTGTCTTGTATATAACATAATCACCTGACAAAATGCAACCACAGTTCTACAATTTAACTAATAGCCTAACAGAAAAACACTTCTGGGACTTTATTTACCTCTGCTTCGTTGCCAACTTAACTCCCCTTTTAAATTGTGGGTTTGGTTTGGCTCGACTTGATTTGCTTTGGCCATACAGAATTCACTGGTATACAAAATATTTCAAAACTAAATATTGGGATTCTCTCAATGAGATGTTGTTTTTTCATTGCCTGCCGTTACGCTGTGTTATGAAAAGCAACAAAAGCCACTGCCATTACACTCTCAGAACAAACAGCTCAGCAAACGATCCTCTTTCTCAAGCTTAAGTGTGTGAGTTTGAACCGAGCCTTCTGGTTGAAGATCAGTCTCTGTGCTGCAGACGACATATTCAAAGCACTTGTCGCAAAAATGTAGGGGAATTAATTTAATCTGCTGGCAGAAAATGAAAGCTTTTAAACCATAGCAGTTTTGCATCAGAAGGTGGCTTTTTGAAGATACACCATCTTTGCAGTACGCAGGCTCCATGAAGATGTGCTTGTGGTGTGTGTTGCTGTGGTGCTCAGATGAGAGAGCAGAGATTTTCTCGCCATCCTTAGATGTCGGGACGAGGGCACAGAGGGGCCAGCTGACAGCTTGTTGGATCAAGGTTATTTACTTTTAGAAAGGGAAGGGAAAACCAGCCTGAGTCAGCAAATACTAAAGGGCAGTCACACATACACCCATTCACACACATGCTCATAGAAAGACATGGAACTGTTTCATCCACCCCCCTCCAGACAGAGATACAGACAGACACACACACACACACACACACACACACACACACACACACACACACACACACACACACACACACACACACACACACACACACACACACACACACACACACACACACACACACACACACCACCGAGTTTAAATCGTCTCATTATTGGAACACCATAGAGAAAACAGTAGCCTAATTATCATCATATCCTCTACCAAGGACGTCTCATGACAGCACACTCACACTCATCTGTTCAATTTACCTGTACAAACCACATCCTCCCCTCTTACAAAGCCATTAGGCTCTAACAAGGGTCCTTAAACCCTCCCAGTCAAAACTGAGCAGGTTTAGTGTCCTCCCGAGACAGAGCCTCGTTAAAGCTGCGTCATACGAGCCGCCGACACACACTGGCCTGTTTTCTGTGTGTTCTGTTTTGGCTGCCAGCAGTGCAATGACCCCAAATTGTTCTTATATACGATTTGATAACCATGAACCCACCACTAATCAGCCAACCAATTACAAATGCACCTTCACAGTAACATACACAGTTCACACACATAGACACACCAAGAAAACAGACACAGAATTGACATATGATTTATTATAAAAGCATGCATAGAAACATAGACCCAAGCAGCTCTATACTTAACATTCATGGGATTTTCATCCACTTGCTGAACGATGGCTGCTAATGTCCAATTTGCCCTCTCTAGCCAGAATGTATATGTTCTGGAAAAGGGACTGCAGTCATCTGGATTTTCAAAGGTCTCACCGTAATTTTCACTTTTATCTGAAACCTGAAGGTAAGCCTGCAAAAGCACGCATTATGTGGAGTTATTTCTTTCCTTACTGTAATGACCAGTTTTACTTCAAAATGATCAAGAGCATTTTATGTCCTTTACTTTTAGAGGGGCTGTTGCTACAAACCATTAACTCAACTTGACACCCAACAGAATTGATTATATGCTATTTAAAATAAATCATTCCACCGTATCATCAAGAAGTGGCGTAGATTTCAAGCAACTGACAATTTGTCCAAGACTGGCTGCTCCAGCAAATTTAACCCAAGAGCAGTGTGTGTGTGTGATGCAAAAAGAAGTCTTAAAAGACCCCAAATTACATGACATTATCTGCAGGTATCTCTTGAAGCTGTTGGTGTCAAATTGCACATATTGTTTGGTAGGGACAGCAGTGGGGTCACAAAATAAAGTAAGACCTGCGAGTGGAAACATGTAGCTGCTGCAGTGATTGAGGGGAGTTCATCTAAAAGGACAGTACCTGAAAAAAGTGGTGAGATTCATAGGTCGATGCAAAAAAAGAATAGCATCCCAAAAACAGTGTGTCTGCTACTGACTGCTACTACACTCTATTCTGCAATTCTTTTATACTATTTGATATTTGCTTGGATTTCTACATCTGATTAGGATGATTTATTCAGTTAGCCATGTTAAGGTGGTGAAAAGGACATTCAGGTTTGATTGCGGAAAGGCAAGCTACACTCTTGAATCCTGCCGCCTGCCACATCCCGGCATCATTTCAGCAGCTGCAGGGCTCCATAACTGACCGCGAGAGTGAGTCCAGCCCTTTCCTCTGCGCGCCTGGGGTGGTAACGTGATGGTGAGACATCACTGACGAAATATTGAGTGGAATTTAATTTTACATTTGGGTTGACTTGTATCTTTTACATTTGAAAGGTGCTTATGGAATAGTTACGGTCACTAGCATAAATTACACTTCTGGTTTAAATGTTTATGATAAAGTGGATCAATGTAAAATGTGATATGAAGTGAAATTAAATGTGTGAGAGGCATTACAGTAAGTATAACAATGACTTTCGCATTTCATTTCTACAATCTGGCTTTAATTCACCACCTCACTATCTGTGTTGCCAATTTCCCCCCATCTCCAAAATGTCCGTACGCATGGCTCAGAGTTTCTGTACAGATGTGCGCATTCTTCCGTCAAATAGATTTTTTGTAAATCCCGACTTATGTGTGGCGAGTGGTGTACACATTATTCAGGCCCACACAAAGGTTGTAAATGAGACTCCAGGCCTTTTGTGATAATGTGCTCTGGACACACAAAACTGAGTTGTTCTGCCACAGTAACAGTAGACATGATTTGTATAAAACAAGGACAACTTTTCAGGAGAGAACTTTATACCAACTGTGAAGCACGGTGGTGGAAATGTTATGATATGGGATTGCTTCGCTGCCTCAGTAACTTGGCACATTGCAGTCATTGACTCAACTATGAATTCTGCATCATATCAAAGAGTGCTTGAAGATAATATGAGGTCACCTGTCTGAAAGTTGAAGTTAAACCAGAAGTGGACCTTTTGACAGGAAAATGATTCTAAGCATATGAACAAATCCACCAAGGAATAGTTCAGTAAGAAGAAATGGAGGATTTTGGAGTCAGTCAAAGCCTGGATTTGAATCCCATTGATATGTTGCAGAGGGATTTAAACGTGCAGTAAATGTAGGAAAACTTTCAAATATCTTGCAACTGTATGAACTTCCGAGTGAAAAAAAATGTTCACTAAGCTGATGTCCCAGACTGGTGGACAATTAGGCAAACACCTAAAATAAGTTATTGCTGCTTAAGGGAAGCTTCGAAAGCCGAAGGCGCAATTAATTTTCCACAGAAGAATAGTACATCTATTTATATTTCAGTTTAATAAATTAATTAATTAAAAAGAACATTTTCCTTTATTACTAAAATATACCCCGTAACTGTAGGCATTGCACAACAGTTTGATCAAGAAATGATCAAAATGTAGTCACTTTTTTTCTGATTTATATTATTTTTATCAGTAAAAAAAAAAAAAAAAATTCTGTTTTTAAATCAACTAAAAGAAGTGGCCCACAAGAACTCAGTAAGGAGACTTTTTAGGAGGAAGAGGCAGAATATAGATGTGTGACTAAAATAAATAAAAAAGACAAGTGAGGAGGTCGAGTCGACAGACTGAAAGGCACAGCAAGAGAAAAAGCTTCATTGGTTTTCAGTGGGCATGTGCAGACTCAGACATACTAAAAGGTTACAGCATTTGATTTGTGATATTCGACTCTAAAGGCTCTCTCTCTCTGTCTGAAAGAGCAGTTTGGTTACTGCTGTCCACAAAGTTTGATCGATGGCTGAATTATGCCATCGGATTGTGAATCTAGCCGACTCTGCTGTCTGCCCAATGATAAACAACAAACATGTCTGGCCACCAATAACAATGAGAGATGTGAGGACTGAGTGGCCAATCAGAAAATAGATGTAATAGTGTCCCCATAAAACAGGGACATTTCAGTCAGCCTCCCACACTACCATTAATATACCTCACTCATATGTATTCCTCAGAGTGTGTAGAATAAGATTTTAAATGCAGCACCACCCTATTCTTCCTCCAGCCCTCCTTTCCTTCTAGCCTTTTATTTCCTTCCTGTACTTCCTTCCTTCTCCCTGATCACTGTGCAGTCCTCCCTCTCAGAGTTCAGGCTGCCCACTCCATATTCACTCCATCTCTCTCTATCCTCCCTTGCTACAGTTTGGGCTTCCCACTCCCTCCCTCTATCAATCTCTCTGTGCACCCTCCCTCGCTCCGGCAGCAGCCCACTCAAAGGCTAATTCCACAGAGGCACAGAATGTGAAGATAGGCATTTTATAGTGTTTTCCAGTTATCTCTGTCCTTATAGAGCTGTTCTCAGCCTAGCTCCATCAAACCAAGCACCACCCCCACTCTCCAGCTGCCTACTCTATTCCTCCTCTGTTCAAGGCAATATTTCCCTCATCCCTCTTTGTTTTCCGTCCTCTCTGGGGTAATGCTGGGGTGATACTGAATCTGAACGGCTTAATAACTAAATGAAATGCATTCACCAGTTGAAAGACACTTTACTGTGACAAAATGCTATAACACAATACCTCATTTTCTCCTAATTTATATAATTTTAAATGTTATTGTAGTAGCTGATTTGTATTGTTTAAGTATGAAGCTCTGAAAAAGCAATACTTTCATTCACTATCAAACAGATGCTGTACCTATTCTCCAACCTGTTTTTCTTCTGAGAACTACTTTGACAAAATGAGGGTGTCTGGGAGCTATTCACGTTTAGTAACATCTGTTCACAAAGCTGAGCTCCACCCAAACCAGCTGAATGAGATTTTGTTTTTGATGTGAACAATAACAAATCCATACACACACAAAAAACACACATTTTGTATCAAAACAGCTTAAATTCAACAGCATGTGCATTTTATTTTCTGTATGGTTTTAATTTGAAAAGTTGCAGCATTTGGCCAGCCAGTGGTATAACTTTGACTTCTCACTCACTCATTGACAGACACTTGCTTTATAGCTCTGGGCCTGCTGTTGTGGTCCAGCCAAAAATATTGGCCCGGTGCAAAGCAGACACAGGTGGAGGAGAGCGAGGGGAGATTGTCCACTCGTTACTTGATCGTTGATAGTGTCGTTGTCTCAGACAGGTTAAAATATAAATAATAAAAAAATGCTGAAATGGATCGCCAAATATACTTGGGAGGCCCACATGTGTGAATAACACTGCATGTTGTTCGAACCGTCAATGAGCTACTCAGAAATGGGTAACGAGCTACTGGTAGCTGGCGAGCGACTTGTTGAAGACCCCTGATCTAGAACCTATTCTTTACTTACTTTGGGTATCTTTATGCACGTTTGATCAAACTAATGTTAAATCAATTTTCACATACTGTTATTTTGCTATTAGCTGACAGAATTTTTAGGGAGACAACTTTTTTTTTTTTTTTTTAACATGACCAGTACTTAGATATGTGTTTAATTACATTTAATAAATCTTAACTTTGAGCAAATACCTCAAATAACAAAATGAACTGTTGTACTGTGTGTACTTATATCTTATTCATTCATGACCTCTTTATTACATTATGGTCAATATGCCAGTTCACTGGTGTAGTACTGACTGAATCTGCAAAGACCTGATGGAGATCTATCTTGTATTTTTTGTATTTCATAAAAAAAAATCCCTCACAGTAAGAAGTTTTCAACACCTTTCCCACCGAAAAAAAAAAAGAAGAAGAAGCTTGAAAGCTTGAAATACAGCTTTAAAGCTCTCGGGATGTTTTCTCCCAGAGCACAGCCATCACCACTTAACCACCACCTAGTTTTCTCTTTGCTCTATTTCTACTGTCATCTTTGATGCAACTGCAGAATTCATAGTATGTTAATTGCCGTTGCCCACAGAGATTACTGCACATCATAGCCAGAGAGGAATATAAAGCTAAAACTCAGTTACTTAAATTAACAACTAGGGACCTTTGAATAAAACTAGAATGGCACTCAGACCTCCGCCAAAGCCAATAGTCCATTCTTCTATAATATGCAAATCTGCAACTGCAACCATTATATATGTCTGGATATGTTTCCAAAACTGTTATAATGATAAAAAAATATATACTATTGCCAAGCAAAAGTCTCACATCCAAGCTGCTGCATCGGTTCTGGTTCTCCCCTCCGAAACATCTGTCCTGAGTGCTCTACAATGATTGCTAGCAGTTTTAAATTTGAGTAAGTATAGGTGTATCCCAAGGGATTATTAGTACCAATGCATGTGCGTTGTGATACAGAATCACTTTTTTTTTTTTTTTTTTTAGAATGGGTGATGTTTTGTTGCTACTGAATTTTACATTTAGTGATACTTTATCTGGCAATGTCATTGAAAATGAAAAATATTTTGTGGATTTAATGGTGTCTACCTTTGCCCACGCTTCATCCCTCTACCAAGTTTCATGAAAATCATTTTTTTCTGTAATCCTGCTAACAAACAAACAAGAAAACACCCGCACATAAACCGTAACCCTGTGGAGCAGTCACATGTTTTCAGTAGGTTTTAGGTAAGCCTTTTCTAAGAAACATGCTCTGGTGCACATCATGCAATGCATTTTAATGGAACACACCAAAAATGTTGTCAGTATAGGAAAAAAAATTCCATATTTAAAAGTATTCACAATGTCCTCTGTGACCTTATTGGAGTCTGTTAGTGTGACTGTTCTTAGTTTGTTCATCAGCCTTTTCTTTCCTGTCTCGTCTGCCATCTCAGAAGAGGCAGGAGACCAGATTCACGTACTGAAATTATTATTTTTAATGAACTTGTGGCATTAACTATTTATGAGTCGGGACCCTTTGGATGGATGGCTTTTGGCTGCATGTCACTTAAGTTACATTATGCCGCTCTGGGCTGTACACACAACAAGTTTTGTCCAAACTACAAACTGATATCCTGCAGCAGTAGAGAAGCACTGCAGACAGGAGGCAGAATCATTTGCCAGGAGCAGAAACTGAATCACTAATGTTTTATTTTTTTTTCTCTAAACAGTATATACCATTTTGCATTATACAACTGGAATATTGATGTTATGAAAGAGAAATATTGGAACTTTTGGTGCTTAATTGGGCCACTTATTGAGATTTTAATTGCAGTTACAGCCTTGTATCACTTATTGTTGTTCATATGCAATCCCTGTTAAAGGTATATGACACAAGGAAGTAAAGCAGTAAAATAGAGAAACTGTCAGGCGTCACAAGAAATGATCAGGATTACTGTAATAATGAGAAATATTTTTTTCATTAGCAATGCGACAGAGGCACATTAATCACCCAAACACCTATATTCATTTTCATTATCGTCTCCATCTCCTTGCGTCTCACGCTCTCTCTTCTTCCCATCCGTCCATCTTTTTCTTTTCTCACTTATCCACTTAACCCTCGTGTTGTCCTCGGGTCAAAATGACCCGCAGCTGTGTTCAACCAAGTTCTATTTTATTTCTATATTTTTATATTTTTTGGGATCATTGGTCATCATTCTTTAAAGAAACCCTCACAGACTCCTTGTCACCAATGATCCCAACAAAATATGAAAATAAGATAGAACTTGGTTGAACACAGCTGCGGGTCATTTTGACCCAACGACAACACAAGGGTTAACTCCTCCATCTCTCTCCCTCCCATCGCCCTCCAAACACACACTATCATAAAAAGACACATGGACATCACATGCACATAGAGCACAGGGCTGGTAATGCAGGGTTAATATGATTGGAGAGCAGCTGATGGTTGTGCACATTCAGGCCAGATTACATTTAATTCGATTGGGTTTCACTCACTGGGATCCCTAACGCTCCTCTCAACCACTCTGTCCTTCTTCTCCTCATTGTCCTCCTCCTGCTTTTGTTGGACCTGAGGTGGTCAGGCCTCACAAAGAGACACAGTGCTCACAAAGAGGGGTACAGTGTGTGCGGACACATACATTCAGCTTTTATTTTAAACTTTGAAAGCACATGCGTCCTTCGTCACTCCGTTGTCCTCCACTTTTAAACCAAATATGATTCATTATCTGTATTTTACAAGGTCACCCCTGCCTTGAACCAGACACAAGCATGCAGCAGATGTGAAAGACAAGAACATTAGAGGTACTCAAATGTCTAATATAAGATTTTAAAATAGATTAAAATGTGTTTTTATGTCTGCATGCTGATCTACTGTAAAACAATAATGCTGAAAATTGTTATCATGTTGCGTTAAATTAACCAGAAAGGTAATATATTATATTGTGGCAGCCTCATTTTACATCTCTTTCTCTCTCTTGACATCTCTCTTTGGCGATCTCTTTCTAAAGACAGAACGTATTTCCTCAACACCCTTACAGAAAAAAAAACACGAGTTTCCCATGTTTTCCACACGGGCAAAATATTTTGCATGTGCACAAATGTGTGCGTACGGTCAGATGAGTTTTTGCACATAAAATATGTCTTTTTTTTTTGTCAGGGCAATTCAGACGCAAAATACTTCTGAATTCTACTACAAACGATATAGTAACATAGTAAGTCATTTTTTAAAGAAATTCTTTCAAAGTCCAACTGAAATGAAATCTCTAGCACTAAATATATATATATTCACTGTGTTCCCTCCATTGCTTCATTAATGAGTACACTGTGAACCCATGAAAGACAGATGCTGGCTGCATGCTCTTTGTAAAATGAGAGATGAGCACAATGAGTGTTCAGGGGGCTTAAAAATGCCACAAGTGACATAACAACAAAAATAATGCCTCATGGGAATCATTGCTTATAATCATATGCTTTTTTGAAACTCTCTTTTTCTTTCTGAGTGTAAGCTAGTCAGACTAGCTTGTTAGCTTCAACTTTCTGCGTGGAATTCAAATGTGACGGCACAGGGGTTCAAATCTCCCAAATCTGAAATGTTGACAGCTTGAATTGGTAGCAACTGACAGGCAGCGACGTGTGGTTTTGTTTAACGTGAGAAGAACATCTTGTCTCAACATTTGCATGTTATGCAGTATGACATTCAGAGGCGCTCCACAAGAGCTGATGGCAAGTGTTCTGGCAACACCAAAAATGGGTTCATTCTCTTTTGAAAAATCTAAAAAGTTATCACCATCACATGCAGTGTTATTACAATTTATATCTCCTTACACAAAAAGAGAGAATCCTAATTCAGGTTAGCTTTTACAGTTTTTTCAAGTTTGTCAATGTTAGTGTGGAGCTTAGCGATGCATCCTATCTGCCATTGTTGTGTACTATTCTAATCTAATGTACATAGTTTATTTGGTTAATGGACATCTGAGATTAGTAATTTCAGATTTCACAAGCAGTCACTACACTACAGCACTATTACTCCTTCTTATTTAAAAATGAGGCTTTTCTGTCACAGAGTTTGCTTTAGAGATCAGAGAGCTCTGAAATCCCCCATCAAATGCTGGCGCATGAAAAGATGAAGGTGTATTATATCTGGCTGAGAAAGGCAGATCGAGGAAAAACAGCAACAGCAACACAAATAATACATACAAAAACAAAAAGGAAAGACATGCATTTGAAAAATCAGGTGAAAGAAGAAGAAAAAGTGGTGAAAAAAGAAGGTGACATGGTTTCCAGAGAGGAGTAGATGAGAGACTGATAGATAAGCAGAAAGCAGGGTGAGAAAGAGAGAAATGCTCATGTCTTCCTGTGTATGTGTTTTTGTCTGCGCACATCTTTACTTTATGTCTCAGTCGGCACCGGTGACACACACACACACACACACACACACACACACACACACACACACACACACACACACACACACACACACACACACACACACACACACACACACACACATATACATATACACACAGGCAAGAAAGCTTGAGCAAACTGTTTACAAAGTGAGGATATAAAGTGCAGGGAACATCCGGTTTCTGGCTTTTATCACACATGCATACATCTGAAGAAAGGAAGGAAGGATGAAAGAAGGAAGGAAGGAAGGAAGGAAGAAAGAAAGAAAGAAAGAAAGAAAATAAATGACAGTCATGCATTGTAGTTGACTTTATGAGTGTGTGTTTTCATCACACACAGCTTTCTTCTCTCAACCTGCACAGACCCCACCACCACCTCCCCCACCCCACCCCCTCCTCTCTCTACCCTTCACTCTCTGTCCTCACTCAACCCTGTAACTAATGACTCTGGAGGAGGCATTGCAGCACCTGCTGCAGACAAACACACACATACACAGCTAAACCCATACACAGAGAGAGAAGGTGAGGGGAAAAAAGAGGAGATTGCAGGTGGGGGTCAGATAAACTAGGCCAAAAAAAAGAGGGAAGAGGGGAAAGTAAAAAAGAAAAGAGAGATAGAGGGGTGGAGGGAAAGACAGGAGGTGCCAAGGACAAAGTGGAGGGCAGAAGAAGAATGGGAGGAGGTGTGAAGTGTCACTGCCAGTGGTACCATCACTCTAATTAGCATAGTGACCTTGGTCCTGTGTTATTGTGTACACCCACACACACACACACACACACACACACACACACACACACACACACACACACACACACACACACACACACACACACACACACACACACACACACACACACACACACACACACACACACACACACACACAGACACACACACACAGGGCTCATAAGCATAGTAGAGTCAGTGTTTTTGGGTTTGCAAGATAAAGTAATGACCTGATATGAATTTGAATGCACAATATTTTTACATCCCTGAATATCTTTTATCCATGTTTGTTTTTAACAAGACTCCACATACATTTCACATACATTTCACATGCACGCACACGCACACACATACAAACCGTTTTGTTCTTCGGCCAGTGCAGCAGATAAGCAGAGAAAATAGAGAGAGAACAGAAAATCTAAAAAGAAACTCAGAGAAGGACACACACAGCCTCATAATTCATCACACACACGTGGAACATGCATTACAAAGACGATGCACAGGAGACATCAGGCGAAATGTATCATTGTTGTAAAAGAAGGGGTTCAAGTGTGAGGATGGCTAAAAGGGTTAAATATGGATTCAACAGAAATACATGCTGAAAACAAGAGAAAGTGAGACTGAGACAGAGAAACTAACTGTGAGCGAGAAAGAGAGAAGGGGAGTACAGCTGTAGCAGTAATAATCTCTCCGGTCAACAGTAATTACCAAGAAGACTGAGGAAGTGAGTACAGGACACACATATTCACAGTTTGTTCTCTCATCTTGGTTTGCTATGTTCTCCTCTTGTTTGTTTATCTCACAACCAAAACACGCACCTGCCACAAAGAAGACGTCAGCACGAGCTGCAGGGTTTAATGGATAAAGGTTGCTCACAGTAAACGCAGTTAAATACACACCAGTAGTCTAATCTGGTTTCGACTGTGCTCTAATTAATTCATGGATAATGTCAGGAAGTTGCTCTAATCGTGTTTAACTTTGAGGTTGGCAGACCAGTTTCCAGACTGCTTACACTACAAGATATACAGCCGCTTTTCTTTTTGGTATTTTAAGGTATTCTAAACTTCTTACCCTGAATTTATCCTCCCAGGCAGCACAAACACCCCCTACATCCTGATCTGCGATGCAGCACGGTGCTTCCTGTGTTTGGTTTTGCTGATGACCATTAAATCTTTTCTGTCCTGTGTTTCTGTTCATTTTAACCCTATCTTACATTTCTGATTTATTTTCTTTGCGCACCCAATGCTTCTTCCCTGACCAATTTTTCGGACATCTTTTATTTTTCGGTCTGATTAAGTCATTATGGTTTGGGTTTTAAACAAACATGTAGATGATACTATGGCTGCGAGATTCAAGATGGAAGTGGTCACATTAATAGGTGATACTTTTAATATCCTGTGGGTCTAAATGTTTTTGTGGAAACAGTTTTAATTTAAGGTCATACATATTTATGTGTATTATTTTATGTCTTTTAAATTTAATGTCAACACTTACTCCACAGAATTGTTTTTCTCACCTGTTGTAACTTTACTCAAATCCATCTTTTAAATCCCCTTGCATGAAAATACTTCTATTACTTGTCTCTCAATTTGAGATAATACATCCTCTTTTCGGAAAAAGCTAGACAAATCCCAGATCCCAACTCTTATCTGTGGATCAATGATTATATTTGCTTTTTTTATGTATAAATTCAAACATCTACCGAGCTCTGGGTCCATTCCACTCACAGGTTGAAGATGTGAGAGCTAAATAAGAGCTGAATTTGAAACATTGAGGAAACAGTTTCCCCTGCTCTCTCTGCTATTTGACCTTCCACAGATGTTTTAATTTTGTTGTCGACCATGTTAAGAATATATCTTCTGCTAAAGTCTCTGCAACAGGTCGGGGTGATTGGAGGGACTACTGGGTGTGTCCTGTGTGAAACCAAAAGTCAACAATGTGCCTCCTGGATGAAGCTGTAAGGCATACATGTGTTTACTTTCCTTTATTTTACATATTTGCTGCAAATACACTAAAGCTATGCAGGTTTTAGCACTTTGTTAGAGGTAAGCATCAGCTTCAGGCAGTATCATCCATTATTACCACACCAAGTATTGCTGATATTATCATTAAAATATGATCTGATTTATTTACATTTTTAAATACTAATTGGATAATAGGTATAGTAAGTCAACGTGAGCACAACTGCTTGGCTGAGTATATATTAATAAATTAGATGCTGTGAAAATGTTCACATACTGCATTCACTGTGTTTGACCTTGCTCAGTCCAGTGGTGACGTTCAGTGTCAGATCAGTGCAGCTTTATCTCCAAACCTCCCTCCCTCCCAACCATCATCTCTTTTCCCAAAAAAATGAATCACTTCCTTTTCCTCCCTCTGCTGCCACCTTACAGCTGGTTTTGGTCAGAAAGCTCTCAACTATTTTGTAGGTTAGATTGAAGAACAAAATATTCGTAGCTAACCTACAAGCTCTCAATGAACTCTGAAGAGTTCAATCATGTGGCCCCTTTGTCACTCCTTGTCTAATTAAAACCAATATTTTGTCAGACAACAATTAAGCTGCTCACCTCATCAAATGTTAGATGCTGGAAATCCTACATCAATCTTTTTCAGACTGACTTTTTCAGTGCACAGTGCTTCTGGAAAGTTAGGTGAGACATCAGCAGCCTTCCGCATAATTATTTCATGAAACGGTAAGAAGTCTGTGTAATTTCAGTCTAAATTGACTCTTTGCCCTCCATTCCTTTTCTCTGGAAAACTCCCATCTCCGAGGACTCGGGGGTTCTTCCCTTTGTAATAGCAGCTAAACACATTGACGCTGGTCCTCCAAACGCCACCACCCTCCCTCCCCCTCCGCCCCTCCACCCCCCAGCAATTAGGAACAAAATAAAAGATGGAAGCCTAATGAAAAGAGGTTTAATAGAAGAGCAAGGCAAAGGTGGCTCAGACGCTTGCTGCTGTTTAATTCAATGGGATGCTCCTGGTGCCTGAACACTGGCCCATTTTAATTGCGCTCCTCTCTCATTTATAAGTATGCAGCGATACAGATTTAATGAATCTGAAAACAAGGCAGGCTATTCAGTGTCTTTCTGTCTTTCTCTCACAGGCATAGAGGGATAATGTGATTGTGCTGGTTGGACCCACGTGTTGTAGCTCAGCATTGTTGTCCACGAATGCTAACTACACACACACACACACACACACACACACACACACACACACACACACACACACACACTGCAGAGTAACCTGCGTACTTTCTTTAAGAGAAGAGGACGACAGGCGTATGTGAGATGTGATGCATGCTAATGAATGTAAATTTGATTTAACTCTCACACTCCCTCTTTTCTGTGGTCACACAATGTCATTTGTGCATAAACACACATTTACTAGCACAAACACAAAGGATTTTTGGACACAAAATAGAAACCAATACAAGAAGAATAAATATAAGCATACAAAAAAGGACAGGAAGGGTACAGGTGTGCACTTATGATGAACACAAAGGAGTCCTCATGAATGTTTGTGACTGTTGTCATTTAGTGCTATCCAGTCAATTATGTCATTTTTAACGCAAATTGAGTGACATTATTTGGGATGTTTTCACTGTCATATCCTTAGCATCATCTGCTCCATGCTTTCTACTATCTTTCCAAGGAGCCGATCAATAATCTCATCATGACCATTGTCATTAGTCAATAACTCTATCATGGACTCAATCAATATTATCACCATTGACTCAATCAGAGCTGCACCTATCAGTCTCACATGAATCAATGCAACAGTGTGACTTACATCTAGTGGTCCTTATAAGGATTTTTATCTTCCCGCTGCCCCCCACCCCTCCCCCCACCCCCACCACACAAAAAAAGACACAAACAACAAAAAAACAACATTCCTCAGCATCAGGTTCCTTCAGGGTTTACGACACCACAAGAAAGCCAAACACCTCAACAACAACAACACTAAAAGACAACAAGAACAACAAAAACAACTTGTTAATCAGACCAGAGAGTGCAGGGTGGGTTGAAGCTTACCTTCGCCATCTGTGCCTGGACTCCGCTGGCTTTTAGCGAGGCCACAGCCTTCTGGGCTGCTGCAGGGCTGTCAAAGTCCACAAAGCCATAGCCTGCACACACACACACACACAGACATATACATAACAGAGTTGACACAGGCAAGGAAAATGAAGGAAAGGAGGAGTGTGGTGAGTAGAAAAGGGGAAAAAAAAGACAAAGAAAATCACAATCAGGCAATCTGAATATTGTTGAGCATGAGCAGTGCTAATTTCTATCAGAAATCAGAGTCTGGGTTTTGTTTTCAACTCCGATTAAATCCAATAAATGTGTCAAAATCAAGTTAGGTCACATATTTAATGAAAGCGCCTAGTTCCCCATTAGGGAGGCTGTGGTTCAGACGGTAGAGTGGGTTGAACACTAATCAGAAGGTGGGTGGGTCGTTCCTCCTGTCCACATGCCTAAGTGTCCTTGAGCAAGACTCTGAACCCTAAGTTGCTCCCGATGGTGTACTATCAGTGTGTGAATGTTCTCCTGATGGCAGCACCTTGCATGGTGATCTGTCTCATTAGTGGGTGAATGGGAAAACCATGTTAAAGCACTTTGAGACTGAAAGGTGATAAAGCACTATACAAGTACAGACCATTTACCATTAAATGTGTTTTAACTTAGAGCATTAACATAATTGGTGTCATAACAGTAACTCTTTCAATCTTGTTTATGATCAAAGTTTTTTGTTCACTGTTCACCGTTTTCTTTTTAAATTAAACTGTGTCCACCTTTTTTGAATGATTTCAATGTCTTTCAGTGCAATCCATCATGGTGCTGTGACGAAGATCTAACGGCTGCTTGTGTATTCTCTGTAGATGGATGTGCTGTGTGACTCAATGCTTGAGGAATCCTTGGTTTTATATGTAAAGTCCACTGCCCTCCTATTGTCTGACATTTAATATCCCACTGTACTGCATGTGAGGTCATTCTGTCCCTGTACTACACTAAATCTGCCAGAACATATAGTCCTATAGTAGCACTCGATACCAAATGCCTCTGTACAGTGACACCAAGAAAAATACTCTACATTTAATGCAGCAATTAAAGTGATTCAGAGTCTTATTTAAAGAAATACAGACACAAAGGGAATGAGCTTCAGTCGATTTTATTGCAATAAGGTCCACATCAATTTGTGTGTCCATGTGTGTATGTGGACAGTGTGTCTGTTAGACCAGGGGTGTCAAACTAATTTTAGTTAAGGGGCCACATACTGCCCACTTTGATCTCAAGTGGGCCAGACCAGTAAAATCATAGCATAATAACGCATACATAACGACAATATTTCTCTATGTTTAAATCATCGGTGAAGGTTTTTGGATGGTAAACCCTCATCCGACGAGCCGAGCTGGACCCCCTGGCGGGCCTGATGCGGCCCGCGGGCCGTATGTTTGACACCACTGTGTTAGACTGTTGAGGTTTAGGGGATCTAGGTTGGTTCCTATAGGAAGCACTGAAGGACAAAAGGTCAGAGCGCACACATGACTCTCTATTTTCAGAAATATGTTCTCTTTTCTGGGCTCCTTGTCTCCTTGTATGAGAATGACTTTGACTGGGTGTCTATATGTGACTAATAAAAGAGAAATATTGACACGCATGCAATGATGCCACAGAGAAATGTTCAGAAAGCACAGAAGCTTTGAAATTCCAGCTGCAGTTTTGAGTGGGCTGTGTGTGACTATGTTAGGAGTGAGGGAATGTCACACACTCATATACACACACACACACACACACACACACACACACACACACACACACACACACACACACACACACACACACACACACACACACACACACACACACACACACACACACACACACACACACTCATTCCTAACATCTGTTCTTGTCTGTCTGTCTTTTCCAGGATTTGGAACCACGCTCTGTTTTGCTGATAAACAGATGATTTTTTTATTGTTCAAAGGCAGCAAGCTGCTTTCACAGCAAGATCTGCACTGCACACACAAATATTTATACTGCTGCTAATGAGCGAACCACAATTTTGCCAAAATAGGGTTACACAAACACACATGCAAGTTCTTACTGCGGTACGTACACATGTAATGTGCATAAATTAGTCAGTGTGACAAGCATGGATACACAGATATGCAGAGAAAACAGTTTTGATATATATGCACATATGCACAGAACTGTATGCATACCACATACATAAGCATTCACTGTTTTCTGTACTTAATGTATCTAATTAAGGCCACACTGAAAAGGTTCAACTAATTAAAAAAGCACATACAGTATTATTCAGTAGCGTGGTAGGATGCTTTAATTTTATACCAGAAACAGTTCCATAACTAATGTCTCACACTAACTAATGGGTGTTTGTTTAACTAGATGTAATGAGTAGGGAAATAAAACCACAAACACAGTTCACAATGGGTAATTCAGGCAACACTAATCCAATTCAGAGGCCTTTAGTTTGGTTGTAGTTAGCTGTAACACACCGTTGATGAAAAATACCAACTCTATTAAGGAAACTGGTGCATTACCCTTGTGTTGTCCTTGGGTCAAAATGACCCGCAGCTGTGTTCAACCAAGTTCTATTTTATTTTCATATTTTTTGGGATCATTGGTGACATGGAGGCTGTGAGGGATTATTTAAAGAATGATGACCAATGATCCCATAAAATATAAAAATATAGAAATAAAATAGAACTTGGTTGAACACAGCCTCGGGTCATTTTGACCTGAGGACAACACGAGGGTTAAGAAAGAATTGTTACTTATTTGGGAATTGTTAAATTGATGGGTTTCTTGTAAAGTTGTAAGGTCTCAACCTCACTCTGTCCTGAGGTGGCCTATGTTGTTATAAGGCACTATATGAATACAAATTCATTGAATTGATGTATATGTTGTTGCTATTTTCATTTATCATATAAAATGCAGGAATTCCTACTTACGTGGTATCAGTATGATTCCAGAAAAAGATTGGAGGATTTGTATAACCAGCTGAAACAGTGAACTGATTCCAGGCAACACCTTACATGGCAGGTTGAACACAGCCAGTGGAATATTCACCATCAACGGTGGGAACTTATAGTGCTAATAGGAGATTCTGCAGAGTGAAAAACCAGCACTCAGGTGCAATTGGCTGATTCTGCAAGTTTAGGGTCATCAAACTAGCTGCTTGCGACTTTGATCTGCATGTAACTAAGATCTACTCCTCACAGTGGCTGTTTACAGTGATTTACCGATCAACTGTGTGGCTCATATCGAATGGGTCCTCAGTATTAGAGGACCAGAAAATGTAGTCCATGTCTCAAGAGCTTTGTACATGCTCTGTAAATAATATATTGAGTCATAGATGCTGGCATGTAATTTAGCTTTACCCTGCACATTTGGGTTAGTCCTCACATTCAAAGATGTCTGAGATTTGGTGTGTATTTAACACTTTTAGCATAGATGAGTGTCGGCTCGGCCACAAAAATACTCAACATCTATTACCAGACAGCATTCACTCATCTTTAGGCATGATTAATGGGAAAAAAAATGTTGTGTGCTCATTTCACTGGCTAGTTTGGTGTGACAAAGCATCAGCCTTGAAGAGAAAGTGCCATTTGTTTTGAGTCTATTCATGACTCAAGGAGAGATCTGCGTTTTCTGGAAACTTATTTGCACGTCTCTCCAGGGAGGTCAGGGGGGTAGCTAGCATCAGTGGCAGAACGCACCCCTGGAGCTGCTAAGGATTCATTGTCGTGCTCAAGGACACTTCAATGAGGTGGACGCTTGTTGAGACGTTGAGCAGATGCCTGCCGTCCAAGCTGATGGACAGTTTTTGAGATCACAACACCGCACTTCTGCTTAACATGCAATTTGCACATTTTCATATACACTAGTATCTAACCTCTTTAGTTCAGGGAAAACTGGAATCTCATGTAAATGCGAACGATAGCTTCTCTGGGCACGATGATAAAGACATTTTCAGAGAGCGGAGGGATGGAAATAATATTGCTGAATTATATAATTCTTCCCATTTGTACCATGTCCCTCCCATCTGTGGTATTATGATGACACAGATATGAAAATTCATCTTGTTCATTCAGGCCTGACAAATATTTCCCTTGTGAATGAAAAAAGTATATATATTTTGAAGCACACATGGAAATACACACATATGCATACATCCACACAGATGGGAGCACTGATAAACATGAGTACATACACACACACACACACACACACACACACACACACACACACACACACACACACACACACACACACACACACACACACACACACACACACACACACACACACACACACACACACACACACACACACACACACATCACTACATCCCATCCAGTCTCATGAGCTCCCAGAGTTCCTGGCCCTAGAATAGGCAAACCAAGTACAGAAGGAAAAGGAGAGAGAGCATTTAGGAGGAATGTGGCAGTGGCAGTGAGTCAGGGGGGAAGGGAGGGAGGTGGGGTGGCAGGAGACACAGAGACAGTGAGAGGGAGGAGGCTTGTCTTTGGGAAATGGAAATCCTTTACAATCTAAAGTGGTTTCCTCTCCCTCCATCCTGTGCAGTGTGTCCTCTCCTTCCCTCAGAGCTCCCACACTGCTAACTAAAAACCTGTCAGCGTATTTAACAGTTCGCAACAGAGCAGACAACTTCACAAAGAAAACCCTGATATTATTTAAGAGAATGAAGTTTGGTTTCCTTTGGTCACTTACTTGCACAGTAATTCTAGAATTAAAGCATTTCATATTGTCTTATGAAACATTAATATATTCACATCGTTCCAGTGAGAAACAATTTTTCAGGGGCAAAGAGATAGTAAACACATCACAGAAATCAGGATCACGTGGTTTTTGTGTAACAACAGTAAGTAAAGAGATTAAACAGCATCCCTTCAGACTGCAAAGGAAGACTACTTCATGTATTTACCTGTCTCTTTGTCTCAACCTCTCAACCTCTCTCTCTTCCCTCCCTGCAAATCCAGAAGAGAAGAGGCTGTCTGGTAAATCATTAGTTTCAAAGGGTCCCCTTCCTTTTCTGTCAGCCCCAGGTTATTTTTACTCCCCTCCCTCCACCTCTCTGTGCCTCCGCCCATCCATCCCTCCCTTTCCAAGAGAACTCTGTGTGCCAATCTGTAGTCTCTTAGTCACGCTAAGCACTTATCTTGTCCCCACTGAATGCCTTTGCAATCAAACCAACACTTATCTGGTTGTAAGGCACTCTAATGGCCGACTGATAATGAAACTCCTTCATTGTGAGTTAACAACTGGCTAAGAGATGTATGAAGTCTACATCACAAGTGAAATTGCTGATGAGGGCCACAGTGTGTAAAAGTTGCCTAAGTTGCTTCAGCTGTAGCTGTTGCATTATGTGTAGTCTGCATTAAATAATAAGCATCAATTTAAAGCTGGAGACGGGGATTACATTTTGAAACGGTCTCGCTAATGTTTAGTATTCATAAGAGACTTGTCTGGAATATGTCCAGAGTATAGTGCCAAAAATGATGCAGAGAATACTGTTCACCTGCAAACACACACATGTCCTTAAGGAAAACTGTGTTCACTAAAATAAAATAAAAAATGTAAAGGCAGCAGACTGTTTAAAAGGTTTTCACCTTCAACAAGTAGACCATGTAGTACTTTTTAAGCAAAGTTTTTTTATCATTTTAATTATTATTGATAAATAATGAATTCAGGAAAATCCCTCTTTAGTGTCCAGCAGTAGTCTCTCAACATAAAAGGGCTCCATTTTCATGAAAATGTGCAGGTGAGTACCGTTAAAAAAATAAAAATAAAAAAAAAAAAAACGGAGAAATTCTGGAAATACGAAACAATACATATGAAAAAGGTTGGTTATGTATGGGACAAAATATTTGTGAACAACTGTTATTAGTTAAAACATGTTCGCACACAAAGTTTGACTGATTGTTATTAAACCAGGGTCTTAATGTGATTCTTGAGTCTGAAGCCATTAAATAATTCTGTTTATCTGATTTTCAACAGAAATCTAAAAGAAACATCGCATTATGTGCATACATTAATTCTTTTATTCAAACGCAGCATGGTCCAAGTGGGCATATATAGAAATTTACACCATGTGGACTCTCGTAACGTCAGCAAGTGTTACCTTACATTCTTCCTACTGTCAACAAGTTCAATGAAAAGCCTAAACCCAGTGTGTTAGTCTGTCACGTAACAGTTTACAATTTCCCTAAATAAACAATGTTATTATATTTTGTTGAAAATACCATGGCATCGTAGCTTTCCATGCAAACACTAAAACCGGTGTAAATAGTATATTTGGGGACTACATTTTAGTTTTGAGTCACTATTTATGGCGGCGGGGAAATGTGGGATTGACTCAAAATAAACCCCAATGCCCATATCCATGGTAATGAAGGAAGGTGTCACTCAATGTAACAGTGCGGCTCACTGATGTGTTCTTAACAGTTTTTGACAACAGTGAAGCCGTGGTTCAGAGGAATAAGCTCCACACTCTCAGATACACATTGGTCTTTCTTTGGATTAGTTAACATAGGAACATATCACCAGTCTTATTCTACGAATATTATTTAAAGCAGTTTGCATTTAATTTGTAAGCACCGGTTGAAATGTGATTATACATATATTTTATATTTCCATTTGTAAACCACACTACAAATAAGCATAAAGCCACAATTGGCAAACAGTTGGAGCACTTAGGTTCTGCTGGAACAGGTTTTAAAAACCTCAATTAAAAAAAACACCAATGAAAAGATTAAATGATTTGAGAAAATGGAAGCATAACTGATGATCATCCCTGGGTTTATAAAATGTTTTGCCTTCCTTTTGGCTTTGCTTTAATGATGTCAGGAAAGGCATTTTAATATGCATTCAAAGCTCAGAGCCATATTTGATTATGTGATGCTAAAGCAGGTAGGGATGATTAAGTTAGTTATTTGTGTAACTAGCCAATTAGAAAGAACCAAGATAATACCTGAAGAGTTTTTAGGGGATATTTGGTTTTCCGATTATAATGTTAAGACAGACAGAGAAATCATTTCCTGAAAATATTTTATCCTCAGTAATCAGCGCAGACAAAATTTTAGAATTCACAATTACATCTCTGCCATCAGCATCAATCAGACTGGTTTTACCTTCACTCACTGTTGAAACTGAAATGCTGATTACAGGGCGTTTGTGCTGTTGTCCTAAACCATGTCAGTATACCTTTGAGTAGAGACCCGGAAGATGAGCAGCAATCATGCTGAATACATGCTCTTGTGTGCCTCTTCAGAAGCAGACGACTACAATCATATTGATTGGTGCTTTGTTCAGGCCACTCCAGCAATCAGGCAGACCCTCATCAGAAGACACTCCAGCGAGCCTCATTCACCACAGAGACCATTCGAAACACATTGCAGCGATTGTGTGGTGCTCTCCATTTTGATTTGGCCTGTCACAACAATGCCAACATCTTGCTTTCAAAAGCTGCTTAACTCTGAGTATCATTAGGGTGCAATCCTGAAATCATCATCATAGAGAAGTTAAACAAAATAAAGACACTCCAGCAGTGCATCATTGAGATGGATTAAAGGATGGCATGGTCTTCATGGAAGTCAGTACTGTTGTGTTGAATTCAATGTAAAAACACACACCCTTACCACATTGCTTAACAGGCAACTCTAAGGCAAACACATGGACTTGATTTTGTCATCATGCTGTCTGTTGACGTTTTGGTAAAAAACTTTTGGCCATTGATTAATTAGGTAAGAAAAAGAGTCCAAAAGGAATGGATTTATAAAAACAAAACCACTCCCCATAGCAGGCACTGATTGCTCGGCCTTGAAGCTGCCAAATTCCATAAATTTTCAATTGATGTTTTCCAGACTCAAATCTCATCTGTGTTTGTGAAGTACAGGATATCCGTGCAAGGCAACAGATGACCACACTGGATAAAGTCAATGGATACTCGCTCACCTTTGCACTGATTGGTGTTTTTGTCCAAGATGGCCTTTGTTGACACAATCTTCCCGTATCTGCAAAAAACAACAACAAAAAAACATTCTGGTTAGCCATTGACTCAGTTTTGCTGGTTTTAACATCAACAATATTATTTGTTCTTTGAGTTTATGCCAAGCAGCAACCAACAGTGACGTCACCCATTGGTTTGTAGCCTGCTGTTACGAAGCCTCAAGTTTGACTTTTCGGCCATTGCCATCTTGCAAGTTCGGAGCAGTTTGGAGCCAGAAGTGACCATATTTTAACAAGCTGGGGAGGAGCGAGCAGTGGATCTGACTCAATTTGATTGGAAACCAGAGGACACTATACCCCACCCACCAATAATGGAAACCTGACTTTACCACAGGCCTGTCAATCAAACATACCGCATTTTCAGGTCTAATATCTAATTAATGACGGGATTGTTATTTTCAGATGGACCACCAGAAAACTAATCAGAAGGAGTGACTTCAGCTTGCAACACATTAGACATTAGAGTATATGCAGCTAGATGCTTTTTGGAGCCAACCTCTAGTGGCCCTCAGTAATATTGCACTTCATGGCACTCCTGCATTCGCCTCATTTTTCAGACCTGGAAGCTACGCCCACCTTTATATTAGTCTAAGGTTTATGCACATTTCTCTGTGCTAGAGGCATGGCTATAGAGTCAGCATGTCATTCAAAGCTTTAGTCCAGACATTCATGGTCTCCAGAGGAAGACTACCATGAGTTTCACAACTATGTTGCCCCAACAACAATTATATGGATTGCAATAAACTTTGGTAAAGACACTCATGTTCACCTTGGAACCTTTTGCACCACAAGTCTGCTATTGTAACAAACCATCTGCCAACCATCCTCCTTCTAACTAGGAAAAATTCACGTTACATAGAAGTCATCTGAACTGAGTCACTGCTCCAGGACACTAGATTGTCATTATCTATACAACCGCTAGAGGTTATTTAACGTTAAAATGTAGCTGGGTTAAAAGAAGCTGCCTGCATAAAAAAATCTACTGAGTCATGGAGAAGGACTGTCTCCAATACCTTGACATCTGTACGGCACATCAGAAGGGCCTACAAAGAAAGACACTCCATATGTCATGCTATCTGTTCTTTCTGCCAACTTTTAACATCTCCTGTCCGTTTCTCTACCTTATTCTCCTTCTTATGTTTGACACCTCTGCTCTCCTTATTTCACCCTCTGTCCCACTTCCATTCTCCACCTCCCTGTTCTCAAGTTCTTAGAAAGAAGTTAATAATGTTTCTTATCAGACGAGTCTTCTAGTGCTCCTGGAAAGAGAGGAGAAAGAAACAGAGAAATGTCTGAGAAGGTATGAGGAGAGAGGAGAAAGGATGGTGGAGTCAGACAGAAAGCTTGGATCGCTGAGATCAGCCTGGATCACTGCCTGGCTTTGTGGATGAGACTTTTTAATTAATGTGTTCACACTGCCGCGCAATGACTGACTGGCTGGCTGAGTGACTATCAAACAGATTGACAGATTGACAAGCTGGCTGACTGGCTGACGGCCCCAGGTGAGGGATGGAAGTATAATCCCTCTTCCCTTTTAGAGAAAAAGAGGGAGACAACGAGGTTGCAGACAGGAACGATTCAATGAGGGTACAATGCAGGAGGTGCTGAGCAGAGAGGGAGAAAAAAGCAGAGGAAGGGAGGGAGAGACTCTGAGGAATGAGAAATAGATGAGGAGAGGGAGAGCAGTCAGTCAAAAGATAAAAAGAGACACGAAAGGCGAGGAAGTCTGGGAGAGATAGAGCGATAGTAAGAGGTGTTTAATAAAGAAGAAATCATTTAGTTGTCACCGTCAGGAGAATCTCTGTCAACCAACTGCTTCTGTCAGAGAAAAGAAGAGAACAGAGACGAACTCAGCTGACAGCCTCACATCAAACTCTATTGGGACAGGAATACTTCAGAAATAAAGGCAGAAAAAAGGCTTTAAAAGGCTACTATCAATGACAGATAAGCAGCTTATGATCTTAAAATTGGCAGAGAGAAAACCAAACATTCGAACAAGTGCTCAATTTTTCACAAGTTTTCTTTCCTGCAATTTAATATATTTTGAGGGTATTTACAAAACGACTGATAGTGTCGGGCTGAAATCGAATCTGATGTTTGTCTGGTACTGTTTTGTTTTTTTAAGTCATGGCTTGTTTACCACAGAGCAGGTTTTTTGGATCCGGTTTTAGGGGAGCTATCCAACGCAGCAGACGAGGAAAACACTCTAGACGAATTGTCCATACATATACGCAATGACAAACACACACGCGATGCAACATCACAGAAAACACCACAGCAGTAAATCACACACATTACACACACCATCTGGTAATACCAATACCAGGTCTTTGCGACTGTCTGCCTTGATGTGACTCAAACTTGGTGTCTGTGTGTGTCAGCGTGTGAGTATAAACACCTACAGCACCATGTGTGTGAGTGTGTATGTTTGTGGAGTTTGGATGCATGACTAAGACATCTCAGTGTTTTGGCAGGTTGTTTTTCCCGGCAGAAAAGTGAAACATTTTCAGATTCTGTTTGTTTGTTGGTGAAAAACAGAGAGAAAGAGACAGATGGACACAAAATTAATCTTGAAAAAAATGACTTCACGTCAGTTGTCTGTTTTTACAAAATGAAAAACAAATAATGTGTTGCTCTGTTTGTGTGCCGTATCATTACATCAGTATGTGTGATGTACAAGTAAAAATCTACCTGTTCCTTGTCTAGTTACACAATTTAGCTTAACTGAAAACAGAGAGGAGAGGAGAGGAGAGGAGAGGAGAGGAGAGGAGAGGAGAGGAGAGGAGAGGAGAGGAGAGGAGAGGAGAGGAGAGGAGAGGAGAGGAGAGGAGAGGAGAGGAGAGGAGAGGAGAGGAGAGGAGAGGAGAGGAGAGAGATGACGCCATGGCCTTCGGGAAATGTCAGATTACAACAACACTGCTCAAATCCAAAGTGGTGTCTTACTCTGGACTTGATTCAGTGGTAATATCTCATTTTATCCAGACAGCTACAACAATCTGTTTTCGTGAGAAAGAAATGGAATCAAGTATTGATAATAGATCAGATGATGAAGTAAGAGGGGTTAAAGAAAGCATGGAATAAGAGGAGAAGAAAGTGTACAATGTCCTGTTCCATCTTCAATTCCCAACTGGAGCCCTTTTGTTGGTTCCAGCAGAAACCTGGAGTGAGTTGAAATGACATCGACCTGCACTTAACCCATCGGCAGTGACATGAGATGCTCAAAAAACAAAAATACTTAAAACATACCAAGAGAGGACTACAAGGAGTCAGACAGGGTCAGCACTTCCTTATTCCATTAATTTCCATGTGCCTGGAAAAAATAGGGAGTCTGATCATTCTTAAACAGATGTGAGTATTTGTTTCTTTTGGATGTTCATCTTTCAGTGAGGTTCATAATGGCAATGAAGCAACAGTGGAACAATACTCCAAAGAGCATGACAAAGTTGTTTGAATCATAGCAAACAATCTAAAATTATATATTTACAAGAGATGGGACAGGCTTTTCGAATATTTGAATAGTAGTTAAAATATAAAAACAATATTTTTCATCTATTGTTCTTCTACTATGCAGGGGGTGGAGTAGCCTGGCTGCGCCGACTGTCTCTCAAGCCTCAGTTTTCTTTGCTGTGGATATAGTCTGGGAGCTCAGCTCATATTAGCATTTGCTCAACCACTCTGAAGGGCTGACCAATGAGTGACGAGTGTCGGTGGTTAACCGCGTTTGTCCCACTGTGATTGGAAAGCTGGTGACAGTGACGAGCACAATGTTAACATTTTTAAACTTTGGTGAGCGGGCGACGGGGCAAAAGTCAATTAATAATAAAAAATAGTTCAGAGCGAATTTTGAATAGTATTTTTGCTTGAAATGTCCATCCCAAACATTTACAATCTTCCTCAGTAAAATTATTAAATGTTTTATTTTCATTAGTAGGGACATGATCAATTATTCTGAGACATATAAGAACATTGGGAAAAGTGGAAAAGTTTATTTGAGAATGGTTTTGTTTTGATTGATTACACGGTAGGATTTTGGATAAAATCCTTAAAACTGAATTACACACAACCATTAACATCATACGGTAGATTGACAATGCTTTTAATGTTTTCAGTTCTGTAGATTTTGACTCATCAGCTAATCCCAAGTACCTCCCCATCTGCATCGCCTCTTTGTATGATAAGGCACAAACTACTCCACAGGAGTTTCTAGCTCACCTGAAATTCTCTGTTTTCCTCAGCTTCATAGAAACAAAGCTCCACAACACAGTTCTAAGCCAGAGAAGAATGTCTTTCCAGCGCACCAGTCTGGTTTGGGTTGGTGCGGTGTGAGGCTGACAGACGGACTTTCAGTACAACAATCCTTTCAGAATGAGCTATGTGTCCTCCTCGACACATGGAAACTCCTCAGACTCCTTGCCAAAATGGAAGTTTTGATTTCTTCCATTGCGATACACAGAGAACCGTAGGACCGATGAAATTCCTATTTTTCTAGACTGCAGAGATTTAAGGAGGAATGTCAACATGAAACTCAGAGCACCCAGTTTTGGCAGGCTTGAAAAAAAATCTGTGCACCCTGGCAGTGTGTGTCTGTGAGTGAAGTGTTAATGACAGCCCTCAGAGGGCCCTCACAGCATCAGATCGGTGTTTTCATTCCCTTGTGAAACACTGTCAGCCTATGGATGCTCACCGTTTGATGTCTTGTGAACCACACTACCAACCTACACTCACACACACAAACAAACACACACACGGGCGTGATTTCTACATCTCTCCAGGATGTCTGCGAGTGTATATATACAGTACACTATGTATATATGCTGTGTGTTGGAAAGGTGTGTGTGCACTCTGTCTGAGGCCGTGGATGTGTTTACGTGTGTGTGCTTGCATTAGCACACTCGCAGGTTTGTCTCTGTGTGTGGTAGCTCCTAATTGGGGATCTGATACAACCGTCTTGTCTCTTGCTTTTCCCTCATTTTTCCCCCTCTCAGCCAGTTAGACTCAAACAGACAAACACAGAGGGAGGACAGAGAGAGCGCAGCGCTTCAGAAGTCTTCCAATTCATTCCCCGTATGTAATTTAACATCTTCAGGCGCTACAAAGAGATGAAGTCTGGGCCGTTTCCATGATGAAAAGGCAATGTGCTGTGAATTTAGAAGATGGCTTAATGTCACTGAAACATTAGGTTCATCTGCAGAAAAGGGCTTTTCATGAAGTTTAAAATCACAAGCTTCAAGGCATTCAGGTCAGATGGTGCATTGAGGAGTTGGTGTTATAGCAGTAGAGTAATTTCTCTTTCATCAAAAGATAAACAACAACAAAAAAAGACACTTTATTTTTTGGAAAAAAACACTTTGGTTTAATTTTGTTTTTATCCTTATTTTTCTTTCATCTGAAAAGATGGTGGTGTGGCGGGGGAACTTTTGCCATAAAGATTTATGTCAGACCAAATAGCCGGGCAAACACGATGGTGGGTAAATTGAGTTTAGATGAGTTTAATCTCCACTTCATCTCTGGCCATAACTCTTCAGAGGACATAATTCAATAACTTCTCCATCTGGGATCCTAAATATAGGATCCTTTTCTATCTATATAATTACTGTGAAATTTGGTGTGACCACAACAGGGTTTTGACAAAAGAACATGTTAACCCCAAGGACCACGTTCTGTTTGAAAAGAACTAGTTGGTAGGGTGAGCTGTCTCACAACATCAGAGGACATAAAGTGGGTGTTGACGTCAGACTGATAGCAACAGAATGTCCAAGAACGTTTTGGTCACAGCCTCCTCACATCACAAAGGAGATTGACAATATCTTACAAGCACCTCTGATGAAGAATACTGGCAGCGGCAACTTTACCACGTTGATTTGCTACAGTTCGGGTTATACAGAGTAAGACCCAACAAAAAGCTCCATTGTCCAATAGATCTTTTTCACAGAAGTTTTATTTGTCAAAGCAAACAATCATAAAGTGAGCATAACAGAGAGCCAAGACTGCACAATACAAAGAGCCTGAACCAAGCACACCTAACTTCACAGAAGTGGAAAGCAGTCATTCTCAATATTCTTTCTCGCTAAGATTTCTGAAGTGAAAAACAGCAGTAGAAAAGATCAAAAGATGATACGGAATATGTATTTTATATCTATTATTTTAAAGCCCCGCACACTTGTAGTACACCTGCAAAGATGATGTCATCTATTTTGGATGATTTGAATTCAGAACTCTCCAAACTGTGTCAATATGAGCAGACTTTTAGCTTATGGTCCTGCTAAACAGTTGAAATATTTTGGTGGTGTTAAACCTCTGCTGCATTTGATACACTTGATTATGGGATATAAATTGATCATCAAGAAGACTCGACAGGCATGTCTAGGACTGGTCTAGACTGGTTTAAGTTATACCTGAGTGGCAGAACCTCCTCTGTGTTGATTGAAAATTTCTTGTCTAGCTACATAAATATTACCTTTGCCGCTCCTTGGGGTCTTCCAATATTTCTTGACATTTTAATGCTGACAATTTCCAAATATTCTTCACCGTAAATCCATCAGACCTCCCCTTAGTTACCTCACTAAGAGCCTATCTTGTGGGCATTAGGTCCAGAATGTCCAGTCACTTCGAATGGTGAGCAGACTGGTCATATTTTACTTTCCCAGGGCTTGCAGTGCACCCATGAGGCCAGAAATCTGAGCATAATCTTTGATTCAGACCTGAACTTCACTGAACACTCACCAGTCAACATCAATCAACTCACAGGCTATTGCCAAGATTGGATCATTTCTTTCATTCGCAAACTGTCATTCACGCTTTTATCTCTTGCCATCTGGATTACAGAATTATTTGCAGGACTGCCTGAGAAACCGTCTGCAATTTATACAAAATTCCACAATAAGGCTTCTTACAAGAACTCAAAAATATGAGCACAGTTCCCCTACTGTTGCCTTATTTCACTGGTTACAGGTGGTGTTCAGAATTGATCCTGAAATGTTAGCGGCCACCCCATCTTACATTACCTACCATCTCACACTTGACACACCAGCTCGTACTCTCAGATCTGCAAACTAGCTGTTGCTTTTGGTTTCCAGGCTTGAGACAGAGGACATTATGGTATTTGCCATAAGGGATCCACAATTGAGGAATAACCCTCTGTTGGGAATCAGGCAAGATACATAAGTGTCTTCTTTAAAAAGAAAATTATGAATTATTATTATTATTTTTTTAAGGATTTTAATTTGTTTTGGGGTTTTTGTATGCTTTTATTCATGTTTGCTCTTTTGTTCATGATTTGTAATAATTGTCTTTCATTCATGTTCTTATTTCTGATTCGCTGTACTTTGTATTTTCTGTTTTATTTTCATTGGTGCACAGTTGCAATGTAACAAAGAGCTATACTGAGTGAACCAGATGTAGCAGTGTTACAATTTACAGAAAGCTTGTTATTATAGAAAGTTGGACACTTACCAACAATATTACTGCTACTGTTTAAGAACAAAGTTTAATCAGTGTTGCAGAAAATAATTCCATAGAGTTTTGCTCATAAAATAGTGTGAAAATGAATGATGAACTCTATCATTAAAATGCTGTATTAGTTCATAAAGTTCAAAACAGAAAGATATGTGTTAGGTAAATCAACTACGACCAAAACATCAAGCACATTTTCCCCCAGAAGTTCATGAGCCATGTTGCAGGTTTTAGTGGATGATTTAAGATGTTCTAACTCAGCTGTTGATGATTAATGAGAGATTTTGAACTCATTCAGCATTTTATATTATTTTTCAGTGATTTCTCCTTTGAGTGGTTTGAAGAGGTTAAAACTCAACTGTCCTTATAGATAGATAGATAGATAGATAGATAGATAGATAGATAGATAGATAGATAGATAGATAGATAGATAGATAGATAGATAGATAGATAGATAGATAGATAGATAGATAGATAGATAGATAGATAGATAGATAGATAGATAGATAGATAGATAGATAGATAGATAGATAGATAGATAGATAGATAGATAGATAGATAGATAGATAGATAGATAGATAGATAGATAGAGGGACAGAAAGACAACAAGTGTGAGTGAAAGTGAGTGAGAGAGAGGGGGGGGAGAAATTGCCCTTGTGCTCCGCTTTAGATTCCTCTCACGTTCTGGTTTGTCCCCAGACGTTAAAAGTGTGTCCATAGTTTGGGCGACCGGGGGAGTGATTGGAAATGTCAGCTGACAACAGCACTTTTCACTGACACTCCGAGAACTGGCACAGAGACAGAGAGTGAGGAGAGGAGAGGTGAGGGACAGAGGGAGAAGGATGGAAGGAGGAAATGAGGATTGGTACTGGTGGGTGGGCTAGAACACACACATAAAAAAATAACACGCGTGGTAACAATAAGGATGAGGATGACATTGAGATGAAAGAGAGAGTGTGATTGTGAGTGTGTGTGTGTGTGTGTGTGTGTGTGTGTGTGTGTGTGTGTGTGTGTGTGTGTGTGTGTGTGTGTGTGTGTGTGTGTGTGTGTGTGTGCGCGCACCCAAGTGTGTGTCTGCTGCAAGGAACTGCCCTTCCGTTATTCATTGTAACTGTGTGCGTGTTTTGAAGTGTGCATGCGCGCACGTCATGTCAGTGAGTGACAGGAAACTGCCACTCTGTCTATTTCTGAAAGCCAGGAGGGGTTAGAAACCCAACGCTGTGACTGCTGCCCAACAGATCGCCCCCGCATCTCCCCCAGTGACCTTTCCTAAATGTTACTGGACACTTGGCACACTGACTAGGCTTCTAATGAAACTTTTATTGGCCCCCATTTTTCACCGTTTCTCCAGAATGCCTCCAGGGCTCAGCTGAAATACAACAGGCTTGACCTGCAGCTGACATGCAGAAGGGCAAGGAATAGGGTGTGTGTATGTGTCTTCACATTTTAGTTTCATCTGGCTTCTTTTTTATTCCAAAATCAATTGTAATTGTTGATCAGAGCATTTAAAGCTCATACCTATAAAATAAATGCTAAAAATAGTTATTAATATATTGTTCTCCAATTACATTAAATAATATCAGGCTATGAAAAGAACCTCTGTGGGAGAGATGGTTTATCATTTGTATAATGATCCGTGTTTGTCCATATGGGGATGACTGGAAATGAAATGTGCAGGAGTGATTTTTGGCACCAATAAGGAGAACAGGAAGGGAAGTGCCAAACTCTACTGACTCCAGCTCCCAGATATCACCTGTCAGCTTTCTGCTGCTGCAGCTAAAGTTACTGGTGTCAAGGAATAATCAGGAAAACTACATTATTCACCCATGAAGAAGAACAGAACAGATACAACTATATACCATATCTGCATGTTAGTGGAAATGCATCATTAGCAATGACCTGCAAACACTGTTTGGTGTAAAACTGTTTTCCAAATTGTTTCTACAATGCTGTCATAAGCTCTATGTCAAGTATTTTCGCCCACATTTCCCATCCCACTCAAGTAAATTAATATTAAGTATTTATATTTGGTGTGTGTTTTACAAGAAACAATATCTGCTTAAAAAAAAAACTGAAAATCTTCAAAAAGCTTATATTTTAAAGGTTACATTTTGAAAACAACAAAACCACAGAATTACACAATATTCCTGAGTTAAAATCCTGTTTACACTCGATAGCATCATTATCATCATTGCAGAAGAAGATCAAGTGAGGGTAACTCAATCAAACGGACCTCGTGGTGAGAATGTTTTTGTCAACTGCTGCTTTCAGGCTCAAGAACCAACTTTCAACCTCAAAGTTAACAGTGAGCAGGGGGACAATTCCAACAAAAGCTGCGTGTGACAGCGACGGCTGCCGAAGCATAGAGGGTTAAAATAAACACAGAATCAGAGTTTGCTCAGTCGTAACAGAGCTGCTGGTGAAGAATGAAAATATCCCTTCATCACTTTCCAATACCAATCCTACATATCCACTTGGTTATAGCTTTTACTGAAATGTTTAGATGCATGCAAATATCATTGAATAGCTGCTGTGAAATACTGTAGCGCTAAAATCATCACATTTTATATAATACTTGATATGCAAATTAAATTTCTATCGAGCCTAATTTTATCGCAATTATTATGAAATGTGTGGTTTGAGCTGCCACGCTGTCATTAACACAAACTTGGTAAAGGTTTAGAGGCCGTGCTGATGGACAGAGGGATGCATTTATCTGTCCTTGTGTGTGCAGATGACGCAGTGCAGAGGGGAGCGGATGGGTTAGGCCCAGCTGGGTTGTGTTTTTTCCTCTGAGGAAGCAGAGAGGAGGAACAGAGAGGTCAAGAGCAAACTGTTGATACTCATTATAAGCTGCTGTTGGACTCACAAAACACTAATTACCACAAGCTGAACTGAACTGAGCAGGAAAGAACTGAACTGTGCTGCACTGAAGGAAGCCCTTTAATGTAGCTGCAGACCGTGGACAGAGTCATAATAGAATAGAATAGAATAAAATAAAACTCACGGCTGGCAAAGCTTGATGAGGTCCTGGTCGGTGGTGGCAGGCGGCAGGCCTCTGATGTACAGGTTAGTCTTACTAAGTTGCTCCATTAGTCCTCCTCCCTGACCTCCTCCTCCTCCACCACCACCTCCTCCTCCTCCTCCTCCTGTTGTGCCGGGGCTGGGCGGAGCCATGGGCTGAGGGGGAGGAGCATAGGACTGCTGCAAAGATAAAGAGAGAAGATTGAAGAAAAAAAGGTCACTTACAAATTTGATCATGCCTAAGTTTCTGCCTCACATTCCTACCCAAACATCTTCCATCTCATCTTTTTGAGTAATCGTTTCCTGTCCCACACCAATCTCTTGATTCAACAGGAAGCACATCAAATTAAGGAAGCAGGATTTGATAAATTAGTGCTTGATAGTCATGGTACCAGCTTTTATAACAGGAGCTTGCATCAACAACAAAAACATTAGGAATCTACAATCTTAGCAGTTTGCTACTATGACTATGCAAAAAAAAAAATACTTTTGAGTCAAACCATAGGTAACTTTGAAGATGAAGAGACTTGTAAAGTGAGTAAGTGTGTGTTTTGTCTGTGGTGTCTGTGTTTGCATGCAGAAATTGAAAAATAATCATCTTAAAAATGTTCATTTAACATGTTTTGCAATGCAAGCAAACGCAGATCAAATATATCATCTGACATTTTCCATGGCACAAGTGAGCTTGCAACTCCAAGCTATGATAAGCCTCTTCAGGCAAAGTTTTAAACCCTCTGAATTCAGTACTTTTAATACAATTATGTCACGCATCCTGCTTTGGGTGCACATAGGCCATCCAGAGTTTAATCCAGGCCTGGACCCTTTATCACCCTTAACTTACTAAAACATTTCCTACCGGCCTCCACTGTCCAATTACACAGCTCAATACTGGCTAAATGGCGTAATAAGATGACCATTTCTGGCAGGGAGGAAGGGCAGTGCAACGATTAATGAGGGTCTGGCACTGATGGCAAACCCAACCCTGCCTGCCTGCTGCCTTAAGCAAACTATTAGGTTAAGTTTGGAGGAAGTAAACAAGCTTGATGGCTCCTACGACAACAGCGCTCAAAACACTGTTTGCTGCCTTCCTGCTATAGCAAAACAGGCACACTGGCTCGACGAAGACATCTTGCCTCAACATTGGTCTCTCTGTTGGGAAGTGGATGGAACGAGTTCAAGAACCTGCTGTAGTTTAAGACGATCACAGGCCCGCTCGAATGTGTGCCATGATGACAAGCGATAGAGTCAGGGAAAGAAATCGTATGGAAAGGAGAGAGACAGGTGAGACACATAGAGTGTGTGCCTGCATGAACCCTGTATTAAGAAGTGTGTATGACCGCGTGTACATAAATGCAAGTGCTTACTTACGTATGTGAGCTTGCATGTGTGTGTGTGTGTGTGTGTGTGTGTGTGTGTGTGTGTGTGTGTGTGTGTGTGTGTGTGTGTGTGTGTGTGTGTGTGTGTGTGTGTGTGTGTGTGTGTGTGTGTGTGTGTGTGTGTGTTTGTGAGCCGGTGCTTGCGATAATGACAGGCTGTCACCGCACAGCAACATGGAGCCTGAGCCAGCTCTGATATTAATCCATTACTTGTATTTCCCTCCACTGACACTGACACACACACACACACACACACACACACAAACTGGCAACTCAGAAAGACAGCGCTAACAGGATTGAACACATGTGCAGTACAGCAGACATGCAGCAGTAAAAGGAGATGGTGCCTCTGTCATTTACAGGCCAGTGCCTCACACAAACAGCCCACAATGAGGCTATGCAGTACACTTCAACAGAAACATGACAAAGTACAGAGACAAGAAGAGGCTATACTGGGTAATACTTCATTTTAATAGCTGTGACAAATACTTTATTGCAAATTTGTCATACATTTGCAGTTTGGTATTTTTTTCCTAAATATCTCCCAATACAGTTTTCACTGAGAAAATATGACAAATGGTTTGTCAAGTGTAAAAAAAAAAAAAACTGCTTTCTGCAGGCATCTTTCTAAAAGTATGTCATGTAATGTGTTAATATAAAGTGAGGGATAAGAACATGAGACTAATGAGAAGTCTATCTATCTAATGTGCTTTTGCATGTGGTGCGTGTGATCACGATAATGAAAACCTCACCGCTTCAAAGCCTGAACTGGGTTGAAGGCTGACTTGATATGAGCCTCTTGACAATGGGTTTGTTTACCAACCACCTCTGAAAGATAACATGGATGCATGGCTGATGGGAAGTGTCAGACACAAATAAAAGACCCGCGGCTGAAATCTAAGAGAGAAATATCACTATAAAAGCCATACATGCTCCAGATAACATATACTGCACGGACAATGCTGGATGCAATATATAAACACACAAAAGCAAAAAACCAGACTGCTGGCATGAATTAACACACACACTGTTGCTCTGATCTGTCTACATGTATTTCATTCCACCGTGATCTGGAGCAGAAAAGAGCCTTTTATCACTCACACACACACACACACACACACACACACACACACACACACACACACACACACACACACACACACACACACACACACACACACACACACACACACACACACACACACACACACACACACACACACACACACACACACACACAGATGTCCAGGTATGCCCAAATGTAAAAAGTCTCTCCCCATCCTCTTTTCTCGCTGACACACACACACACACACACACACACACACACACACACACACACACACACACACACACACACACACACACACACACACACACACACACACACACACACACACACACACACACATACACACCTGATCAAAGGCCTTGCCCAGGGAACCTCTTTCAGCCAATTTGTGCAGCTGTCAGGGTCAGGATGATAGTGAGCTGTGTATGTAATGTGTCACAGTCTGTGATAGGGAAATCCTTTGAAACATTAAAATCTCTCTCTCTCTCTCTAGCATCTGCACTTTCCCCTCTCTGCTCCCTCTCTCGCTCACTGTCAAATTGGAAGCCACCATCGCTCAGTCTCTTGGTCTTTAAACCTCTATCTTTCCACTTCTCACATACTCACTCCATATTTCTACCTCTCTGCCCCCTCCCCCAACCCACCCCCACCCCCACCCCGACACTCCCCGCCCCACCCACGGCTTCTCTCTTTTAAGGATTAGTTTGCTGTCACAGTGTGTGGACTGAAGGCTGCCTCTCAGATGGTATTGTTGACACACTTAGTACAGTGGAGCATCTCTCGGAGTGGGGAAAAGCCTCGGCGGGAGCGTCACAAACTGTCACACAAAGCAAACACAGTCGCTGGGTTTTTGTAGATTTCATGCACGACTGAGGTTTGAAACAGCAACACACTGCAAAACATTGCTCCACTGAGTCATGTATATGCATCCTGCTGACCTACCTGGTGAGCATACATTTGACTAGTGTATTGCAAAGAAGGCTGAGCAATGAGTATAGAGACAAAAAAAAAAGAAGAAAGCTTTTAAAGCATCATTTGCATAACCTAGAGGGAAATAAAGTGATGGAAACAATTAATGCAGCTGTAGACTCCTTGCCAAGTCATATACAAGAGGCAATCAACAAGTTTAGAAACTGCTCCTGTTGCATGCAAATGGAGCACAGCACAGAGATGTCAGAAGTCAGAAAGGGGAAGGAGGAAGAGAAAGGAGAGAGAGAGAGGGTTGTTTCAGCCTCCACTGATGCTTCCTGAAACAGAGGAAAGAATGCAGGCTATTTTTGGTCCAGCACTGAGATTCCCTTCTACTTTGTGTGCCTCTAAACACAGTAGCTGATGGGTTTAAGGAAAAGCTTATGAATTCATCGGAAGGGAAACATGGCACCCAATATACTGTCTGAGATTATACAAACAGCTAAATTAAGCTTTGGCTATTGCTTCTGTCGGAAACCTTGAAAAGGAAAACAAATGGTCTTTTCAGGAATTTATAAAAATAACTTTGTTGTCAACTATTGTGTCTGGACCTAGTTTGATTGGAAGATCTGGCTAAAGGGTTTCTGCAGTGTATTACAAGCACTACACACAGAGGGCTCTAAAGCATTTAAATAAAGGAAAGTAAAAAGTCATATTTATGTTCAGGGAGACAGAGAAGACCACAGCATGTTCAGGTAATGCTGTGTGCATGTATAAAAAGTATTATTGGTGAGAATGTAATGATTTCCAATACAGGATACTTACAGATTTCCTGGTGTCAAGTTTAGGGACATGTTGGCTAGATGTATAGCCGAGCCCGTGATTAGTTTGAAGAGTAAATTATATACCAAAGGAAATTACACCCTGGTTTTATTTAATAAAACCATTTCAAAGTCTAGTTCCACAAGAAGTTTGGAATTCCTGGAAAAGTATTTGCAGTTCGCTTTCCTAACAGTCATAATCAAGAGGTATGGTCATCATACAGATTGCCTTAATTAAATTCCATCTAGAGCTTTTACAGACATCTTGTCATCCCACTCACAATAAAATAAACAGTTAAAATACATGTCAAATATAATGATTGTGATTGGAGTGACTTGTCATCAGCAGCAGCACAGAAATCTGTCCTTGTACATGTTAGTGTTTAAAAACTAATATAATATAGTCAGCGTGATATCAACATTTAAGCCTCTTTTCTCAAAATAATCTAATTGGTTTGTGGCTTTCACTGTGACTGTGACTGTAACTTTTATTTCAATAATTTCCATCACAGTTTTTAAGAACACTAGAAGCGTAAATAAAAGGTAAAAAAAAAATCATCTTACTTTGGCCCAAAAGCCCTAACTGGAATTTTATGTGTAGAATTTGGGGAAATTAGCTACAAGCAAGTGCTACCTGAATCTGTTTGTAATAAAGACATATAATTATACAATTTCTGAAATCTAATGGCAAAATCTATAGATATAAAAAAAAATAATCTGGATTAGCCGTGTGATCACTCTAAAACTGATTGCTGGTCTTAATGCAGGACTCCTGTTATTACACTGTTCTGATGCTGCTGTTAATTTAGTTATTAGTTATTATTAGTTATTAAATGGGGAAACTTTGTGAATTCAAAGTATCTTAAAATTGTGTACCATTACACTATACTTTTAAAACAATAAAATAGGCTACTTGGTATTTTGGCGGTTTGAAATATCCATGCGTGCAGTGCTGCTGGAGATCACTGGGATGATGCTCCACCACGTTTCTACATTCAGTAAAGCAGTAACATGCAAGAGAGCCAACAAAAACAAAATGAAATGGTCAAAGTTGTCATATCAACATTTAGGTGTATTGATTGATTCATGATGTTTACTGTAAGTCTCTTTTGGATCCGCTACTGTTAGCCTTGTTAAAGTTAGCGCATTATGTTTTGTGTTGATGAAAACTCAACACTTCCTGTATCAGGAAATAATACTTTGAGTAATAAAGAACACCCGTTGAACAAAGCAGGATAATATTGTTGACTTTAATAAATTCAAGTGAGTTAAATATACATTATAGATTACTGTAAAATGTAAAATTGTCTCCACAGCGGTTGCACAACCTAACATATGATTTACAGCTTAACTGTGTTTGCACGAGTGCACATGATGAGTACAGATGCACTCCGGTCCTTCAAATATCACTACACCCCTAAAAATTACTTTTAGTGACACCTTGAGCTCAGATTATCTGATATCACCAGAAACATGAGAAGGTGGTGGACCTGCAGCTGATTCACTATTTGTGGATGTTTCATAAACTGAAGGCCAAACTGTGTCATCTTCTAGCTATTGGAATAGTAGTTAGAATCCATATACATACTAGTATGAGACCATTGTGAAATAATGTTTGTGAGCTTTGTTCAAAAGAACTTTAGTTTTTCAAACTATTTATCCAGCCAACAGCATTACTTATGTTACTGTGTTAATAATGTAAAATAGCATAATTGCAGGTTTTGTGAGGGCCCTCCCTTGTTGGGGTTCTGGTTTTTTTCACTACGATGCCCCGGTGTGTCACTGGACAAAAACATACCAGACCAACCACTATATTTTATAAGGGTAATACTAGACTTAACTATACCCTGGAGCTAAAATAGCAAAATTATTGTAATGTAATGCTCTTTAAGTCTGCAGACACTCTGTAGTTTATTGAAGTAGAAATAAGTGGATATCAACTTTTTTTTACCAGGGTGTCTGCAAGTTTCATCAGTTTAGATTTAAGGTCACTGTGAGGTCAATCAGAATGGAAAAAAGTTCCACTTTAATTAAAGGCAGAAAGTGGATCTATCTCTGACTGACCTATTTAATTTGCCAGCAAAATAATTGTACAAAAGACCACAGCATTTGTAAGTTTTGTTAGACCTAAAATCCAATTTAAAGCAGCATATTTACCTCATTTAAAAAAAAATAATGCTCGCAAAAACTGCTCACTTTTTGATCAGACTGTTTTCCTTGTGTCACAATAAAAACCCATTGTCACTTTTTGATCAGACTGTTTTCCTTGTGTCACAATAAAAACCCATTGTGTCAGAGCTGAGTTCTTCCTTAGATAAAGCCTTTGTTCCTGCTTTTCAGAAAAAATGTTGTGACAATGCTACTTACAGTAATGTATTCTGCATTATTGTGCTTTCTGTCTGTTCGTCTTATCCACAATTACATTTTGTGTACTTCCACTCACATTCTCGCAAGTCTCTTGTTTATCGCTCACCTCTCCCCTAATTTCCTCCCCTCGCTCATCATTGTCTTGGCCTCCTTCCCCGTTTCCCTCCATTTCCTCTGAAGATCAGGTCGTCTTGGTTGCTTCCCAGTGGAATGGCATTATCCAGCCTTCTACCCCTCTAGCTCTCGTTAATATCAGCAACAACCGCATCAACAACACTTGGGCTGTCATAAACAAGTTGCACAAACAACCCAGAAGGACATCCAGTCCGGACTTGGTGCTCACTGACCTGGTGGGATATAGGGAGGTGATGGAGGGTGACTGTGGTAGGTTGCTGAACTCTCAGTGAATTCCTGTAGCTGTGTTTTTGAGAAGGTCAGAGAGGAGGGAGGTGCAGGCAAGCTGTTTAACTTGAGATTTATTTGAATTTGCTATAGCCTGCGTATCTATTCTTCTTAGGAACAAGATTGAGTGAGTGTTTGCATGCAAGGTTTTGGGTAATGTTGGTGAAAAAGCCCACCACGAGCTTGTGCACCAACATTGTGTATTTGAGTAGTCTGTGCGTGTGATTGTGAGAGTGTGTGTGTGTGTGTGTGTGTGTGTGTGTGTGTGTGTGTGTGTGTGTGTGTGTGTGTGTGTGTGTGTGTGTGTGTGTGTGTGTGTGTGTGTGTGTGTACAGAGAATGTACTTCTACAGTTTGAATTGAAAAATTATGTTGGTACAAATTATCCTCATGTATTTGGATTCTGAATCAAACTGCAGTTCACATAAAACTGCAGGAACAGGCTTGAAGACTGGTTTATGTCAAACGGTGCATTGTTAGGATGTCAAGGGTCTGAATGTGCTGTGACATCATCACATGAATTGCGCAAAGAAGTATAGAACAGTTAAAAAAATAAGTGGAACTGCAACAGCAGTTTGCACCATCAACTTTCAGCAAAAATTTGAATACTGGCTTTGAGCCTCCTGTGGGTTTTCTATGGAGCAACCAGCCCAGTATCCCAAGAGATCACTGCAATATTAGTCAGTTCTGCACCTCAGACTTTACACCCATGAGGAATGGAAGACAAGCTTGTGAAGGTGAGGGTGGATTATGGGCACAGAGATTGTTTGAGCTCACTTCCTGGCAATTAAGGGGTTTTAGGCTGTAACCATGACTGCACTGTAGTATTATTGGTTAACATTGCTTACTCTAACCATATCTTTACCATTTCGTTTCAGCCGTAACTACAAGCTTTCCCTAATCATAGTGATAGTTGCGATGTGCAGATATTGCAAAAAGCAAGAATAAAAAAACAAACAAACATTTGGATTTAGAAAAAAGTAGATTGTCAGAATATAATCCGGGGTTTTGCAAAATCGTCCAGTATTGATGCCGTTGTCTGATTAATGGAGTCGGTGCACCAGTTTCCTCTCAAACAGAGTGGATGTTGGGGACATTTTACTACCCTGTCTGATTGTGAGCTGCATGTGCCAGAAAATGGTGCAACTAGTTAAAATGGTAATACATGTAGTGGATTAATTCTGGGTGTAAGAATGTGCAAGATATACCTGGTCAAGACAATGCTTTGAAAAAAGAACAAGGAAAGAGTGACACAACAAGCATTCTCACTAAAATACAACTATCAACACAGTTCACATTTTTGCCACTAACTGGCTTAACAGGGACTTCTTACTATTTAAGACAGGCATGTTTTTTCACATTTTATCCTGAAGATACAGGTGCTGTGTGCATACTGGCTAAGATTCAAGTCCTTGATCCAGCCATGTTCTTGCAATTGTGCTGTCTTTGCTGTGTGCAACAATCGGAGCAACTAAGAAATCTAACAACAATAAAGTGTCTGACCTCGCTAAAGAAAATCCTTCGTGAGTGACGTCCAAGAAAAACATTCCACTATTTCAAAAACCACAACGATGATTAAATCTCCACCTGAATATAGTCCAAAAAGAAAAAAATCCCAAACTTCATTCCTCCTCTTAAATTGCATGACCTCCAGCATGAAAGTCACAAAAAGGGAATAAAAACATGCATATTGAAGAGGGGCATTGCATAAAGCTCTTTTATTATGGATATTTATGCAAATGCAACATTAATTTATTCAAGAAAGTCTCCCTCGCTCTTCTCATTGCCCCCTGGTCAGTGTTTCAACCCAGGAGTATGACGAGCAGTGGCAGACTCGGTTTGTGAATCCTGATTGGTTAAATACAGACCAGAGGGAAATGTGTGGAAGTTTCATTGTTCTTCTGTGAACCCCCCCCCCCACACACACACACACACACACACACACACACTCAGTGTTAAAATGAAGCTATATTAAAAATTGCAGCATTCTATAAAAAGCTGCCATTCTTTGTCACTGCTGGTGAACTCTGGATGTCTCCTTCTAAGGTGAACTGTATATTCCTATCTTCCCACTTATCATCCCGCAGCGCTTCTATCCCTCTTTTTCTGATTGTCTCCTCCCTGCATATTAATAATCTCATCCTGCCCTCCCATGTCCCTCACCTCTCCGCTGTTCTTGTCAAACATTTTGCTTTTCTCCTCCTCCTACATAACTTCATTTCCTCACCTTGCGCCTTCAACTTTCTCCTCCTCCTCTCCGTTCCTCAGCTGCCGACAACCCTCTGCCCTCTGGTCTCTTCCATGTCCATCATCATCTCTCTTCCTTCCGTCTCATCTCTTCCTCGTACCCACACCCCTCCTATCTGCTGCTCCCCCCAACTACCCCACCCTCTCCTCTCCGACAACAGGCAGGAGATTAAAATATGAGGAAACAATCAAGCTCCGGCTCATTAGCATATGAACGGGGGGCCGACAGGCAACTGCAGACACGACAACAGAGCCCTGGAAATCCACCGCAGAGCTTTTTTTTTAATCCCAGGAATGACTTTTTACCGTGTTTTGTTGAATGAGACTGAACAATCCTCCGCCAGTCCTTTCAGGCAGTCAAATTACCATCAGAATAAGAGGGCGTAAGAATAAGACAGGATGCTTATATAGCGTCAGGTCAAAGAATGGAGACTATAGAATAAGTGTGCAGACAGAATAATGTTTCTCCACGGCAACAATGAGAAGCTGAAAGGATAGAATTTGGTTTATGTGTGCGTTTGTGCAGGTTGTGTCTGTTGGCTTCGTCTTCTCACAACAATGAGGAGCTGAAGGATAGGAGTTGGCATGTGTGTGTCTATACTTGCACGTTGGGGGAGGTCTTCTTTCATTAGTGAATCAATTAAAATGTCACCATAAGCGACGCAACATCACAGGTCGGGATGTATAGAATATTATGTGGGAAAATAATGCAAGGCAAGAGAAATGGGAATGGTAACTTATTACTTTTGTGGAGCAGGCAGCTCGGCAGTAATATCTAGTGTTGGTGAATAGATTCTGGATTATAACAGTCTGTGAAAGAGGTGCAAGTTATGAAAAAGCACAGTGGAGTCCCTGCTGGTCTATACTACCTCAAGTTGGTTGACATTGCTGATAAAATTTAATGTGTACCAGGGTAAATCTCTCTAACTGAACCATCACATTTTCAACGCAGTACCATAGCACGCACCCAAACAAACAAATAAAGGACAACTAAAATAATTAAAAAAAAAAATCCATTTAACATCATGTAGCAGACTTTTTATATCTAAACATAAATGGAGACATTAAAAAAACCTGTCAGTTAAAACAAGTCATGCTGTGCTAACAGCTCAACCGCTCCTAGGCACAAATGTTTTTTTTAATCTAAGATTTAATATTTTAAACTGTCTAACATTTTCTAAATGGCAGTATTCACCTGAAAACACATCATCATATGATTAAAAGATAGTGTTATATTGAATAATCTAAGCACATGGTAAACACATTGCGCAAGTACATTTGCTATTTGACTGGACTGGGTAATAAATTGGTACCGCTTTGTGCCAGGTGTAAGATCATGATTATCATATCACTATCTTAGTTTGGCACCTTAGCGTGCTAAACTAACAAGTACAAAACAAAGTATGACTAAAACTGACTAATGATGTACAATCTCTAGCAAGCAAACTCGATAGGTAGGCTATTTGGTCAAGGTATTAGGTGGGCTAGAGAAAGTAGCAACCTAACGAGGTACTCGTCACCAAGCCAGCCTTCTACGTTTTATTATGAGGCAAATATATAATAAGGCCATAGTGTACAAACCTTTAATCTTCTAAATTCTTAGGAATCATGTAATTCTTATATTTCAAGCAGAACATTTTTACATTTACAAAAACACGTGCAACTTTCTACAAGTGAGGGACCCAGCAACAGGGCAAAAGAACTGTACTGTAAAACAAACCCAAGGTTGATAGATTCTACTCCACATAATCTATGTTAATAAAAGTCACAAGAAAAGAGTGTAAACAAGAACTGTTGTTTAGGATCATCTTACTGAGCTATGGAGGCAAAACACAAATTATAAGACGTGATGCTGCACATAAGACTTTGCTGCTGATATGATTCTGCACGGGTTTTTCAGGATTTACTGCTAATTTCATTTATAAGGGTAGCAGTGTTGCAGCGTCAATGCACCATTTAATCTATACCGTCTTGGCTAATGTAGTAACAAGGTTCAATACGCCTCTCTCCTTCAGATTGACCAGGTCTGATTTAAACACACTTATCTTTACCTTGTCTGCTCTCAGGGTCACTGAACATTCATTATTACTCTGCTCCATCCCTCACTCCTTCCTGTTTCTCTCTCTGCTCTAATTAAATTCCTTCATCAAATCTGAGCGAGACAAATATTTAGGGAATGAGAGAGACGAGGGAGGAGTGGAGGGAGAGATAGAGAGAGGGAGGGATAGAAGAAGGGAGGAAGAGATCAGAGTGTAAGAACATATTGAGTGGAATCCAAGCCCGCTGACTGAAATGAGATGATGACCTGAGGATATCTGGAGGGAAAATCCATAAGAGGGGATGAGAACAAAGGTAGACCCTGAGTGAGATCATTATATTTTGTATTTCTCAGGTGGTAGATTAGACAGAAACATGTAGAAAAGAAAGACACAGCTGGCCAGACCAGTATCAGCTGCACATGGTGCGAGTTAACTCTAATAATGTTAAACTCGGCATTTTACTTCGGAAATGCCCCTCCGCTGTACACACTATTACAATGAAAACTCATATTTTATATTGTACGTGCTGTGGTCTAACTGTATTTTAATAGAGTCAATTTGCTAAAACAGCTTTTATCTGGGTTCATTACGAGCCACCATGATGAGGGGATGCCGCACCATTTTCCACAAGAAATTTACTGGAATACTGAAAGACAGCATGAATGGTCTTAGAAACATTCCGGTTAAAAAAATTCTCACTCCTTTGGCTCTCGTGAGAGACGTTACAGTGCACCTCACATTTATAATTCAGAATCCAGGATGGTAACAGTCATCAAATCAAAAAGGGATCTGGTTCTCCCATTTAAAAAAACAACAGCCGAACAGTGAGAGCAGCAGTCGATGCATTCGCCGATCATAACCCCTGACACTGCGTGTGCTTGGATTGGTTTAAAGGACTGATCAAATTACCTGGAAAAGGTTAAAAGTATCCATTACCGGCTAACATGCTTTTGCTATTGAACACAGGGAGGAAAAGGAGAATGCAGCCGAGCTGCATCGAGCAACAATCGAGCCCAACTGTATCCTGGAGGCATCAATATACCAAAAGATGCAGTATGGGAAACCACAACTTGGAAAGAAACATCACAGAGAACAGACGTCAGATAGAAAGAGGCGATGGAGTAACTAGAAAGATTACAGATTTCTAATAAAACACAACCATGTATTGCTTCAATTTAGCCTTGTGAGAAGATGGGAGTTTCGATCTACAACTACAACTTTGAGGACACTTAAAACATACAACTACGTCTGTTTCCCATTTCAATTCTAAAAATATAGTAATATATTAAAACATTTTCTTGAAACATCTTTCCATAATCTATTAGAGGTTGAAAAGGGGCACAATTTGGTGGTACAGTGGTAAATAGTGGAACAAAACGGACTGTAGAGAATACAAACAGCAGCAAGGAAAGCCAATGAAAGAGACGACGAAAGGGAAGCGAGTTTGACAAAAGCGTATGAAGGCTGGGGAGAAGAGGAGAAGGCAGGAGAATAGCAGAGAGAGAAGAAAGGCCACCAGAGAGGTCACTTCTGCTGTTAATAATTTATCCTTTAAAAACCAGTCTGAGGCTTTAATTGGTGCTGTGGCTAATCCTGAAACACACATACACACACACCTCGGGGAGCCTCTTAGCAGCTGTGCTACAGCTAAATTGGCTGCAGCGTAGCAGCGGCAGCAGTGAGTTCCCTCCAGGTATAACACCGTCAGCCAAAACAGCAATATCAGGCCTGCCAAGCCCGTCTCATGAATCTGGGCGTGACACTTCTCACTGTCTCACGCTCGCTGTCACACTCTCGAAAGAAATCTTACGGCAAATCAAAACGACAAGACGCTGGTCCCCTGGTACGGTTGTTAGCTCGATAAACACTCAGCTCACTTCAGTTGTAATCTGCATTTAGCTAAGGCTGAAGATGTTCTGCAAAGCACTGGAGCCTTCTGCACGACTAGGATTAAAGTCATTCATTTGATGATTTAAGGCTTGACTTAGTGCAAACAAAAATGACAGGTTGTGAATCGAATTAGCCTTTTCAAGACTCAAGGCTTCACAACAGTTTGAATTAGGAGGAAATAATGTGAACGGGTAAGTCATTATTATCATGTGATAACCAAATAATCACAGTTTGTTCTTATTAAGGAAGAGCCTTTTATGCCGCTTTCCCAGGGCCAATATGACTTATTCAAAGCTCTTTTGTAGTTTCAAATCCACACAGGTATTATTGAGGAAAATGAAAATGTTCATCTCATTCTTTGAAAAATAGGTAACTTGCAACAGTTGTGAATTTAAACTTTAAGAGAACTGTGCATATAACAACTGTGCATTAAATAAGATCTGTATATGCACAAGACATTTTCTAGTAACAAAAAAAAAGTGATGTGTCCAGATGAGCAGACGCAATGTCTAACCTGCTTCCACTGGTTGTTTTGAAGCAACTGGCAGCAAGAAAAACCTGTTCAGAGGTCGGTCTGCTATCTGTAAGATGCCCCTCAGAGTAAGAAGCTGGTGGCCCCTCACAGTACAGTACAAACAACATATAGAGGGCCAATTGTAGAGTGCTCAATCAAGGGAACGCAACTGAGCACAGCATCTTCCTTTTCTTCATCTTCAGTGGTTTGTATGTTTGTAACGCTTTCATTTATTGCTATTAAACATAATGCAAACAAAGATGAATCCACATTAAATGTCAAGCTGAATGTTCAACATTTATCCCTCACAACATTCTCCAAGCGTCGTCCAGCTGAAGGCACTCTGGCAACATTATATCTGTCTGAAGGTCGATGAGTACATTTAAAGCCCCCATCTCCTACCATCACATATCAGCTGAAGAGGTGAGATAAGCACTTTGGCCATGAGCTGATCTGAATGGAAACCCTGCAATCCACATCATGTGGCTGCTCATACAAGATTTTACCTTTATGTAAAACTAAGGCATTTAGTCGAGAGACAGACACACTTATTTATAACATTTATCAGTGAGTATGCCATATCAACAAGAAAAGAAAGAAAGGAAGAATGAGTGTATTATCAGCATTTTGCCCCTCTCCTCAAAGCAAAGATGAAAATGTGGTTAATTGTAGAGGTATGGTCCTTTGTCGTTGTCATTCAAACATCCCTTTTTTTTTTTTTTTTTCGGTGTTTTCTTTGCAGTCTTGTAATCCACATATTTTTGTGGTTTTAAGTACCAATATACGTAGTTCTACA